>NC_051851.1:172439414-172749755 GCF_905115235.1 Hermetia illucens
CAGAAGGATCTCCAGAGATGCCATTGGTCATGTCCTCATTACCCCAAGTCAATCTTTGGAATTTGTGCAATTCCCTAGCTTATGTGCTGAGTTCAGTTCCTTCTGTCCTTACTATTGTATGTAGTATCTTCCTGCTATGGGCCTGTAACACACGTGTGTTTCCGACATGGATTTTCCAGAGTAATTTTTGGTCTAGCATAATTCCCAAATATTTGACTTCTGTTTCTCGTTTCACCTCCATGCCATGTAACCTTATGGCTCTCAGGTGATCAAGCTTACGTTTCCTAGTGAATGATGCTATAGTAGTTTTGGCGGGTTGATACGTAGTCCTGCCTTCCTGCACCAGGCACTAGTAACCCTTACTCTAGTTTGGATTCTATCACATAGGATATCCTCATATTTGCCCCTACAGATAAAAACAATATTGTCAGCGTAACCCTGGACCTGTATTCCAGTATTTGTTAGCACATCCAGGAGTTCGTCCGCTACCATATTCCGCATAAGAGGGGATAGTACCCCGCCCTGCGGACAACCTTGGATAGTATTCATTACAATAGAATTTGTAACCGTCGGTACTTCCATTTGCCTACTCTCTAACATTTTAGCCATCCAGAAAGCCAGGATGTTTCCCACTCCCTTGCCGATCAGGACATCTTGAATCTCTGTGTGCGATGTGTTATCGAATGCTCCTTCGATATTAAAAAATGCAAACATTGTTACTTCTTGTGTATCTATGGCATTCCGTAATACATTCGTCAGCTGATACAGATCAGTTTCGGTTGGCCATCATGTCCGATAAGCGAGTTGACACTGACGTAAGGTATTACGCATTAGAACGTTACTTCTAATGTAGTTTTCTATGACCTTCTCGACCGTTTTGAGTACGAACGATGTTAGGCAAATTGGTCTGAAAGGTGAAAGGATTCTTTTTACCCGCTTTCAGAATGAAGACCACTTTTGCCCGCCCCCATGCCCTTAGTATATATTTCATCTCAAGGATATGCTGTCCCTTATCACCCTTAGAAGAGGTTCTAAAATGATTTCTAGGCCTCTCTGTATTAGTGCTGTGAAGATGCCATCTACTCCGGGTAGTTTACAAGTTCCCACTCTCCATATTACATTATCTTTTAAGCATACCTCTTTCCTCCTCATTCTCGGCAAATATCCTTTCCGCAGACAGACAGAAGATATTGCTCCGTCTTTGCCTATAGCTTTGTATAGCCTGGTTGCTTCTATAGTTTGTTCGATCTTTTCCTAAAATTCCCTGAAGCTGTTCCGCTTTGCTTCCTTGATCGCGTTGCTACACTCAGTAAGTACATTTTTGTACTTCGGCCAGTTTCCGGTTTGTTTTGCCCGGTTGAAGAGTTTTCATACCTCTATTCTCGTTGTGGCTCCTATTCCATCAGAGTACTTCCTTGCTGACTTAACTGTCTTAGCCGGACAGCTGGCCTCATATGCGTCAATGACAACTTTGTTAACGTTTTCCACCACTGTTTCTAGATCCAGTTCGCTCCTGATGTCACCGTTGCTTTGAAGGTGATCCATGTTCTTGCTCAGGTAAGTTGCATAGGAATCTCAGTCCGTTCTCCAGGAATTCCTCATTATTCCTTTCATTTTCATTTGCCCACGATTTCGAATTTGATTATTCAGTGATCAAACATAGAGCACTCATTCAACTCCCTCCAATTCCCAACCAGCCCGCTCATCAGAGTATTCCATAGAGTTATGTCTAGTACTGGTCACTTATGTTGGAGTTTTATTGCTAAGAATAAATTCAAGAAAGTTGTCACCTGTTCGGTTGGTGTCGCTGCTTCCCCAGACTTCGCGATAGGTATTGGCATCGCAGAAAAAGTGCTAACGCCCTCCTCTCACAATAGTTTAGCAGTTTAGCGACTAGCTCCGCTGGGGGCCGGGATGTCGTTTCCTTGGAAGTAGCCTGATGCCGCGGCTGCCTCTCGAGTGCTCCCCCTGGCTTTAAGTAAGCCAAGAAACCACAAGGTCTCCGGTCAAGAACTCCGGAAGGCATATATTTTAAATTACGTTTAAGAATGATGTAAACCCTTGGTTTTTCGCAAGAGGCCTTGGAAGATCTAGGTCGGGGTCGTCCAGCTTCTTTCCTTCACTGAGGTCTACTTCCCTGATTGATCCGATCCTTTCCGCTGCTACGGCCTTCGAGATTCTTTCGGGGACCTCGATAAGTTCTTCATCTGATGGCTACTCGCAAATGTCTCTTCTCTGCTTTTTCCTGGGCATATGCACAGGTAACATATGTATGAGATAAGCAAGAAGGGTGTCTTCGATGGCATGGTCGTATAATTGGCGCTGATAAGAGCTCACTAGCTATGATTGGTGTGAGCATCGAAGTCGATGGCAGACGATTTTAATGACTTATATGATTTGCTAGATGATTCAAAAACCATCCTGAATAGTCGAAGTCGACTAAGAGTGGAAAGCTATTCTAAAAAGTTAAAAATTTGCGAAATTCACCGTGAAGGTCCGCCACCAACTACTGAAATTCCACTGAAGTGCTCCCCGTTTGCTTGCTTTTTTGCTAGCCAAGCCCGGGAATGTGGGGGGAGGGCCTTTGAATATTTCAGCCCCTTACGTGGAATTTAACAAAATTTGAGGTGTTCTTAAACAGGGGCGTCTGTGTCGGAATCTGGAAACATAACAAAACATGGGACATCACGTCTGTCTTTGGGAAGTAAACTCGCTAACCAAAGCTGGAAATAGAATAAGCATAAAAAACTAATGGCTTGACCGCGAATGTTAGAATTCCATGTAAAATTTCAGACCCGAGTGCCGCAATCGGAAGGGAAGATTTATGACAGAGCACTTTCTCAAACAAAGCTTCTCCTGTCTCATGAGCCGTATTTGTCAAGAACTGCGGAACTACTAACGCAATACACGCTGCCCGATTACTCATGGAGGAACACTGTGAGATGAATCGCCCTCTTTACATTGCATTTTTGGATCTGGAGAAAACGTTTGACCGTATGCCACATGAATTCATCTGGTATGCTCTACGACAACACTTAGTGCCAGAAGAACTCGTGCGCTGGATCCAATTACTCTATCATGATCCGAAAAGCAACTTGCCCAAAAATGGGAAACTGAGTTTCTGACGACTGATCCCCATGAAACAAGCACAATCACTGTCAATGGCAGTGACCTGCCCAGAACTGGGGTCAATGCGATCTGCCAATGGGCAACTACGTTACGAGATTGCTTCACGCATTAACGCAACCTAAATGAAGTATCAACGAACGCCTCAAATCGAAAATTTACCACAAAGTAGTTCGTTCTGTCGCTCTCTATGGTTCTGAGTGTTAGCCGACTATAAAAAACAATGAACGGCGTCTTGCGGTAATGATGACTAGTGGCGTGACACGTTTGGATTACATCCGAAATGAGAATATCCACGATCGATATGGGGTTGCACCGATCGTGAAGAAAACTGCGAGACAGGCGTCTTCGATGGTATCTTCACGTAATTTGCGCTGACGGGCATTAACTCACCAAGATTGGTCTGAACATCGAAGTCGTTGTTAAGCGACCAAAAGGCGTTGAGTTTGTTCATTTATATGAATCTTGTATTTGCTGGGCTTTACACACTTTTAGAAATTAGTTAACATTTACAGTGATTGATTCGTCTTCATAAGAAAATTCCAGATGAAAACTTTGTGCATTTAACGAAAAACTTAAAAATCTATAACCCACGCGCATTTTTCACAACAATTCCACTGCGCTGAGAACCCTCTGACAAATGTCGACGTTTGAACGATTTTAGGATTACTTAACACGAATCAATTTTCCTCCAAAGCAGCAATCAATCCATCGAGAACCTCTTCTACATTGCTTGCCCAAAATACATATTGAATACCTAGAACAGCCAGAAACTATCGCTGTTACCTGAATACCGTCCCCCCCCCCTTAAGGAAAATCCAATAGGGATCGGATGTTCTGATTTCTCATTGAATTTTTCAGAAGATTACCGATGGAATCAATGCCTACCTTGACCGCGCCGACACCACTAAAATTTCGAGGATTATCGGATTGCCATGTCATTTTTGTTATTTAAAAAGCAGCTGACTCTCGGTTCACTTTCCTGTCCTGTACAAAATTTCGCCTTAGCCAGAAGCAAGCATTTGTAGTGCATTTCGTAATATGTAACATGATTAAATCTATATGACAGCAACAACAAAAATGTTAATGATCATTTTCGAAATGTTCTATATTAACTCTTAAAATATTGAGAGTATAAATTAATTTTAAGGATTTTTTTCGTAAAATTGTATGTATTGTGAAATAATGGTTGCAATGCGATAACCCAGAATATTGTAGCATACGAATTCCACTTGAAAGGGGCTCCTAATTTAGTAATCGAAAAGCAAATAATCTGAGTAACCAATGTTTGGGCTGTATAGCGGGTTGGGTAGCAGATGCCAGTTTAACGCTTGTGAGCATAATAACATTGTCATGTCTTTTTGAATATTCTGGTCATTTTATCCTCAACGCTTGACTTAAATTCATCCATTGTTGTTGGTAAAACTCCTCGCGATGGTTTCGTTCGGATGGGGCAACTTTTGATCCCACTGAATTCAGAGCATGAGCTCCAATCTGTGACTATTTGGCTTCGCCGTTGATGTTCATGCTTGTCAGGGATAACTATATGCTTTTTTTCGCTTGGGGTTGTCGTAGCGTTTCCACCATTCATTGCCAGCGACAATGTTATCCAGAAAGCCCTTTCTTTTTTACCGTCGAAGCAGCTATTCACATGTCTCTCGGGTCCAGTTCGTATGGTACCAAATGTCCTTCCGTCTGGATCCTTCTCAATACTGGTTGCTAGTGATTCCACAAGCTCTTTTTGGGTTTGGCATGAATCTTCATCCAACAGTCCGCACTTTCGGATGTCCAGGACGTTCCTTGTCTACCAGGCTTGTTACAACGGAGCATATTCCCTAGCAGCAAGCGATTGTAAAATTATCATTAAATTTTATTGGTTTCAACTGGGATATATCAAGCTGAATTATCAATCTTTCCATCCATTTCTGCTCAACTTTCACCCTAGGGTCTCATAATTCCTTAAACCCTCCCAAATAGAGACTGAGAATTTTAAATAGTTTCAGTTAGAAAGCATTCCAGAACTTTCCATCATTTCTCTAAAAATTACCTCAACCAACAATCTCTCCTCAATCCAATTATTTCAGCAAACAAAAAATAATCTTCTGATAAACCCCGACATAAAAGCAAACAAACAAACCCACTCGGCGTGATCAGCTTTCCAATAAGTTTCTCTGAATCAAAACTAACCATCATAAAGTTTTAGTTTTATAATAAAACTACTTATCCTCCGCCCCCTAATGCCTTTGTCTGTGCTTCCTCGTACTTTTTCTCGACCTCTGCTCCCACTCGCCCATTTTATCTTCCACTGGTCGCAACTATCATCTAAAATACTATTATAGAAAGTTTTAACCCAAAAGGATAAGTTATAGATAATCCAACTTTAACTTTGGCTTCTGATTGATTACGCTCCGAGGCATTATGATAATCTCTCTGGGGGTAGCGAGAGGATGCAGTCGAGTCGTTAGTATGTGCGGATGGAAGAATGCATCATGGTCCTATGGATTTTTATGTGAGAGTGTTTCTATCGTTCTCCTATTCGCTGATTTTATTCAAGAATACTTCATTTAGCTGAGTCCTTCGAGTGTAGTCCAATAGTTGTCTTCTTCGTCTTTGAGGTTTTCAAGTTTTTGCTGGAAAATGGTTTATTGTTCTTCAGTTAAAAGTTTAGAAGAAAAGATAGAAATAATCCTGAGTTTGTTACTCGACGCCTGCAACAAAAGTAAAATCCCAGCCCTAACTAGAATAAGAAGAGAATAAAGGGAGAAATCGAAGGATTAATAGATCTGAAAGTTTAGGGCATGTTTAACTCTTGGCCAAGGATAACATTTTTTTCCTTAAGGGAATTCAAATTTGAACCAGAAATCGTGGAAAATGTTCGGTATATTTTGGCTGATCCTCTCTGCCTGTTCACCTATCTTCGTGAAAATTTCCGGCCCGCCCGCCTGCCTCGCCGAACTTGAATGATTCCAATAACTATACGCTATTTTATCAAAATGTGAGGGGTCTAAGGACCAAGCTGTCGGATTTCAAACTGTCTGCCTTAGCATTCCAACATCATGTCATCTGCATTTCTGAAACCTGGCTGGATGACAGGATTTTAGATTCTGAGCTCCTCGAAGGTTACTCTGTCTTTCGTTGTGACAGAGACTGCGTTGCGCTTGGCAAGACAACTGGCGGAGGTGCCCTAATAGCTGTTAAGTCCCCTCTCCGTGCCGAAATCATCTTTTCCTCCTCCTCCTCCTACTACGATTCTGTTACCATACGTGTCCTTCCGCCAAACGTATGTCCCTTTATCATATCGTGCGTATATTTTCTATGCCTAAGCCCGCCTTCTCTGTACGAGGATTTCTTCGACAGATTATCAAAGGCTCTTACCGTTTTGTTTCGCTCACTTCCTTTCATCCTCTGTGGTGACTTTAATCTTCCTATGCTCTCCTGGCCCATTACTCCTGGCCTTCCCTCCCTCCCTAATAACTCGACCCACCCTTCCCTTCCTCTATCCACTTTCATGTACACCTGTGGCGCCCTCCAATTTAACTTTTCTCGAAACCACTTAAATCGCACTCTTGACCTTGTCCTCTCTAACCTTGCTGTACGTTATCTTTCCCAATCCCTTCATGCTCCGTCTTACGTTGCCCCTGACGCCCATCATACTGCTCTCGAGTTCGATGTTCAGGTATTCCGACTCCACTCTCCTGTCGCTCGGAAGCCTACCAAGTTCAAGTTTCGTAAGGCGAACTTCGAAGGTCTGAACTCAGCCCTGGCGTCAATCAACTGGGTCCCCTTGCTCTCTCCATTTACATGTGACCAAGCACACTTTCTATACCATTTTATCTGATCTTCTTCCTTGTTACGTTCCCTCCTCTCCTAAGTGCTTATGCTCTTACTGAAAGAACAACACGGCTTCGTTAAACGTAGGTCCACTGCCTCCAACCTGCTTGACTTTACCAACTTTGTCGCCAAATGTCTAAATTCACGGCAAGAAGTGCATACCCTTTACACTGACTTCGCGAAAGCCTTCGACACTGTAAATCACAAGACACTTCTATCCAAACTCTCGTCCCTAAACGTTCCCATACCACTTGTTTTATGGATTGCCTCCTACCTTTCCAACCGATCCTGCCACGTCTCTTTTGACGGCTGTACTTCCCGCTCCTTCTCCCCCTCTTCGGGCGTCCCACTGGGGTCTATTCTAGGTCCTTTGCTATTTTTATTTTTTATTAACAACCTCCTCTCCTCCTTACTTGTCCCTGTTTGCTCTATGCAGACGACCTTAAGCTGTTTTCCGCTATATCATCGCCTATGGACTGTGTTTCCCTTCAGAATAACCTGGACACTCTGGTTCGTTGGTGCTCGACTAATGGTTTAGCGCTAAACGTCAGAAAGTGTCACTCTATGTGCTACTCCCTAAAATCCTCACCCACTTCTTTCTCCTACTCGCTTGACAGGCATTCCTTATCCTGCTTAAATTCCACTCAAGACCTCGGAGTCACTTTCGACAATAAGCTCCGCTTTGATACCCATTGCCTCGATGTCATCAATCGAGCAGCAAAATTGTCAGGCTTTATTCTTCGCTCCGCCTCTGATTTTGACTCCATCCAACCCTCCTTAGCTCTCTTCAATTCCCTCGTGAGGAATACCCTCGAATATTGCTCCGTGATCTGGTCACCCTCCCGTAACTGTGATTGTGTTGCCCTTGAAAATGTGCAACGTAAATTCACCCCCCAGTTTAAGAAAAGCTTCCCTCGTGTGGATTACTCCTCCCGCCTCCGCTTTCTAAACCTTCCCTTCCTACAACAACGTAGATCCTATCTGGATCTATGCACATTCTTTAAACTTTCCTCGGGTCTGATGGCCTGGTCCGCCGGTGACGAGATCACCTTTTTTTTTTTTTGTGCGTACACGGAGGTAGAAAATCTTAGAAAGACACGTCCGCCGCCCGAACGGCGGAACTACAGCGGGCGCGTGTGGGATTCACACCCACTAAAAACCACCCCCGGTCTCTCCAGCCACAGCCCCGCGGGACCACCATTGAGATATTACTTCGCGGGGTAGGTTTGCTCTTAGGCACTCATCCTTCTCCTATTTGCAGTTTTCCTCCTTCTTTGTTCCTTCAGCAACTCCTCCTGCATTTGGATGATTGCGGAGCCAACCGTAAGCCACTTCTCCTCGAACTCCAGCATCTCAGTAACCAAGCTCTCCGGGGTCCCGCTCCTGCCCAGCACCTGGTTTAAGCTCCTTCTCTCCATGGCAAATCGTGGGCAGTGAAACATCACATGCTCTGGATCCTCCGGTATGCCGTCGCATCTGGGACAGTTCGAAAAATCATCCAACCCAAAGCGGTGCAGATACTGCCTGTAGCAACCACCGTGTCCCATGGGGAACTGGGTAATGTGGTAGTTGGTCTCCCCATGTTTTCGCTCAAGCCACACCCTAATGTTGGGAATGAGCCTGTGCGTCCACCGACCTTTCGCAAACTCGTCCCATCTGCATTGCCAGAGATCAAACGACTCTGACCTTGCCGCACTTCTACGCTGTGCATGCCCCTCCATATGTCTTGCATTGTACAGGACACTCATTTCTTTGGCCAGAATGTCAACCGGGTTCATGCCTGCCACCACCAATACTGCCTCATCTGATGTGGTTCTAAAAGCACTGCAAACCCTCAAAGCCATCCGCCGGTAAACCGAGTTCACCTGCTTCCGTCTCTGAGAGTTTGCAAGCGCCTCTGCCCACACAGGCGACGAGTGGAGCAGGATGGAGCGCACCACTCCGGCTAGCACCAACCTGCGGCAATGTTTCGGCCCACCAATATTTGGCAACATTTTTGCAAGTGCCGTGGTGGCACTGGCTGCCTTTTGGCATGCATACTCTAGGTGTTCCCTAAAACTCAATTTGGTGTCAATTATTACCCCCAGGTATTTGATAGCCGGCTTTGATACGACCGTATGTCCACCGACCTCCACTTTTACAGTGTTATTTTTCCTGCGTTTCGTTATTAAGACCGCTTCCGTTTTCGCGTCCGCCAAGGTCAGCCCGGCCTTTTCTAGCCAGGACTTTACCGCTCTCACTGTTTCTGTTGCGTAAACCTCCACATCTTCTGGGTCTTCTGCAACAACCACAGCTAGGTCATCAGCAAAGCCGGCAATCGTAGTCCCCTCTGGGACGGGAAGAGCAAGCACCCCATTATACATGATATTCCACAACAGGGGACCAATTACCGATCCCTGTGGTACCCCGGCTGTGATAATGTACTCTTTGGGGCCCTCATCCGTCCCGTACCAGAGAGTCCTCTCTGAGAGGTAGTTTTCCACCAAATTCGCTAAGTATCCGGGGACACCTATGTCAGCCAACGCCTGTTTAATTCTATTCCAGTTGGCCGAGTTGAATGCGTTTTTCACATCCAACGCCACCACGGCACAGCAGCCGCCAGAAATCAGTGCACCTTTTGCCAGGTTTACCACCATGCCAATTGCGTCCACCGTAGAGTGGGCGCGTCGGAAACCAAACTGGCGTTCCGACAAACCATTGCTGGCTTCGACGATGGGCAGGAGTCTGTTGTAGATGACTCTCTCCATAATCTTTCCCATTGTATCCAACAGGCAGATAGGACGGTACGACGCTGGGTTTCCAGGTGGCTTGCCAGGCTTCGGAAGCAACACCAACTGTTGCTTTTTCCACTGGGCAGGGAATATTCCTTCTTTTAGGCACGCTTCGAAGGTGTTGGCGAAAAGGTCGGGCCTAGTCTTCACTGCCAGTTTCAAAGCTCGGTTGGGGATGCCATCCAACCCTGGGGCCTTGTTGTCACCGAACCTACCACATATTTCCCGCAGCTCCTCCACAGTTACAGGCGGTATTATGCCGTCATTTAGCTGGACAAACATTTGTCTTCCCCTATTTTCGTGCGGACAGGTCACCTGGGGTGATTTCCGCAGCCTTTTCATCACCACTTTGTAAGCCTCGCCCCAAGGGTTTATGTCGGCATGGTCGCACAGCTGTTTGAAGCAGTTCTTTTTGCTCCCCCGAATGGCTTCCTTTAGGCGGCCACGCACGACGAGATCACCTGCCGTCCTGCGTCTTATAACACACGTAACGCAGACATTTTCAACGTGCCCTTCGCGGAGCTTGAAGTCTATTTTCATTCCCCGATTCCCAGGCTTTGCCGAAATTATAATGCAAAACAGCTTGGTCCTTTTAATTTCCCGACTTTAAGTAGTTTTAAACGTAGGATAAGTTTTTTGCTTTCTTCTCCTCCTGAGGACATTAAATAATTGGAATTTTCTCTGTTTGTTGACCGTTAATTAAATAAATAAATAAATAAACATTGGTAAAGTAGGTGAAACTCAGACTGGTGGCCCAGTAGCACCAGGAATTCGTTGGTTCTACTCTTCCGTATTTTACGAAAGATTTTTATCTATTCAACTGAAACCACTGTTTTCGGTTGCAGGTTTTCTGTTCCTATTCTTCTTCTTATCCCTGATATTGCTTAAAATTGGTTTCTCCAAAAACTAACTCTTCATACGGGAAAGGAAAAGCCTCCCATTCACTGGAAAACGTTACCTTGGATTTAGCAACCGAGTTCCAAGTTTGAACATCTTTTCCAAATCTGAATGAAATTTGTCAGAGCAAACGTCATATTTTTGGATACACTGTTATAATTGAAGGATTTCTCCATAGGAGTTTCTTGTGTTGTTGAGAAAACTACATACTTGCAGATGTTGTCTTCTGAATTTCTGGAAATCGAGATAGTTGCACTACATAATATACTCCCTGTGCAAGCTAGTTTACTCCTTCTTGGTATACCCCCCGAACAACTTATAGTTGGTCAGCAAACAATATGATAACTTCTCTCCACTTCATTGTCTACCAAAAAACCTACATCCTCTTACCCAGAAAATGGCAAACCTAAGAGAAGAAGAAGAAACGTGCCCATCATAACAAAAGTGCATTGTTGCCTAGCGGCTAGCAACTAAGCAATTCACCCTATTCTGCCACCCCTGGGACCATCTCCAGATCAAGCCCATTCATTCAAATAGTTTGCAATCTAAGAACTTGTTTCGTACCAAACTTTGTTAGCTCCTGGCTAACATCTTACACCAGCAGACAATGTTCCTTAGTATCTTATTCTCCCAATTTATTCGGTCCGAACATTCTTATCCAGCAAGTTCCAATATATGGAACAGGAGACGGAGGAGAGAGTCCTTTTTTTTGCAGAAGAATCTTCAGCATCCATTTGCAGGCCATTTAGAAGACGAACTACCAGAATTTGTGTTCATTCATCTAACGGATGTGTCCTGGAGCAATGTACAATTTCTATTTTGCTTTAATTTGGAAGCTCAGCATGTTATCAAAGGAATAAGGAATATAATCTTTAGTGGAGGTCGCCGGTAGGGAGAGTGATTTGTTATTTTTAGATTTTCAAATGATGGCATTTGAGATTTGCATTTGTCGTGAATCTTTTTGAATAATTGGGAAAGCAATTTGGTATGCGGGGATGATTACATGATAAGGTAATGGAGCTAATATTTCGGAGCTATTGATTATGTCAAAAAATGATGAATACCAGCTTAAATAAGGGGCGTACTGTCGGGTGGCTGTGGATTTAATGTCGGTGCTTTATAAGGAGACCAAGGAAAGCCAGCAGAATTCCTATTGCTTGCGTATCAAATATAATTGAAGCTCGTCCTTCGACATATATAATTATAAGTATTTAGCCAAAAGGATCAATTGAGAGGCTTTTGAAATACTTACAACGCAAAATGCTCTACAGATAATTAGCTCCCCATTTCCTATTGGACTATTTTTATTAAAGATAAATTTAGCAATATTAGAAATTACTTGCCTGCCCCTCCTTTCTTGCTTCCTTAATTATTTTACTGAACAATTTGAATCGAATGTAATCTTATCGATATGTTTCTTAATGCAGCGTAGTTCTAGCGTTCGTAATTTGCTGCATGATACGTCGGGGCTCTACAACCCATTTCGAGCCTTGGTCTTCAGGATGTCCTTCCTCTTCCCTTCTCGATCCATTGATCGCGTCCGCCAATTTTGAAATCTGAATAGTGGTACACTGTCAACAGAATCTGCCCAGCGCTTTCAGGATTTGCCCGTCGGTCTCGGTCCTTCTGATCTCCTTTAATACCTTTTTAGGTGTTGACTACTGCAGCTTTCGAAGTCTGATTATTTTGGAGACTTCGCGCTCGTCGGATATTTGATAGAACTCATGGTTGTATCTGATCCGCCACCGGTCGTTTACTCATTTACCTTCTATTATTCTCCTTAGGACCCTTCTCTCGAACATAGCCCAGATCTTATTACCTTTTGTATACTCGGAGCATTGCTGGAGATGGAGAGAACCAACGGGGATGTCATGTATGCCCAGCGCTTGTTCATTTTTAAGGTTTTGTTTGCAAAACAATATGATTAAAGAAAGCCATCTTGTTCCATCGATCGCATCCTTCAATTTCGAATCCCGAGCAGTGATGCTCTATCTTTTCCCATTGGCCTCGGTCTTTTTGCTCTCCTTTTAGAAACCGTTTTAGGCACCCGACTGCCCTCCATACGTTGAGCGTGGCTAGCTCATTGCAAAGGTTGATTATTTCGGAGACTTTAGGATCGTCAAATATTTAGTTGAATTCACGGCTGCATCTGACTGGCTGTTGGTCGCCCTCTCGTTTAGCTCTCCTCAGGATCCTCTTCTCGAAAATATTGATTAATTTTTCAGAAGGTTGAATTAAGGTCGATGTTTCATATTCATAGCGAGAGAGATTTGCTTTCCTGTGTATGCAGCTGGCTTTTAAAATTGGTGGAACCGAGTACGAGTTGGATTCAGCGTTTTAGTTTGTCAACTTCTTCTTTCGTCAGTTATCACCTTGCTGCTCAGCTGTCAATTGTCGTTCCTCGATTCCAAAAATCTCCTTGCTATTCACCAATAGTCTTAACGGCGTATATTCTAGCGTATTTCGGTTTCACCTTCGTCACTGACACTGATGCCTTTGCTGTTAATTAAGTAGGTGAAAACTTGTTCCAAAGTTGTGCTTTAAAGAGTCCCACATAAGTAGTTCTAGCGGTTTCTTGACTCGATTTACTTTGATGGACATAAGTCTTACAACCCGATTCAGCTGCCGAAACCCCTAGGACTATTACGTGAACCAAGGAAGCACGTCTATATCTTTGCCCAACGACGATCTGATGATTTTTTTTGGTTTTGCCTATGATTGACGCTCCTACTAGGATGTGACAGTCAGTTTGCCGTATCGAAACTGGGGCATTGGTATGTGAGATCGGCTCCCGGGGTACATCCTCTGTCAGTACATCCATCCAATCTCTGTTTCCTCAGGAAGAATCTACCCTCAGGATTTCAGGAAGTTCACCATTCTCGCCTCATGAGCTGCAGCAGTGTTCTTGGTTTTGATCGAGGCTTACATGCTCCAGAGAAATTGTCAGCTGCAATGTTCTGTCCTACGCAGTGAACAATGAGAAATTGGCCGATGCAAACCAACTCCCTAATTTTTTGTGTTGAAACCTTTTCCAATTTGGCTTGAAAGCATAAATGTTTTGAAAACGAGCTTCGAGTCCTCGGTCGGCTTCCGAAAGAATTGTGTACCGTAGTGAATAATCCGCAGTTCTCTCTCAGATGTTCTATATCCAGTCTATGTCTCGTTGGACTTTTTTATGGAGATCTCGAGTGGGTTCTCAATATTCAATTCAATTTTCTCAATGCTTGAAATCACATCCATTCTCCGTTCCCCTATCGCCAACGGATTCCCTCCAACATCATGAGCCTGATTTAGCCTGCACTTTTCCCTGCATCTCTGAAATAAGCTTGGGATTCTTCAGCATGGATTGTCTATTGACAAATCTAGAGTAGTACCGAAAACTAGTCTCCGAGACTGATTGTCCTATCTCTTTAACTATCAAATTCAAAAATCGAGTTCAACGCCTTTCTCCGTGTTTTGCTCCGGAAAGTGGACACTTGGTGAGTATTTAGAATTCTTTGGCCTTTTCCCGAGGAAGTACAAAGACGTTGTTATCGAGGAGCATTTCCTCTTTCTCGCCATTCACAATCGCCGCAAGTTACGATGGCGAGGTTATTTTTCCGCCAGCTCCTTGACAATGCAGTTGCATGGAGCTTCGCACTTGGTGGCGTTTGCTGGAAACACAAAGCTAGACTCGAACAATTCAGTCCAAGTCCTAAGACTACTTGTCAGAATGCACTAACTTCAAAGGTTGCTCCACAAATAGCGTCTTAAGAATCGTGGTGCTAACACTAGTGCCCAGGCAGCTGAAAGGTTCTTGCGGGTAATGAAGAGCCTTTTACCTTTGAAAAAGGTTCCTAAGTCTAATTGCCCTCATTTCCTGGGAATCCTTAAACGCTTCAGCTGTGAGCTTTTCAGCCTGTAATGAAAATTATTAGAGGCAGTAGAGCGCTTCTCCGCACTTTGGATGAAGTTAAACTTGATTTAATCTCGTGTGATTCCATCAATATTGAATGCTTCCTCATCTTAAATATATGGTTACCATAGTATCCTATATGGGGCACCTACTGGCCGTCGCTGTTGGATCCCAGCAATCCAGGGATTGATGCAGTACTTTGTATTAAACCTGATTCGCCTGGTTTAATACTTTCGTAGGTGTATCCTATCCGTTCCTTGAGGGCTCGGAGTTCAAACTCAAACTCTCGTCGATTTGGTATTTCATTACCTTCAGACGGAAATTGTCCACGGATGGGAAAGAAGGCTCTTACCCTTACCGGGAAGAGCGGAAGGTTCTAACAGGCAGGATTCAGCCTGTAGTTCCGCCTCCTTAGTGGCCGAAGTTCCCCTCTGCCGAGCCTTCCTCTTCCGTTTGCGGGTAGATTTGGGCTGTAGTATCGCGAACGGGTCGGCCATAGTCGGATTCCCAGTCTCTCCCAAGTTGAAAGTTACCGTACTTTCCTTTCTGGCTAAGTTCGCCGTAGGCACTAAATGCAAGCTTTCCATTGAGTCGGAAAGCATGCCTTCTACGGATTTATCTATACCCAGGTATGAATGTGGTAAGGCCTCCAAAATCCACTCTTCGGCCGCGACATGATTGCTCACGGTCGCGGGTGGATTGGAAGTGTGTGACTTCTCACCCCTTGGAGTATTCAAATCCTTCATTTCCATATTCATGTTTTGGACACCCTTCGTGTAGTAGTAAACTATTGCAGGCTCCCCCACCACGACAAGGTGGGGTCCGATAACTGCGCTGAGGGCGTCGTTTAACGTCCCTTTTTCATTCGCGAATCTCGGACAATGGAATATAACATGCTCCGTGTCCTCGGGTGTAGCGGCGCATTGGAGACAGTCTGGGGACTCATCCAATACGAAGCGATGCAAGTACCTCCCATATCCACCGTTTACCGCCGCGTATAGCAGGATGCATTTCATCACCCCTGCGATAAGCAGCCGGCGATTAGATTTTGGACCTCCAATATTAGGCATCATCCTGACTAGAGATGAGCTATGCTTTGCTCCCTTTTCACGCGCATAGCCCAGGTACCCCTCGAACCTCAACTTGGCATCGATCTTATGATTGATTTTGAAACGACCTCGTGATTACCAACCCGAATTTTGACATTGTGGTTTTTCCTGCGATTGGTAATAAGGACCGTCTGCGTCTTCTCTTCTGCCAGGTTCACTTTGCTTGATGGTGTGTTGTGGTGTGGTGTGTTGATGGTTTCGCTTGCATACAGCTCCACGTCCTGGTGTGTTTAACAACTACTGTCAGGTCATCTGCAAAAACATCTGAGTGTAATTATGTGGTGTTTCCAGCGATTAATTATGTTATTTATTATTTATTTTTGCAAATACCGATATTTCGGGAACCACTTGTTCTCTTCATCAATGCTAGCAAGGACGGTATTTGCAAAAATCAATATATCAGACCCAGCAAAAAAGAAAAAACAAGCTTTTTTATTATTTCAAACAATGTTGTCCCTTTTCGCACGCGACCACTCTGTTGTACATTATGTTCACAGCAAGGGCCCCAGTACAGAACCTTGGGGAACACCCGCTGTCACAATATATTCCTTCGGCCCGTAGTCCGTTTCGTATCAAAGAAGTCTCTCCGAAAGTTAACTCTCGATTATTCGAGCTAAATAACCAGGGAAACCCAGTTTAGCCAGGGTGCCCTTAATTCAACCCCAGTTGGCTGTTGGCATCGACTGTGGACCGCGCTCTGCGAAACCCGTACTGCAGCTCCGATAGGCCACCCGCTAGCTCGACGACGTATATCAGCCTCTCCAACATCTTCCCCATAGTGTCTAAATGACAGATAGGGCGATATGAAGATGGTGAGCCAGGTGGATTTCGGGGCTTCGGTACTAGAACCAACTTCTGCCTTAACCACTGCGCGGAAAATACTCCTTCCACCATGCACAATTCAAACGTACTTATGAACCATGTCTGCCTAATTTTAGCTGCCAATTTCAGGGCTTTGTTCGGAATCCCATTCAATCTGGGAGCCTTATTATCCCCAATTCGTCCAGAGATCTCCCGTAGTTCCTTCATTTTATCCCCTGGGATTGTGAAGACGTCCTGTGTCACCGTTGGTTTCTTCCTGTTGTGGGAAAAGTATTCCAATTATTTTTAACAAGAATCGTATTTGCCTCAAGGCACAACTGTTTGTAGCAATTCCGCTTACCTTCCCGTAGCACCTGGTGGCCTGGTGGTCACTGTGGGTGTAGTGTTCACTCACCCGTCAGACCATCCCTCTCGCCAACATGGTACTAAGGTAGGTAAGATCTACGATTAAGCCGAGCCCTCTGCCTCGGAAGGTGGCCACGTATCCCACGTTGGTTAGTGCGATGTCCAACTCCGCGAATGTTTCAAGCAGGATTTGGCCCCTGTTGTTTATTACCGGACTTCCCCAGTCTAAGTGCCGGTCGTCCACTCCCTTTTTCCCTAAAATTCCCCATGCATCTCCCGTGCAGTCTTTGATAATGTGGCCCTTTTCTCCACACTTCCTGCACTTTCTCGACCTCTCGTATATATCTGATTCACATCCTTCATTGCAAAAGCTCACCAACTTTAGCGATGAGTCACAAGAAAAAGGGAATCCTTGACCTTCGGGTATCCAACGTCAAATCGATGTCCCGAGCACGTTCCTTTGATTCTTAACTAAAGCTGGAGCAATGGAATCTAACAGAAGCTGAGTCAGGAGTCATCTGGTTGATTTCCTGAGATTTTGCAGCAGTTGAACGAATGTTTTCATGGCATTTTGTTATAGCGGATCTCAGCAGTCCCATATTAGGCGCATACTTTCTAGGACATTATGGATTGCTACTGGATCTGCAGAATAGGTCTCTTATAGACCCCCCAGTTGAATATGATGTACAGCACCACATTCGCACTACTGGCTCCTATATCTTCTCGAAGGTGCGTCCATTACCACCCCAGAAGCTTGCAGACCATCAAATAGCTGCTGGTCTTCTCCACTACACATGGTCCCAAAGTCAATGGCAAATGGGGACCATGTGGCTATTATAGACGTCTGAATGCTCAGACCATTCCAGATCGCTACCCAATACCACTCATCCTCGACTTTCCGCACAATTTCCCTAACTGCCGAGTTTTCACGACCTTAGACTTAGCCAAGACGTACCATCAGATCGCAGTAGCTCCAGAAGACATTCCGAAAACGGCAGTATGCAGACCCTTCGGACTTTTTGAGTTCACACGGATGCTTTTGGATCTATGCAATGGGGCGCCAATTTTTCAGAGGTGTATCCACTCTGTCCTGCAAAACCTTAACTTTTGTTTCGTGTATTTGGATGATGTTTTGGTTGCTTCTTCCTCTGAGTCTGAGCATCTGGAACATCTCGAATGCATTTTTCAATGTCTCCTTGAGGCCGGTCTTTTACTTAACGTTGAAAAATGCAAATTCCTTCAACAGCAGGTGAAGTTTTTAGGCCACAAGAGCTAGCCAAACAAGAGCTGGCGGCCGCTACACTCCTGGCATTCCCTCAACCAGATACATCCTTAGCCTTATTCGTCGATGCCTCAGATATTGCCGTAGATTCTGTTTGGGTTGGACGGGGAAACATGAAGGACAACAGAGTCATAAGGAGAGCCACAGGAGGAGACGACGAGTTCGGCGCGGAGTGTATGTTTTGTTGCAATTAGGACTCCATTGCCAGTGGATTTAGGACACGTATCCCTGTGCCTGTTGCAGCGGAAAATGGAGTACTCTTCGGGGAGCTCGGAGCTTAATATGAGATCGTCCCCCTGGTCTGGATGGTATTTCATCATCTTCGGGTATAAATTGTCCACGGGTGGGAACAGACCATGGAGTCTGTTGTTTTGTGGACTCCTACATTATCTGATTCCTTAATAGATATATGAGACCATTATAACTGTTACATCCTTCATTGCAAAAGCTCGTCAACTTTAGCGTCACTGCATCATAAGAAAAAGGAAATCCTTGACCTTCGGGTGTCCAATGTCAAATTAATGTTCCGATTAAGAAACTGGAGCACGTTCCTTTCATTCTTAACTAAAGCTGGAGCGATGGAATCTAACAGAAGCTGATTAGCTTTTAATCAAAACTTGCGTGATACGACCTCCATTAACAGAGCCATGCATTGAATGGGGGCAGCGCTATCTTCCCAACAAAAACGAAGTTCATTCACAACAAGAAATTCCATTTCCATGTAAATTCCTCACCATATAATTCATTAGAGCCGACTGGCCTAAAATCATTCTTTCCCACGAACAGTGACTTATGTGGATCCTTTTTTTTCCTTCATCTGAATATTCCGGAAAGTGAAATATACACTCAGCTCCAGCACAGCATCCATAAAAAAAAGCCCGTGAAGTCTGAGAACTTTCACGAGGACATAGCTCAAAGGCTTTCTGGATTATATTATTGCTGGATCTTGGTGCAATTACTCCGCTGACTACAGGACTCCGTGTGCTGTGTACATGTAATTAGAATTTGCTAAACGAACCGGAAAAGCCTTTCTGGTTTTTATTTTGTCTTTTCTCTCCTTTCACGACTACCAACGAAGTAGTAACTAGTGGTGCGCTCATGTTCAGGCTGTGGTATTACTTGCAGAAATGATGTTGTTGCCAGCGAATAGGTTTCCTGCAGGATGCTGTTCGCGTAGAATATAATTTTTCATGCTCGCTTTTCCCCGTGAAAGTTGGCGATATTTTCACTATTTTGGGTTCTCTGGTTTCACTCGTTAAGTCACGTTTGACGTTGAAGATACAGTTGCTTTCTTGGGGCTGGAAATCAGGAAGGGGGCTATGTGTGGGTTGCTTCCGCTCCATTCTAAGTGAGTGGAAGAATGTGTTCAGACTCGGTTTGCAAAAATGGGACCAAGAGAAGAGAGGGTGCGCCAGGTACCTAGACCTGGAATTGCATTACCCAGAAGTAGTAATCGTCGCTAACACTTCACAAAGTCCCTGCAGCCTTGCGGATTTTTCCAACTCCAAAGATACGAACGTTGGATTTGCTCAGCTCCCTCTACACACTCCCAAATCGCCACCTACATCTGTTCCTAACATGTCACCCTGATGGTTTGGACAGTCATGAATTTTTCACAACAGCAATTCTCTCCTCATTTTCAAGTTTTTCGGCATCTGAGCATCGATAAAAGTCCACTTGTATCTTTTAGTACAATTTTTCTATTACCACCCAAGAGAGGATTCTCTTGTTTCGTATATTTCCAACGCATCATGTTCTGATCCTGAAACAATCTTTCGCTACTTCGTAAAATTACGTCGAAAGATAAGACCACTAACGAAATGGCAAAAACAGGAAAGTTTTTCGAAGGACACGAGGGCGGAGCTGTTACTAAGGGACGACGACTCACTTCTCTTATCAGGCCCAAGTGAGAAGGAGTCGAGACTCCCTGCCGCGATGATACTTTCATTATTGCTGTTGTTTCAGATACTTTTTCTTTTTGTAATTTTCTGCCGCCTGTTCTCTCCCTCATTTAACATTGTTTTATCTGTTTCAAACGTCGTTTCTTGCAAAATATTAAAAAATACTCGCAAAAATACCAGCACAGGAACGACAGCCGGACAAGAGACAAACGTGGCGAAACTTACATTTCAGGAACAAAAAACAGTTTTCCCTGTCGCCCGGTTCCATAAAAAAAGCACAAAAAAGTGGTAAATCATAGAGAAAATCGCAATCCTAGACAGTAATTAATTTCCAAGGGGGAAATTATAAGAGCTTTCCATTTATAAATAGTTTAATTTGTTGTAATAGTCTTCGTCCTCGGTCTTTGGCCCTTAGTTTGGTCGGCCCTTGTCTCGCTCCCAGAATCGTTTGGTTTATGGAGCCAAAAATCTGAAAGGACTAACCGTCGATGGTGAATGTTTTTGTTTTGGATTTATAGCGCTAGCGGGCAAAGCTTTGCAGGACATAGTCTTGGTGATTGTAGTGGCGACCACAGTGGGTTGACACCAGGATTGGAAGAGGTATGGAGGTAGCTCCTGGATGTAAAGGCTTGAGTCAAGTAATAAAATATGCAAATTATGGGCTGAAGTTGTGTGTTGTAATGTGGAAAAGTTTTAAGGAGGTTAGCCAACTCGATGGAACTTTTTTTTTTGAGGAAAGGATTTAAATGTGACCATGAGGTTTTCATTAATTGGGGAAGGAGGAAAACTTTTGTTGTTTGTTGTTTCTCTTTTAGATATGTGCGGATGGTCTTAGTTGACAGCTTTTTTTCTAGAAACTCAGTTTTTGTGGCCTTACTTCTAGTCCTAGTCCTTTACATTTTAAGGATTGAAGATTGTGGATTTGAAACTCTGAAAATCCTTTTTTCTCTATGTACGGTTTACTGTCTGTCTGTCTCCTTTTTTCGGAGGTTGAAATCTTCCAAAGACACTGGTACACATGTCCCAGCGTGTGGGATTTTTACCCACTAAAACCACCCCCTAACTGCTGTCCTCTTCCCCGCGGAACCACCGCAAAGTATTTCGTCGCGGGGTGGACAGGGCTCTTGCCTCTCCCTTCGCCCATCGATTGCATTCACAACTGCGCTCTTTCTCGCCTCCTCTGCCTCTCTTAATCTGCACTGAATCCGCCCTACCATTTCGTTCACTGCATTCCAGCTCTCCTGGCATGCAAGTATTTTTCCAATTATATTTTGCGGTGCTAGGGTTCCTCCCAATGTCTCCTCTAGACTCTGCCTTTCCTCAGCGAATCCAGGACAATGATCCGCCGAAATACTATCGCAGCTGGAACAGTTGGGTGAGCTGTCCAGTTTAAACCCATAGAGCCATATCGCGTAAGAAACTGCGTGAGATTATAGCTTATCTCACCTTGCGTTCTCTTCGTCCACATCTTGATGCTGGGAATCAATCTGGGGGTTCGTCAACCCATTTTTGCTTGTTCCCGCCGTTGATACCACCTGCTTAAGGATTCCTCCCTTTCGTTGTTTTTCATTACGTGTCATCTTATCGACCAAAATGTCGATGGGCATCATTCCGGCTACTGCATAGGCCGCTTCGTCCGAGATGGTTCTATAATCACAGCCCACTCTTAGGGCGGTATTTCTACACACCGCGCTCATTTTTTGAGCATTGCATGCGGTATGCAATGCGGTTGACCAAATTGACGCTACGTAAAGCAGTATAGAACTCACCACTCTAGCTATAAGCAGTGTACGAATACATCGCGGACCTCCAACATTTGGCGTCATCCTAGCCAGGGTCATGCTCACATTGGAAGCGCACATTTTGTAAGCGCTGCTTGAAATTCAGCATCGCATCTATCATTACCCCAAGGTATTTAGTTGCTGGCTTTGAAGTGATGATATGCTATTCTGATACTTGCACTGGTTTTCTTACGCCGCTTCGTGATAGGTACCACCTCTGCTTTGTCCTCCGCAAGTGCCAGGCTTGCATCTTTCGGCCACTTCTTTATAGCAGTGATTACTTCGAATGATAACAATTCCACATTCGCTAGATCTTTTGCACCAACAATCACCGCTATGTCATCGGCGTAACCCACCATTGTTACCTCGCTAGCAACTGGGACTGTGGACTGAGGACATCATTATGCATGATGTTCCACAATAGCGGTCCCAGCACAGAGCCCTGTGGAACACTCACGGAGACAATATATTCTTTGGTTCCATTGTCTGTGTCGTACCAGAGCCTTCTGTCTGTTAAGTAACTGCCGATTAGTGCATTTAAGTAACTTGGTACACCAATCGCCGCCAATGACCTTATAGGGTTCCAACTAGTCGAACGCATTTCACACGTCAAGGGTAATCACAGCACAGTACTTGTTGGTGCTACCCGTTACGTGCATTGCATTTTCAGCTAACCTAGCGACCAGTTTGATGGCGTCGACCGTTGATCTGGCCGATTTGTCGGCCTGATAAACCTCCGAGGCTTTCTACAGCTGGGAGCTATCCGTTGTAGATTATTCTCTACAGCATTTCCCCCATAGTGTCCAATAGACATATAGGTCTGTTGGAAGATGGTTCACCAGAGCTTACCAGGTTTAGGCAAAAACACCGACCTTTGTTTTTTCCATGTCTCAAGAAAAATCCCATCCGCCAAGCATGCTTCAAACAACTCTACGAAAATGTCTGGCCTCGACTTGGCAGCCAGCTTAAGGGCTTTGTTTGGTAAGCCGTCGAGGCTGAGCGCTTTGTTGTCTCCCAGCTTCGTTACTGGCGGTATTAGAGCCACATCTCAAGATGTATATAGACTGTAACCCCTTGTGTTCCCTTGAGGGAACAAACCCTGAACGATTTTCAGTAGGAGATCGGGACATGTAATTTGTGGAGTTGCCTGACCTCTAAATCTCACCACCACAATCCTGTACAGCCCCGCTTCTCCATGGGTCTATATCCGCCTCTGCGCAGAGTATCTTGAGGGAGTCCCCCTTGCTTCGCTGTTTCAGGTTTCTTCAGGCTTCCTTGTTAGCTCGCTGTTTCACATCCTGGTCAATCTTACCCATTGCTCTCTGAGCCGCACGTCTGGTCCGATGGCACATCGACTAAAGATCTGACAATTCACTATTCCACCAGCAGTAGTTGGGTCTTCTACTGGGAAAAGTATAATGTCTCGGCATCGATGAGTCACATCCTTTACAATACACTTCGTGATATGGAAGGCTCTTTCCGATGGTGGACCTTATATAGTGTCATGTCCAACCGCACATCTATGAAAATTTCCTCGTCAATTGCTTTCGCAGACCAACCTGACGTTCTCCTCATTTTTGGACGAGCAGATTTCCAGCCGCTTGACTTGCTCTTTAGGTCTGTTCACTGATGTTCCAGGCCATATCGCGAGCTAGTGAAGGATTAACAAAAGTCAGATCCGCAACCAAACCGGAACCCCCTTTCCGGTAAGTATTAACCTGACCATCGTTAGCCAATATGATATCTAACTGCGCGAAAGCCTCCAAGAAATAACGCCCTCTTCCATTCGTCAGTGGACTTCCCCATTCTGTGGACATCATGCATTGAAATCACCGGTGATGATTTTTGGTGTCCGTCCTTTTACATCCAGAACTAATCTGTCGAGCATGTCCTCGAATTTCGCCAACGTCAGACTTGAAGGAGCATAGCAGGTGTAGACGTATATGCCATCTATTTTTGCCCCCTCTGATTCATTGGTGGTCTGAGAGCAGAGCAGATCTTGCGCGACCCTGCAGTGATTAAGGTTGATTTAGACCAAGCTCGTTTTCTCGCTGTATTTAGCGCCTTTTTGATAGATACTTGCCGCTTCCGGCAAAAAAAAAACCGCTGAGAAGGAAGATGAAGCACTTTGGGAATGAGGACATGGACGTGGCTGCATCACTAGGCCACTAATTTCCAAAGAAATCGGACGCAAGGAAGCGAAATCTTCGGCGGAAGGTGGTTAAGTTAAGCCCTTGAGTGTTTAACGTAGGTATCTGTTGTGGAGACTTAATCCTACGGTCCTCTTCAGACACGGATTGATTTTGTGACCACAATCAGAGCCCCGCTGAGACAAACAACAATGGTACCAGTCTATACCAAGTGCATGGCTTAGCATTCATACTGGTGGATGCAAGATTTACCTAAATCTCTACCGATCTAAGGAATACAGCACCCGTGTTGAAACGCAACACTACGCCGAGGCCCGAAGGTCTCTTCTCGCTTGAGCACGACCACAACCACCATGAAACTCCCACTTGGAGATTCAACCGCAAACAACCGAGCTGTACTCACATACAACGGGAGTTCACCCAAAGTATGAGAGTCCAGGAGCTATCCCGGTTCCCATGGTAACAGTATACCCCTGGTAAGGTTTCGTGACCAATCTGCCACTTCAGATGAGTCCCCGTGCAGACTCGTGTCTGGCCGTCGTGATTAGGTCTTTGGAGCATTCGCCTACTGCATCACGGCCGGCAAACCAAAGTGAGTACAGCGTCTCCCAGTGCCACCACTATAGAGGTTCTTCTCGGCCACTTGGTTTTGGTTTGGCCGACAGGGTTGCCGCCCCGTCTTCCTCACTGCCACCTCTGAGCACCCGGCGGAAGGTGGTGATAAACTGAAGCGTAAGACCGACACATCTGTGGTTGTCAACGCTTTATTGTGGTGCGCACCAGGGCTTACATTCACGGGTCCCGTGAGGATTAGGACCAGTGTGCCGGGAGGTGATCAAATCAGCCAGAGAGATCTTAATGAAGCTAGTTTCTCCCATAGGAGTACAGCCATGAAGGCGGGAAGGAAGAGGGCGTATGCGCAAGCAGCAGCCTCAGTTCTGACCGCTGCCGTGGGAGCTTCCTCCAAGAATGACAAAACCTCAGAGGGACAGTTTACCATCCTCCGGGAATGCCTAGAATGAAGCCAAGATTTAACAATCAACGTTTTCGTGATGGGCTTTTCCAGTTGGAGTGCACTGATGGGACTGCCTTAAAGTGAGTCCAGCAGGTAATCCCGGCTTTGAGTTCTGGCGGTCGACCCAAGTTCACTATTATGAACACTGGAGAGATGTCATCACATGATGCTCCACTTTTTCCTAGAGAGATTGAAATTCAATCATATCAGGAAACTGTAGGACATCATCTCCATTTTGAGAGCGAAGAACAATGATGGTTTTGGATTCATACAATATAGAGCATATTGCAGCATCTTCGGTGCGCTCTTCCACAATGAAGCTGTGCCCTGAGGATAGTGTATACGTTGGCTGAACCCTCGTATGGGGGTTCGCACTGGTGCAGGGACTACAGAGTGCCTACCTTCTAGTAACTTCACTTACTCCTTTTAGGGAACAGGCGGAAAAGAGAGAAGCCAAAGACCCTATGAGAGAATCTATGCAAACCAGACACCGCAAACCAGTCAAGGTGCTAAGTGGGAAACAGTCGAGTGCTCTGTGGGATGAGATAAAACTTTTCATGGATGAGGACATGGGAACTGCTGTACCTCCAAGTGCGGCTTTTCTCAAAGAAATCAAGCACGAAGGGATTGAGTCTCTAGCGGTACGGTGTGCGGGGATCTCCGTCACATGCGGACCGCGGCATATGATTCTAACAGTTTTCCATTACACATTAGGCTAAGTGTATATCGAAGAACATAAAGATTGACCAGATTAGCCTGCAGCATGCCAAAGCCTCCTCCTATCTGCTGGCAGCGGAGCTGATAAAGCTACAGGACTCCTCCGACATTTGGGTTCAATTTAATAGAATCGGTCACATTGGATCAGTAAAGGGGACAACGATCTTCTACGATGAAATATTCATACGGCCAAGAGCTTTCGTCCTGATGTCAAGACGGTTAGAGGCAACCATGCAGAGACAGCTATTCCCAGGACTTAGTTACGGTCATCATATAGTATCAGATTAATGGCGAGAGGAAAACATCATAATTGCTCCCGCTTATTTCCCTATCATTCTTTGTATCCTCCACCGACGCAAGAACTAAGGAATCTGGTACCATCTGTAGAATCAAGTGGTCTCGAATTCTTAATAGGTTGCGATGCGAACGCTCAACATATTTGTTGGGCATTAGAAAATACAACCCAAGAGGAGAGAAGCTATTCATCACTTCAGCTGGTCTTATGACTGCAAACGTAGGGTGCGTCCCCTACGTTCGTGGGACCGAGAAGAACCGAAGTAATTGACCTAATAATCTGTACTTCAAAAGTGTTAAAGTTGATTATACACTGGCGGGTGTTAGACGAGGTCTCAGTGGCAGATCACCGATACCTAGAATCTAGTCTGACTATTGCGTCTGAACAGTCTGCAGTACATAGACGGAATCCTAGAAAAACGGATTGAACAAAGTTCAAGGAACTTCTTGGCAATAAAGTACAGCCCCCTAGGCGACTGAGGACTCCTTTGGCGCTGGAGGATGAATTGGAAAAAACTCAGGAAATCAACCAGGAGATTTCTGAACGGTGCTTGCAAAAGTAATAAGAACGAAGAGTGGTTAAATTTCAGGAAGTCACGAGTGTCAATATAGTGTTAGGTGTTCGAAACGAAACACTTTTAGAGCGTGCTGTGAGGAAGCGGAAGGCGAAAGAGGGACTTTAAGGCTGTGTAGAGTCCTTAAAAAGGATGAGTCTGCCAAGTTGGACTCCACAGCTCCACACTGGAATCAGTGCAGACCCTCCTGGAAGTGCACCATCCGGTGGATGGTATCTATCCAGCAATGCTAAAGGAGGGTAGATCGATTGCTAAGAAATATTTTTCTAGCAAGTCTTGCTTTGAGCTATGTGCCTACCTTGGCTGGTTGAGCGTCATATTCGTGGGAGCGCGCTTAGGTCGCACCCACTTAACCCAGAGTCTGAAGTGGGTTTCGATCGCTACCTAATCGCAGAAGCATCGAATCTAGTCAATACTATGCGAACTGAAAATTTCCCAACGCACGCTCAAGCTTATGCTGGTGACGTGCCTGTGCTTGCTATTGGTCGGAATCTCGGAACGGTGGGTAGAAATATACAACATGCCGCTGATTTGATCTGACAGTGGGTGCCTCAGGTATGGACTTTCAGTTCATCCAAATAAAACCACAAAAACATAAAAAGGAGGAAACTGGATGGACTGTGCTCCCAGAGAGGAGGGCACAACCCTGCAAATCTCCGAAGAAGTTAAATATCTGAGAGTCAGTCTAGATAAATAGCTTCTTTGGAACAAATATTCAGAGGTAAAAATGAAAAGGGCTCTTACAGCTCTTATACTCTAGTATTGGATCAGCCGCCAGGTGGAAGATGATCTCGTCGTATGACACGTTTATCTGAACTCTTAGAGGGATTGATGAAAGCTTTTCTAATAAGGATCGTCCAAGCATTTCCAGTTATAAAATGTCCTACTCTGCCAAACAAGAAAGTATCAAAAAAATGTTGTGACGGGTTGGTTTCAATCGCAAGGTAGAAGGGACCTTGTCAGACCCCAGGCAGCGCGACTGAAAGCGGCTACAGATGACCTTTTGCCCTTTTTGTTTAATTCAAAACCCAATAAGGACATGAATTTTTCGAACCCACCAGGATTGACTAGTTCCATTTAATACGACTAATTTTTATTTAGGAATGAATGGTCCTTAGCCTGCTATCTACTCAATGATGGGCTCAAAACCACACATTCCTAAACAAAAATTAGAATAGTTTCTTTCTAGAAAAAAAATTGCACACTTTCCAACCTCAGAAACGAAGTAAGGTTCTTTGCAATTTTACAAAGATTGCATAGGACTTCACAGATATCGTCGTACATTAAGTGCAAAAGTGGGTGTTTTTCTTCAAATTTAGCCTTTGTCCCGTTAAGAAGCGAGGTCGACTGGCCTTAATTTGTTGCACCATTTTTCTCGGTCAGGTGTCTGACTTGGATAAAGTGAAGAAAATTTCGATGATGACCATCTAATGTGTCAAGCCAACGATATTTCGGTCGGTCGTTTTGTCGTTTCCCATCGACTTCGATCCTCACACTAAGGTTAGAAAGTGAGCTCTCATCAGCGGGAGTTATATGAGCATACCATCGAAGCTGGTGTTTGCAACTCCAAATCGTTCGTTGATATCCTCATTTCAGATGGAGTAAGGCGGGTTTTATAAGTAACGAGCCAAACCAATAACTTTCTTTTCATTGCCGCGGGGCGTCGTTCAGTATCCAGAAGAGTCGGCTACCACTCGGTTTGAAACAGTAGACCGCATAATGCTAGAGTGATAGAGAGGAAATCCGTGCCTGGGGGAAAATCCCATTTCGCCCCTTCCTCGTCAGATCTGACCATACATTTTTGTAACCTGAAAATTCGTCCCACAGTGCTATCTGTAAGAGTCTCAGCGAAGTGATTGAAGGTTAGAGTAGACCTTTTATCATAATCGAAAATGGTTAAATAGCAAACGATACTACTCGAAATCTATCTGCAACCCTTAGTGTAAGGTTTGTTAAAGCTCCGTCGTTTCCTAATCAAAATCCTATTATTAACTTGACTTCGGAGTCATGAATTTCAATGCATCACAATAGTCAGATTCTTTAACGCACAAAAACACTGAAATCAAACATTTTACAATCGCAAGGAACATAAAATCTTTATCTGTTATTTTTTGTCTTTAATTTATAGTCCTGACAAAAAAAACCAACCCTTTTACATAGCTCCCATAAAACCAGAATAAAACATCCGAAAAAGGCAACAGTTTGTCTCTCCCCAAATAACATAAATTACCATTTCCAACAGCATTTATCTAAATTACACTGATATAAACGCAAACGGAGAAAAAAAAAACTTGAAAAGTATTTTAAACTCTGCCAGGGAGCAAATTGTCATCAAATCACTCTCCTACAACTCCGTCAAAATGGCGAACCCAACCTATCCCGCCGCCACCCCGTTTTGGTGTGTATTTAATCAATTGTCAGTGTGGTCGGTTTGAGACTTAACCTTAGCCGTTGACCCTTAGATAGAAACAAAATGTCAGCCAACAATAGTCACTGAAAGACTCGTATTTTTATCGTCCATAAATAATTTGAATGAATGAATGGTTTTTACCCGTCATGTTTATGAGAATGTGGGCAATGGGGGTGGGTCGGATAAATGCTGAAGGGGAAAATGAATGGAAATAATGGGTTAGAATGGCGGAAGCGACCGCAAACAGGAACGATAGATGTTGTACAGTAAAAGCTGCAAGCATTCAGAAAAATTAGACCCCTTCGTTTCGGCCGAGATTTACAACCCCAATTGCATTTTGAAGGGGTGGAGATAATGTCGTGCTTTTGCGGAAGTGTTCATTTTATGCATTTTTCATGGCAACCTAGTCCTTTTCCTGGATATGATTTTGTGCTTTATTAGGGGGGAATTTTGACCTGTGCTGAATAGGGGTGGAGAAGGGCTGCATATAAAGGTCTTCCGGTAATTTTATACTGGAATTTTGGCCAAATGGCTCTAAACTTTGTGTGCAGTAAAGCCAACGCTAAATGTCTTTTATTTCTGCTCCTTTCAGAACCAATTGTCAATGAACATCCTGTTACAATCTACCCGGGCAGGGCGTCACCCCCGCGTGGTCGGGTGCCCCCAAGGACTCTGCCCGGATCCGTAGAGCGCCACCGAGAAGTGTGTCGCAATTTGAACGCATTGGACCAACACGACGGGAACATGATCGATCCGTGCACCAACAAAATCTTCTCGCCCTCACACCAGCAATTCGTCATCAGCAAATCACCCTCATCCCCCGTGATGATAGTGCAAAAACCCAAGGCCGGCCTATTGTGTCACAGCAACAGCAGCAGCAGCACGACGAACAGTAGTTTTAGCAATAACCAAACCAATCACATGATTATCGACAATAAAATGCTATTTGGAAATCTTCAGATTCCACCCCGAAAACGTACCAATGAATTGAATGGGACTGATAGCGTTAGTAAGCGAGGCGATGGTAGAGGCCCGAAAGATACAGGAGCGAGCAGTGAAAGCACCGATGAAGAATTCTCGGATGATTCCTTGGAAGGTCAATCTTTGCCACCACCACCGCCTCCACCAATAGTGCCTCCGCCGCCATCCCTATCGGCGCCAGTTACGCCTAGCAAACGTGGCAGTATAGCATGGGAAATCAATTTGGACGACCATTTGCCACCACCGCCACCTGCACATTTACATCAACAATTGAATCATGTCTCGGCATCAGGATCGTCATCAGCCCCAACCAAGTCTAAGAAGAAAATGATGTCTAATAAGGAGAAGGCAGCAAGTCTGAAATTGGATACATCGTCGTCGTCCTCAGCCAAGGTTTGTACTGTTTTGTAGATTTAGATAATAGATTGGATTACGTAGGCTCCGGGGTTGATATTGATTTAGTATGACCGAATTATCTATTTTTAGGGAATTTTCAAATGCTTGGTTGTCCTTGTTTTCGCATTAAGTTTATTTTAGAGGAGATTCACATGAATTGTTATTTATCCGCTATTATTCGGTTAAGCAATATTTTAGCCCTATCATACCCTTTATGGAGGGTGATTTTATTTAAAGAGACATCCAAAGAATGGGGGAGAAGCTTGTGCTTCCCCGTACCCCAGTGGTGTCAATTAACTAAAAGGAGATTCATTTAAGGGATAGGGGGTTCCGTTGCTTGCTCGGTTACCTGAAGGTATTGCACAGCATTAATTACCCTTATGCGGAATTGTATCTTATTGCATTTACCTTCTGATGTCCTTCTCGGACGAGGTATTCGTTTTTTGGATATTTTTCGGAAATTCTTCACCTTGTATGCCTTCAAAAATCTCAGTTATCTGGCTGCTTACGTAGTTCTACTTAAAATATTGGAAGTCTTACAAGATTATCTAAACTTCTAAATCCGCCTTATATGGAATCATTACTCAATTAAATCCCTTCGAAGCAATTAAAATGTTTTTTTGCGGTATTAACATTGACATGCTACGTAGCTTCCCATGCTAACGTGCAATCGCATGTATTTTTTTCCTAAGCATTTATCTTTAAGCAATGAAGATGCTTTTATGTAAGGAATGCTGCGATGTCGTGAGTATACTCTGCATTGGCCAATACATAAGCGCCAGGGGGGATTGTTCTGCAGCGAGCAAGTCAATTGGTATTGCGAGTGCGACACATGGTAATCATGCGATGACGGTCGCAGTACTGATTGGACTAGAGTCAAATGGAGAGCAACTTGGGGATTTGGCAATTTGGAAATTGAGATTTCTGTCAGTTCAGATCGATTTGGAAATTTGCATGGAAAAAGAGAAAGTCTACTAGGAAGTGGAACAAATCCGGAAATTAAAACCGTTAGCGAGCGAGGAAAAAAGGAAATAGATGCATATAGTGGTGGGAATCGTCTGAAATGGTGTCCTTGGTAAGCAGTTTAAGAATTCTTCGATTCACGAGTACTTTTAATTCACATCCACGTGTCTGGAACTGACGCTGAGCCCAGCTATCGTTAAGACTTGCATATATAATGGCCCCATGAAAGGGGTAATCGCATGCATCACTGGAATTCGGGAAAAGGAAAAAGAAGGCTGTTGGAAGCGCCTTCCTGAATTAAATAGGGGATTCTTTGGTGAGAGTAAAGAGCGCAAGATGAATCCAAGATTTTGATGATTGATTGATGTTCATGGGGCAAGATACTTTGCGGCATTTATGGTGTAAAAAGAGGCATAGTCCCCCATTGGTCATTGGAAACTCTAGAAGCATCTATAGGGTGTAGGTCCTAACTAGCACCTGATGAGAAGTTCAGGATTTTACAGGGCTCCTTACTTTAGTCATGATTTGGTCTACGTGATCTCTGATCTGGGCGAGACCGTGCTGGCCTTACGCTGAAAGGTAATTGTTTTTCTTGTACTCCAAACATGTTGCGTTTATAGCTGGGCTGGAAAAGTCTGCCTTACTGTCTGATCAGCTTGTTTCACCGTGTTTTCGGTTGCATGAAAACTATCTGCATATTGACAAATTTGTGCCTTTCATAAGATCCTAGAATGCCAAGCCTTCCAGCGGCCATTGCCATTTTTCCGACCCGGTTATCTTGCAAATTTTCAATTTTCGTCGACTTAGGCTAGGTCTTCCAGCGGCCGATTCTCTCCAATATCTCGGGTTCCAGATGGCGTAGCGTAAAAATTCTTGGATTTCCTGAATCTGGGGCGCCTTCCCGTTCAAAAGAGATATCTTGTGTACGAATCCGACGATTTTTAATTTTTGGCCAATTTTCTGACCTAGGTATCGTGGAAATTTTCAATTTTCCTCGACTTCTGCTAGGCCCTCCAGCGGCCGATTTTCCCCAGTATCTCACATCGGATGTTTCCGTCATTCATTTGGTGATTTGGGGGACTTCTCGTCTGGCCATACCATCCAAGAATATATCGGGTTTGAGCGTGTGGAAAACGTGTCCCCTCAAAAGCCTTCGCCGACTAGTCGGGCAAACCACCCGGCATCTATTTTTTGAGCTCGATCCATCCCTAATTTCCATACAGATTGCCTGGTGGCCACTGTGAGTATAGTCCCCACCGACTTGCTAAGCGACTCTACTGGCGAAAGCGGCACTCACGTATCACATGTTATGTCTACTATAGATTTCTCCTGGAAATATGTGAAGCTCCAAAATTCGCAAGTAGCACGTCTAGCTCCGCGAATGAGCGGAGCAGGACATGGTCTATCATATTCGTTTCTAGAGCCCATGCATAACAAGCACCTGCTATAATGGTCGGCCAACGTCCTGTTACCTCCAAAACTAGAGCGCTCAGCATCTATTAATACTTCGCAAATATAGTGCTGGGTGGAGTGTATACAGCTGTAGATGTGAACTCCTTTCACTTTCGCTCTGATGAAGCCTTCTTGCGGGTGCTCCATTCTTTCCTAGAATGATTTTTCTCCGCAGGCCCATAGCCCTGCTTGGCTTGTTTGGTTTATGATCCAAATGCTACCACTGTGGTTTCGAGACGCGGATGGTTTGCAAGAGTAGTTCCTCCGCCGCATGATACTGGTTGAGGTTGATTTTTATCATCATCATTCGTGATTTGTGTTGAGGACTCTTCTGCATTTCGGGTGCCTGCTTCTGTCTACAATGTGCCGATGTTCCACACCCTCCCTCCGTTTGCAGAATAAGCAGTTTGGGTCAGCTACCTAGTCTTTACTGATATGGCCTTGCGCTCCGCATCTCTTCTATTGCTTTGACCTACCATTTGAACTGATGCTTACCTTCGCAATGTGACCGAAGCCAAGGCATATAAAGCATTGCTTTAGTAGTACCTGCTCCCTAAGCCGACAAATAACCCAGCCCTGTAGCTACCAGTTTGAGTGCTGCCTCCACTGGTAGACTGATGATGGCGGTTTGTGTTCCTCCGTTTGCGTTTTCACCGCTGACTCTTGTAATCTGATAAGATCGAAACAAGACCTTACGAATCTCCTCCTTCGTAGTGATCTCATCTATATCTTTCCATATCATAGTGATCTCTGGCCTACTAGCCCTGATGTTGGCTGCCTCGCCAACGACTTTCTAATTTGGATCATGAACTTGTCCACGATTGCATCCTTGGATTTCTTGACCTTCAACATAAAGTTTGTTTTGGTTGATAATATCTCCCAATTTATTGTATTTGGGTCTGCATTCACACTCCAGCGTATGACCCTTCACCTCGTTTAGAGATGATGATAACCTCCAGAATTATTTTCCTGCGTTCTTTTCTTTTCGAGGTGCCGCCTTTCTCCTAGCTTCCACATCGGCGTTGAGAGATGCACTCCCTTTTCCCGGAAATTCGGCTTTGTGAGTTTGTCCTGCAACTTCAGTTGTCCTCTTCACGTGCTTCATTTTTTTTCGGCAGCCTCTTCCTCGGTTTCTCATTTTCATGTTTTGAACTGGCGTTACTTATGTCCTCTGGCTTAATTTTTTCCTCAACGTTTTCGCCCCTCTTTTATTTTGGATTTAGCCGTACGCATATCGAATGCCTCTTATCATGGCCCTTATATTCTGGTGAATATTGCGGCGCTCTTTGATGAATCCACAAAGTTCCATGATCTTTTTATCCAGTGCGATAAGGGCAGCTCCCGGTCATGACATTCTTCATTACTCGGATTGTTTATCGTCAAGGTTTCTTCCTGTTGGTGTATTCCCGCTACGCTTTTTCCATTGAAGGTAGCGCTTTCGATCGCAGGGGCTTGTGCCCGTAAGAGCGTGTTCGATGGAGTTTGGACCCCGTCGATGGAGTTTGGTCTAGACTGTCCCGCGCGCTAATGTTACATTAGATACCACAGCATTCAAGGCTCCTACAACTGAGGAACTGCATTCATTGGATATCGAAGGTCGGGTGCCTGCTTGCACACTCCCAAAAACCACCGGTACTGGGGTTCCAAAGCCGTGCTCCTCTAGCTTTGGTTTTATTTCTGGATGTCTGTTCCGTAGTCAATTTTTATCCTCTAGCGGGCGTTTTGTTCCCACCTACCCGGCCTGCGCATAACCATGCCCATAAACGCACACTTCCGAATGAGTGCTTTTGACTGCTCTAAACACTCTCCCCCTCCCGCACGTATAAATGCACCTGATGGGAGATTTGGCAACCCTATACAGGTACATTCAGCCTACTCTCATTGGAATCGTCTATGCATATTTTTGCGATGTTCCACGGTTCTCCGCATGTCATCGAGAGCGAGCTTATTTAGCTCGGTGCGAGGGTCTAATTTTTTTCAACCGGGTTCTGACTTTGCTTTCCCTGGTTATTTGGTGTACAGCGGTATTCCAACGATGGTGAAACATTGATGAAGCTAGCGAACGTCTCTATTTTCTCGTTGTCAACTCTTTCAGGGGCATTAGAGTCAGGTCCCTTTTGTACAAATTCCATCTAGATCTGAAGGTTCACAGAATGGGGCTTGAAAAAGATGAACCAAATATCCTTGAAGGGATGATCAGATTTTGTTACTTCACTGTGGACGGCCTGTTATCAATTTATGTAGGACTTACATATATGGCTGAATCTACTGCTGGAATCGGAGCCTGCAGTAATTTGTTGGCATTGCTCAACACGGTAGTTCTACCAGTGAATATATAGGCAACGTGATATCCCCAAACCACCCTAATTTCACTCACAAATATGTAGACCCTGCGGGCCTGGTAAAATTAAGGGTGATTCCACTTGCGGTTTCTATATTTTTGGCCCTCATTGCAGAGGTGATGGTCTTGTTACTGCTGAAGTTCAGTTCGCCTAAACACTATAATATGGTTCAACGAAGTTTCTAGTACGAGGCCCATTAATTAAAGGATTTTTTTCCTAGAATCGTGCACGAAATGGTCCTCAGGGAGGAGGAAGGTAAATGCTCTGTTGGCCATGCGCTTAGACTATTGGTCAGAAAGCTGCCGAATAAAGATCCTGAATCTTTAAATATTGCTTGAAGTCCCAGAAGTGCCTCCAATGGGGAAATCGGCTGGGGAAGAAGGATAGTCATCTCCAATCCTAGATATCCAGTCTACTATCTGAAAGCGAAATTTTCTCTCTATCATATACCTTGAGAAAATAGAACCCACCATTCCGCACACACCCCATATGACATCTTATTATCCCTGCTTCAACTACTTCATCCAACCGTTAAGTCTCAGCTAAAATTTGATGCTCCCATTTACCAAAATCCCTACCATTTCATTCCAATTCCCAATAAACGCCGTGGATCCCCATCAAATTTTCCAAACAGCTCCTATTTACCCCAAAAAGGACAAAAGAAAACACCACAACCTAACATGCAATTATTGGGTAATTTTAGCAGAAAGTGGCTTTCGCAACTTTCCCCAAATTTGTCGCTTTCACCTTTTTGTTTACTCTCTGGCATTTTTATCCTTTCCACTTCTGATAGTCCTGAAAATATCTGGTGACGGTGCTGCGACACAACTTTTTTGTCGCTAACTTGTTGTTTGATAGGCACAGGCAGGTCCTGTTTTTTTCTCTGCAATTTCATGGCTAGGAAAAAAGTTTTTCGTTCACCTTTCTTTCACCGACAACTCCCATTAGGGATGGTCATGTTATCGTAGGGGTGGAATTTTGTAATTTTTGTGTAAATTTTGTTTAAAATATTTTTCTGAACGAGAGAAAGGAAAACACAACAGTGGCCAGGTGGATTATCAGATGAAAAAGTGAAAGTATTTTAAGATATGAATTTTTTAAGGATATTCAAGCTTCCAGCAGGCTCTGGAGAAATGTACTTTTAACTAGTTGGTGGGGAGCGTGGGCGATCGAGAAGAATATGGAGTTGTAATGGGTATAGTCTAGTTGGGAAATTCACTTTCAAAGTATGGAATTTTTTATAAGCTCCATATCAAGTATGCATGAATATGCTAACCTCCAACGTTTTCAGAAAAAAATACGATGATGAGGGGAATATAGGCATCTATTTAATCTCAGTGGCTTCAAAATGAAAGAAAAAAAGTTGCGAATTATTTTGTTGCCAAAAGATATAGTGAAATCCCTCGTATTATACATTGGCCTATCACTGAATTGCCCGTTTTTATCTTAGCAACCTTCACTTTGAATTCGCTCATTTGAATTTCAGCTCCACACTCGGTATCATTAATAATGGTTTAAAGCATGATATCATCCAAACATCCGAATAAAAAACGTCCGATAGCCCCCCATGATTAATAACACAAAATGTGTTTTATGATATATAGTGCGGCCCTCAAACGCTGTGATAACATCACAACTGGAAAAGAGGAAGGAAATTTTCAGCCCCATCTTATTTTTCGTTTTTAATTTATGAACAATTTCCATCTCCCTGCATCAGTCCTCATTAGATAGGCTACCCTCGACTCTAAACTGGCTACAAACTAGACAAATTGTTCATCTTCCGATTTGTTTTTAATTAAACAATTCCAAGCGTAGAGATGAATTCCTACCGGCAAACATCCTTATAGTCTGTCCTGATACAATTCAAATTTATATGGCTTTGTTTTATCAGTCGTAAAATAAGACCGTAAAACCCCCACCAAAAGAGGAAGTTGAATAAATTCCTCACAGCGATGTTCGTCAGGGCACTTTCCTTCCAATAAAACAAGTGATTTTTAGATGAAAAATGTTGTCAGGACTCCCAGAAAAAAGTGCCTTTTCCACCTAATTTTCCGCAGCTTATGATTGTTTCCTAGAATGGATTTGTTTCCAGAAGATATCCTCGATCACTTTTCTATTAAAAATTGAAATCATGATTTTTTTCCAAAAAAGTAGTTTACGGTCCAGCTATCTATGTCATCTAAATCTTACCCCTGTTAATTCTTTTGTTCCTTTTTTCTCATATTTAGTTTTCTGTAAGCCTGTGATTCAACCTCTGTGTTATGAGCGATAACTGTATAGGAGAGGGTCAGGAAAGGGAGAACCCAAACATCCATGACATAACCGAGATTTAAACCCGAGACGACGAGGTTCCAGGACTACTGCCTCACCAATTTAGAACTGGTGCCATTCCTTGCGTTGAATGCGCTCTATCTATACCTTTCCCCTAATTGGATTAGTCTGGTACTACTGTCCTACACAATGTTTGCGCTTGACCCTTTCATTGTTTTCTCAAACCGAAATAATAAAACAAACGAGGTCATCCAGGTCATCGTTGCAAAAGTTAGTTGAACTGTTTCGATTCACCCTATTTCGGTATCTGTGGTTTCCTCTATGCTCCGTAAGAAATCGGGCTAGGTTAAAGTTAGTCTCTTCACACCTTCCGAACCAGTTTGTGTATCCTGCGGTCCTTTTCCAACCATTCTCTTTATTGTTGCTGTCCACCTAGCACTTCTTTGGGAATTCTTCGCGTCCCATTCATAGGAATTAGTCTCCCCATCAAAGATGCGCATCATCTTGTCGGCCAGAATATCAATCAGCATCATTCCGGCAGTGACATGTTTCGCATCGTCTGGGAATACACCCTCAGGGAGGTCCTTATGTAAATGAGTGCCATCTGCACATTACAGTTTTCCAAATAGAAGTTTTCCGCTGTGTTGAATGGTATAGAGCTCGTCGCTGTGGCTATGAGCATCCTATGAGGGTACCACACTTGTCAGCATCCTTACCAGGACCATGTTGGCTCTTCATGGCTTAGTGTAAGTGACTTCTTTCCGTACCCTAAAGTACTTGATAGCTAGTTTTGAAATGAAGGAACAAGTCCTTACTCTGATGCTAACAGATGTCTTCTGACAATGCTTCGTAATGACAAGTCTTATAATTTATCCTAAGTGAGTGTCAGTCCAGTATTCTCTAACCACTCCTTTATGGTAGTGATTGCTTCACAGGTAAGTAAGTCTCAAAATTCGTTAAATGCTTTACAACCGCAATCACTGCTAAGTCCACTATCCACTGTAGTCACTATCAGGAACTGGAACGTTTGGGATATCATTTTAATGATATTCCACAACAGTGGGATCGATATCAAATCTTTTTGCGAGGCTCTATCGCACACTCTGGGTCCACTCTCCATCTGTCAGACAACTAACGATAAGAACGCCAATCCTTCAGGAACATCTTTATTCGGCTTCAATTGACTGAATGCATTTGGCACATCTGGCGCGATAGCCACACAATGGTTTCACCAGGCCAGTAGGAACATTAGTTAATTTAGCGCTTTGGAAGCTCAATCGTTAGTCGGATAAGTCTCCGAAACTATCAGGGAGAAATATGTCAAAGGTTACTCATTCAACTATTTTTCCCAGAGAGTCGAAAAATCAAATCAGTTCGATGGTGTTTCAACAGGGCGTTCAGTAGTATTGAGGGAGGCGCCTTTAACGACTGATGAGCCAAGCGAATCCTACAGACTTGAGTTTTAATGCTTGTACCTGATTTTATTTCTTGGATATCAATGCCCTAATCCTGCGGGAATAACCCTAGGATAATCATTTGAAGGAGGTCGAAGATGCGTTGCTCCTGAACCTCATATAAGCCCTACGAGCTTATATCCAAGGTTTTCCCCAAATTTGCAAAGAAGCATCTATAAATATATACGTCCTGCATAGAGTTGCCTACAGGGGTTTGCTTTGCTTTGCTGTATACATATCTTCAGATTTCTGAAAGTTTGCTTGTAAGTATGCTCCTTTAGTTCCTGGTTAATTATCTCTGTTGTTTTCTCATTATCTGACAAGGTGGCATGCTGCTTAGATAAGTGTGTACTTCACTAAAAATTAAGCTAATGCACCACCTTGGCATTAATGAATCAGATATGTTCGTGATGAGCTATGTCATGTAAAAGACAGACAGGGATCTCTTAGTCGGACCAAACCTTCCATAAATGGTTACTCGTCCATTAATTCTACAGATCGACCTCACATTTTTCTCATTTTTGCATGCACAGTGGCAATGACTTTTGATTTCCGACCCTTCGAACTTGGCGAATGTCAGCCCCGAAGAGGCTTTGCAACGATATGCATATTGCCTCCTATTTTGCCGATGGGACGCCACTTGTGGGTCGCCTCAATGGTCGTCCACACTGTCCCGATACAAGCAGGCAGTAGGTCTTTTTCCCTCTATATCTCTCTCTGTCTACCTTTCTCTCTCTGTCCCCTTTATCTCGACCTCTAATCACTTCTCTGTCTCTCTCTATCTGTTACTCCTTTCTCTGCCTCCCTACCTCTTTCTCTCTCTTTCTACCTCCCTATCTCTTTCTCTCCCTCTGCCTCCCTATCTCTTTCTCTTCTTGTGCCTCCCTATCTCTTTCTTTCTATCTCTCTCTCCGCCTCCCTCTCTCTTTCGCTGCCTCCCTCTGTCTTTCTCTTTCTCTCTGCCTCTCTCTTTCTTTGCCTTCCTCTCTGTTTACCTCCCTCTCTCCTTACCTCGATATCTCTCACTGGCTGCCGTCTCTCTTTGCTTCCCTTTATTCTCCCTTTCTTTATCTCTCTTTGCTTTCCCTTCTTTCTGCCTCCCTCTCTGCCTCCCTTCCTCTTTCTATCTGCCTCTCTCGCTCTCTCTGTCTGCCTCTCTCTTTTTCTCTCTGTCTTCCTTACTCCCTCCCTATGCCTCTCTTTCTCTATCTCTCTCTGTCTTCCTTACTTCCTCTCTCTCTCTCCCTTTCTCTCTCTCTCAGCCTTCCTTTCTCGCTTTCTCTGTCTCTTTATCTCTCCCTCTCTGCCTTCCTTTCTCTCTCTCTCTGCCTTTGTTTCTCTTGCCCTCCTCTCTCTCTGTCACGTTTTCTCTCTCTCTCTGCCTTCTTTTCTTCCTCTGCCTCCCTTTCTCTCTCTCTCTCTCTCTCTGCCTCCTTTTCTATCTCTCCTTCCCTCTGCCTGCTTTTCCCCCTCTTTGCCCCATTTCTCTCTGCTTCTCTCTCTGCTTCTCTCTCTGCCTCTCTCGTTCTTTGCTTCACTCTCTCCCTATTTCTGCTTACCTCTCTCCGTTTCCGCTTTCTCTCTTTGTTTTTGGTAAGGAAGTGGAAGTCTTCAAAAGACTCTGGCCTGGACACGCCAGAATGTGTGATTTTTACCCATTAAAACCACCGCCGCCTTCCTCACCTCCTCCGTTTTTCGCAGTTTACTCTGGATTGATGCGATCATTGAGTGGATTGCATCCCAATCCTCTTGCGATGTTAGCATTGTATTCACCACATTTTCCTGTATCAATGCTTCACCCAAAGTTTTCTGTAGCTTTCTCCTCATCGCCCCTGAATCTCGGACAGAGAAAGAATATGTGCTCTGGGTCCTCGGAGACTCCGTCACAACTTTGACAATTAGGCCAATTGTCCAATTTGAATCTGTAGAGGTACTGGCGATATCCCCCATGATCTTCAAAAACTGGGTGAGATTATCATTAATATCCTCATGTTGCCTTGCCAACCAGTCCTTGATGGTAAATGGATCAGCCTGTGTATCCCCCGGACGTTTCCCGAATGATCCCAACGCTCCTGCCATCTATTTCCAGATCTCTCCCTTTCGGCATTCTTCGTCTGCGACAAAGCAGAGCCTGAGTTCAGATGGTATATCCTCGTCATCTCATCCGCCAAGATGTCAATTGGCATCATTGCAGGGCTTACGAGTGCAGCCTCATCTGAAACAGTCCTGAAGGGAGAACACACCCTTAGGGCTGTCTTCCTATGGACCGCACTCATTTTATGAGCATTACATGATATGCGAAATGCCTTTCCCCAAATAAGGGTGGCATAAAGCAAGATCGATCTCACCATCCTTGCAATAAGTAACCTACAACTATATCGTGACCCTCCCACGCTTAGCTTCGTGTCTATCATCACTCCCAAGTATTTCATGTTCGGCTTGGAAGTGATGATGTGATTGCCCACTCTAATGCGGACGTAACCAGTAACCATTTTAATGCCATCAATGGTTAATCTGGCCTTGCGAAACATAAACTACCAATCTGGAAGGCTTCCTTGGCTTTCGGGGATCGGGAGTAATCTGTTGTAAATTACTCGATCCAACATTTTCCCCATAGTGTCTGAAAGACATATGGGTTCACCTGGAAGTCAGGGATCAGAGATCTGTGAAATGTATCAGTGCCCGTTTCTTGCTACGGGCAGAACCCCTGGATGATTTTCAACAAGAGAGTGGGGCACGTGATCTGTGGGGATCACCCTCCTCTCAACCGCTGGATTACAATTCTATAAGCGCTCCCCCACGGATTTTCATCCGCTTACGAACGGATCTCCTTAAAACATTTCCTCTTGTTCCGCTGAATGGCAAGCTTGAGGTTATTGCGGGCTACCTTGTAAACATGCTCCTTTTGTCCTTCAACACTCCCACCTACTGCCCTCTGAGTTGTTCGTCTGACTCGGTGGCAGGTTGTTCGAAGGCTGACCAATTTAATATTCCATCAGTAGTTGGGTCTTCTATTGGAGAATGAACACCTCCTAGACATGGAGGCATCACATGCCCTGGCGATGCATTGTGTGACATGGAGAGCTCTGTTCGTGGGACCGTCTGCCTTAGTATATCCACACTTCCTATAAAGTTCCCTCATCCAATACTTCTGCAAACTATCCTGATCCTTTTCGTGGCTTTAGGTATCCTGTTTCCCTGGTCTATGGCTCCCTCCTCAGCTCAATAATGATTGCCCCGTGATCGCACTTTCTCCCTCTGTTTCTCACTGCCTTTTCCCCTCTCCTTGTTTCTTTTCTCTCTCTGTTCCTTTTTTCCCTTTCTATGTCATTTCTCTCTCTTTCTATCTCCTTTCCCGCTCACTATCTCTCGCTGCTTCCCGCGTTCTCTCTGCCCCCTTATTCTCTCTTTATTTCTCTCTCTCTTTGCCTCCATCTCTTTGCCTCCCTATCTCTCTTCTTCCCTTCCTCCCTCTCTCTTTGCTTTCTTTTCTCTCCTTTTCTGCTACCCTCTCTCTCCCTTTTTTGTCACCCTCTCCCTCACTCTGCCTCCCTCTTTTTCTGCTTCCCTCTCTCCCTGCTTCCCTGCCTCTCTTTGCTTCCTTCTCTTTCTCTGCCCCTTCCGTTTCCCCATGGAACTTCTACGAAGTATTACTTCGTGAGGAGAACTGCGCTTTTAGCTACTAAGCCACTCACTTTTTACGCTCTGCTTTCGCAAGTTCCACCGGAATTGCTTTAATTACGAACTTTATCGCACACCAGTTTGCCTCCGATTGCAGGTTTCTCCGATGATGTTTTCAGGCTTTTCCTCTTCGTGGATCCAGCGACCTCTGGGTGATCATCCCACTGACACCCTTCATGCCACTTTCGGTTTTTCGGGTAGATTCAGACGGCAAGTCTCAGTCACGCAATAGCATACGCTGAACTTATCCTGAAGGCGCCTCACTCTCCTCCGATACCGACACACTGGTTTTTGCCGCTTTCTCACAGGTGTAGTCCAGATGTCCGTTGAAATTGATCTTCGCATTAATTATCATCATTTGATAACCTGGTTTGAAATGATGGGGTGGCCTCCAACACGAAAACTAATCAGATTCCTTTTCCTACTGTTGGTAATTAAGACCACTTCTGTCTTTTGTTCCGCGAAGTCAAGCTGAACCATCGCCTGCTACCCTTTTATGACGTGGATGGTTTCATTAGCGCACACTTCAATGTATTCAGGGTGCGACAGCGGTCAAACCAATTATTGTGTCCTTAATCTTTTCCAAGAGGAACTTGGAACTTTGTCAAGTAACTAATTTTTATTTGATGAACTTTCTAGTCATTCTCCAACCGACTGAGCTGCGTTCAGCAGCTTTCAACGTTATCACGGCATCGCCTTCATTGGAGAATACCATGTTTCGAGCCAGCTATAGCTATAGCGTCGATCATTGAATAAGCCTATCGAAAACCAAACTCTCGCCCCGATAGGTCACCCGTGTATTCCCTGTGACCATTGTCCTTTTTGGCCTATACTTGGGCCTTTTACCTTGAAGACAACCAAGAGACTTCTTCAGTTCCAACATTGAAACATCTGGTTCCACAGAAATTGTTTACCTTCCTTTTGGAGGTGATGACCAATTCCTTTCTCTCCTTTCGAGTTTATCGCCCTTTGGGTTTTAAGGGGGCTTCACTTGTGCTGCCTGAGTGACGTGTGCATCCTTTGTGGCATTTTTTTCTTTGACGTTGGTTCCATTCGCTGGCATTCCGCACTCCACTTCTCAGAAAAATATTGTAATAGGGATTCCCGAGGATAACTAGTGATTTCAATAGACCCCACAAGGCATGCTTTAATCAAATTTCTGATAAAATCCAATATGCATAAAGTACAACATTCTCAACTCTTCCATGCAATGCATTTAAGTCGTCTACTTAAGCCAATGATCAATCTCCAGCGCGTTTCTACAATCTGTTCTCATACATTTATCGGCACATATTGTACTCCCAATCTCTAGGCTACTCTGGGGAGAAAACGAGAAGAAAATCCGCTTTTAATAAAGTTGTCATATCTCTGCAGAATGTGTTAACCATCACACAAAAGGATAATAAAACGGAAAGTACCTAGTGTTGGCGAAACGTGCACATGTGCATGTAAGTCCTGCCGTGAATTATGTTCGAAACATATCAAGAAATTTATGTTGACTACATGATGAGATACGTGAGATACTCCTGAAAAGATGTTAGGATGTGGCTTCTGTCGGTGGTGATGATGTGAAAACTTTACAATGGATAAATTTGTGCCGAGTGAAAGGAGTTTTCTCGCTGATGATTTGTAGTTAATCAAGTTCAGGTGTTCGTGATTCTCCAGCGATCTATCCTACTTAAGGGATATTGGTTGTGGGGTGTAATTGAATGGTAGATACTCAGAGTTAACCCTGTAGATTGAGATAATTTGAGCCCAGTGATTGCTGTTATGTAGGAGGAATGCAAGGAAAATGAGCACTGCTATTGTTCAGAGGTTCAGGGTTGCTACCAGCTCATATCTATGAGACATCTTCAAGCAGTTCTGGGTCGAATAATTCTACATGGCGAGGTAGATTCCTGTCGAGCCCAGATCTCTTCGGCCGGATTAGTAACAAGACAAAAATCGCGCTCCCATTATTCGCCATACTACATATCCTGCGAAGGTCACTTTGCAACTAGGACTACATGTAGGTGGCCTGAAAAGAATCTGGCACGCAACTGATGAATGTAAACTTGGGTCTTCGTAGTGAGAGGAAGGGTAGGTAATTATAAACTGTAGGTAAAAATGCGTAGATGCGGTTGACGTTCTATTTTACATCTAGAAAAGTTCTCATACAGCGTATGAATCCTAAATTGAATTGTCCCTCTTTTCATAAAATACGCCACCCCTTGACATTCATTGCTTTGATGCAGTTGCACAGGTGAAAAGGTTTCACAATCCTTCTCGGGGTTAGTTTTCCTCTACTCTCTCTTCCCTAGTTCCCATTATCTCGAAGCTAACTTCGCCCTATTGAAATCAAAACCGGTATCATAGCAAGGACCCGTTGAATCAGTGACCCCGAATTTAGAACGCTAGTCTTAATTATGCAATAGCGCCGCCGAGAAGAAAAGGATCCAAATTTACAAGTCTGCTGTAATAGAGGAGGCGGAGAATCATTCATTCAAAAGGCACTCTCTCTCTCGTCGTATGCATTTCAAGTAGAATATACCGCGGATGAGTGAATCCTTTGTGGCATTAGAATTGGTGTATTTTCAGCGCTAAAATGGAACACGCCAAAACTAAGGATTAACTGTGGCAACAAGTGAATGAAGTTCTCAGGATTAAGCAATCATTTTAAGCTGAAAAGATGGTACCGTCTGTGGTAGAGCTCTCCGTTGCTCCTAGTACCCGTTTTCCTTCTGGATAATCAACTGCAGTTTTAATTAAGTAAGGGATTGTGAAATGGTAGTGGGTGCAGTAGACACAAATGAATATTATCACTATCGTTGTCAGTTTTGTGAAGCAACTGCCTTTGTCAAGGATAATACGCTTAATTTACTTCGGGGATATATTTTGGTATTAACTTAAAGTTGTTCAGTTGCAATAAAAAAGGACGACTGACTTGGATGTGAATTGCAATCAGTGCGAAAACCGCCTTGTTCAGGCCTAGACCAGGAGCTGACAGAATCCTGATTCTGGATTCATTTGATAGACCGGGACTTGATTGACGTTGTCAAATATACATATATAAGGAAACGATCAATATCTGTCGCTGCTTTCGGTCACCCTAATTTAAGAACGAATGGGTTGCCTCTGCCCTCGACGAAACTGTCAGTTGCCCTCCTACTTAAAAAAAATAAAATTGAATGCTTGGCCCAAAAACAAGCGTACGTGAACCAAAAAAGTGGGAGAGTGTTCCTCTCTTTCGGTACCGTCTATCATCAAATGAATGCGAATTTAGGACTCTCGTTCACAAATCTCCAACAGGTGGACTGAGCTCTGAGCCCGCTGGGACTCTACCACAATTTAGACAGTCAGGTGAAGTGTCCATTTTAAACCGTAGAGGTACCTAATACATCGTGAAAACTAGTGGAAATTATAAATGACCTCCCCATGCTATCTTTCGGACTATTTCTAGGGATCAGTCTGTGTGTCCACCGACCTTTTTCTGAGCATTCCCACCTGATGGGTGATCTTTACCATCTCATTAGCCAAGTTAATCGGCCGCATTCCCAAGAAGGCAGAGAGCTGCATCCTTTAGGATGTTTGAAGTCAGAATACACGTACCACCTCTGTTCTTTCTGAGGATAGTGAGTAATGCATATTCACCGTAGATATATAAGTAGCCTACAAGCATACAGCGGCTCTCCTATTTTCGGTATCGTCCTTTGGCCGAACCGTACTAGCCCTGGCTTCTTTGTCGCACGTATGCTGCATGAGAGGTTTGTTCTTAACAGCATTGATCGCTCGCTTAAGTTAGGCACAGTACGTACATCAGTGTCATAATAAGACTCTCGTGCTTATAGGTAGCTATTGACAATTGCAGCCAAATAGCTGAGAATACCAATCGTCGTCAAAGACTTCCGTATTAGGCTCCAATTAGCCGAAGTGAAAGCATTTCTGCTGACAAAGGACGCCACCCCGCGATATTTTCTTGTTTCCGTGGCTATGTTGCCTAGCCGTCATTGCTGAAGCACGCGCGCTTGCATAGGCAATACGCTGTGTCCATGGTCTCACGAGACTCGTTGACGTAGTTCGAGTAGATCGTCCCGAGGTAGAGTAAGGTGGACACTCGAGGACTGCTGGGGAGACATTCTCGGATGACGGTTGCAGGTCGGCTTCCGCTTCCGTGAACTCTGGGTTGAATCTCTCGGTAGACATGTTATCTTGGCGTCCGTTCACGTCGAGTTCGGAAAGGATATCTGACAGACGCTGTCGCCACACTAGACGTGAGTGGATGTGCTAAGCCTTTTATTCACGAAGGTTCTCTGTCGATTTCGGTGGGTTGTCGGTACCTGGCGGATTTCATGCATAACGTTGCGCCAATTGGTAAAGAACTCGTGGGGGTCGTTGATTCATTGCTGGGAACGAGAGATGGTAGTTCCGTAGAGCATCTTCGCGTACGAAGCGTCCAGGCCCTCCTTGCTGCTAATAAGAAGTCCCAATAAGACGGTGGGCAGTATGTCTGGCCAAGGAAGACTTTGCCCGTGGCACACAACTGCGGCCTTAAGTGTGCGATGCGACGTCCTGGTCCTAGAGCAGGCGATGAAGTTGACTGGCGAAGGGGCGCAAATACCCAAAAGACATATCGCAGACGATCTCCTTGCCTGAATTGCAACGTTTGCGCATCAGCTTCAAGGATGTAGTTTTGTCACGAAGCAGGTTCCGTATCTCCGTGTCCAGGGATTGCTCATGGAATAGCTCATCTTCGCTGATAAAGGCAAGCATTTCGCTGATTTCGATACGGGAAAGTACATCTGCTACTTCACTACTTCATTACGAAAGTCCGTTGTAAATTGAGATGTGTAGCTGAGGTGTCGCTGTTGTCGCGGCGAAGCTTTGTCAGCTGACTGCGCAGACGCGTATGTCAGCGGCTTTTGTTCTGTTAACACAAAGAAATCGAACCCCTCTAGACAGTGACGGGAGTGGCGAACGCTGCTGTAAATCGCCAACAGCTCGCGGTCGTATGTGCTGTATTTCGCGTCGTTCTTTTGAAAAAAAGCTAAGCGGCTTTATTTAAGCCAAAAGGAATTTAACAAATTTAGCGAATTGTTGGTTAGGTGTTAACCGGGTGGCTGCTTCAGTTCCACTCGTAACTATATGCGACGCTGCCAAACATCTAGCGCCCCTGGCGGTGAACGCGGCAACCTCCGGTCAGCACAGTATCAATGGATGATCTCGCATTAAGAAGCTTATCTTGCCGATCAGAAAGTTGTCCTAGGCCCTCAACAACTGAAAACAACTCATTGGAGATCATCCACTCCCTCATTTTCCTTATAGTTGCCAAAAGACAAATCGGTTTAGAAGAGAATGACTCATCTGGAAGTTTACCAGCATTAGGCGACAGCACCAACTTCACCTTCCATCATGTAAAAAGTGCCTACTGAACCTTCAGTATGCTGCCTAGACTTGAAGATTTGCTGTCTCTTATTCTACTACAGATTTCTACATTTCATCTCTGATGAGGGGTTTCCAAAAATCCTGAGTACACCTCTCTTAAGGGGGAAATAAACCCTGTGGTAGAGCATCTGATCTGCGCAGTCGGTCTGCCCGACCCACTTTGCTTAGAAATATTAACATGGATCGGCACGAATTTCGGTCCAAATGGTCAAACTCTAAACTATATTATTCTACATGGAGTTTTAAGTCCCTCTGTAAGCAAAAACACGATGCCAAATTTTTGCCCCCAAATATGCTCATGTGGGGTATCAAATAAATGGCCTGGATTGGTACTTTACAATGCGGGCCTAAGTTTTAGATTTCGTTGTAAAGGAAGGGGAGTTAGGGATAAGAAAATACAGTTATGATCACAATTTCATTCTAAGAATTTATCCAAGCCAGACAGATGCTGGACATAGCAAAACCAAAATAACAACCCTTGAGGTAAGGAGCCAGAGCTTTGCCTTGGGTCACCTACATTTGGCAATATTCTCGCAAGCCATGAAATTATTTCATATGCTTTCATCGTTAAAGTCTCAATTTATGACTTGAAGTCTACTTTCTGATCAATTGTGACTCCTAGATATTAGATATATCCTGTTGCTCGTCCAGGTTCTTGGTAATATGAGGTGCGTGAGACAAACAGGGGTTGATGATCACCCCGAATTTGGTGTCTTCTTTAAGGATTGGTTTAAGGAGGTCGGCTGAGAACAAGGAGAAGAGGGTAGCAGAAAGAACTGATCCTTGTGGGATGCTAGCAAAACATGATTAGCGTATCGAGAAGTCTGATTTTGTATGGACTTTGGATTTCCTCCCATCTAGAAAGTTCAATTTAACTTGCAGAGGTGCGGATGGAAATTTAAGATCCCGGAAAGCTTAAAGGCGAGTCTTTTCTGCCATCTGGGGTCAAAAGCCTTCCTTAGATCGAGGAGACAGGAAAGTTGGTTTTCTACCTACCTCAGGAAGAAGTCAGCTTCGTGTAACAAGTCAGTGATTACGGGTTGCCTTTCCTGTAACGAAGACCTAAATCGAGCGCTCAGTTTATGTACCACAGTCCCTCGTTCAAGCTCTTCCATATCGTTTTGGTTTATTTATTTTGACTTCTGAGGAAAAAGTAGTCTCTGAAACAACTTACTATTTATCAATAAGGTCTCTTCTGGCTACATGGGTCCTCTTTCTTTCAAAAAGTTTCTCCAGGCCAGGTGATCGCCCCAGATCCTTAATTTGATTTCATCAGCTTCCCTATTTTGCTTTCAAGGAATGATGATGTCGTCACAATGTAGTAGTAAAAATATAGTTTCTTGCCCAGTCTTCGCTGCATACAAACATTTACCCGCCTCTGATCTTTTGAAGCCTTCTTAGAGTCATTTTTCGTTCGCAGGTGTTTGAGGTCTTGGTTCCAGCAGGTGCAGGCGTAATGTCTTACGAAAAATCGACGACCCAAACGTACCAGCCTTCTATGTTGTGTTTTTGTCAATTTCAGCGCTATTCCTTGAACTCGTCTTTGAAGTTGTGCCCTTTAAGTGTCCCAGCCGCTTGTTCCTGAGGCCAATATGTTTTGTAACGAAGCCTCATCCAGATGCCTCCAAACACGCGGAGAATATAGTTTTGAGTCGGTTCGAAGTACCAAGGCCACAGTTTGGCTATATTTTCAGTAATTTTAAACTCTTTCATTCAGTCTTGTTTCTCACAGAATATAAGGAGAAAATGGAGATTTCTTTCAAGGCGAGAATAGAGAATAGAGCATCACGCCGCGTTTTGCCGCCTAATTTTATCCCGAACTCAATATTTTTCTCTATGACTCTGTTTCAACTTTATGTAAATATATTTGACAATATCATCTGGACACGACATAGCGCATCCACCACACGTATGCATTATTGCTGCCATTTCTTCGAAATATGCTTCAACTCTCCCCAAGTCTTCTCGAGAAACTTACACCCCCGTCCCACCTTTCTGCGCCATGTGTTTCTAAAATGAGACAACCTTTGGTCATTCTAGGATAATGGATGCCATCGCATGGCGTAGTTAGCATTAGAGTTGTCAGTCTTTCTAAAAGTGTGACCTAATCACTGCTACTTCCGCCTTCTTATTAAGTCATATTCTGGCACCTGATTCGCAGTTCTTCGTCCAAGATTGTGTCACGCCTGAGTATACCAATAACGCGATGAAAACAGGTTATAGTGGCGGCCACTTTCCATGTGTTGTTCCCATTCAATAGCACAGTGAGACCAGGGGCGGAGAACAATCTCAACATGTGATGCGTTTGATGAGTTGCCTCTGTCTGGATGAAACCTTAAGTTGTTGGCGGATTCAGCACTCAACCTTGAGTAAAATTGTTGGTATTGTTGGTGGAGATCATTCCAACTCTGTTTACTTACTATCTGTCAATGACTCGGTGAAAGAGCGTCTGTTTGATGTCATCAGCGTAGTCAAAGCCGGACAAAGCAGCAGAAAGAACGTCGTCGATAACAAAAAGAAATAATACCGGTGATCCTGGTGGACTCTGCTTTAGACCTCAAATTCCTCATCATGCATCATGTCGCCCGTCTTGCGTAGAGCACGCTTGGTATACTCCCTATTGAGGCCCCGTTAGCCTTCGCGAAATCGATGAAGAGCAAGTGAAGCGAAGCTCTAAACTGCTAAATGCAGGTCGATCCAGAGCGGAAATCAGCTTGGTCTCTGCCGACCAAAATTTCGAGATCTTCCTTGATACGTTCCAGGATTATTTTAGTTATTATCTCTGTAATGGCAGGAAGGACCCAGATATCTCTACAATTGGTGCACTCAAGGCCAGTGCCCTACTTAATGCTCTTATAACGATTAACCCTTTTTTCCACTTATTGGGTAAGGTCTCAGATTCCAAAAATTTACAAATAAGGGGAAAGTAGAAATTTTCAAAGACTGTAAGTAGGCGCTGCAAAAAATGTTCCGCTTTACCCCGTTGATGGGAAAGATAATTTCGCCACTGTTTGGAGGAGACGTCCACATTCGTATGCCAGATCATCCGTAAGAGGTGGAATTTCACCGAATATTATACGTTTCAGAATCGTGATGACGTGCTTCTTCTATCTCTTCAGCGGCTCATGGTCATGGGTGAGAAGTCTACCGATAATGTTATTCCCATAACCATCGAGAGGCTTACCACTTGCAAGTTCTTTCCTGGTGGGGTATATGGTAGACAAATCGCTGCTATTGGCGGTAGCTTCTGCTTCTCTCATCAACATGATGGTGGAATTCCTTTGGTCGCTACTCAGCTCGGCCTTTTTTCGGTAACAGGGCTCCAGCACGTCGCGCTCACTTTCGCTCTGAGCCATTAATAAAGCTTTCAACTTTATACTTTCATCGATCCGCCTCCAAGTTTCCGCAATCAGCTAGGTTCTTTAACGTCCTTTTAGGCCGTGACGGACGGCTTCATCCACACCTTAGATAGAGACACTTGTGTTGGTGGCCTAGTGTTCGTGCTCATTTTTGTCAGCAAGAAAGTTTTGCCACTGCTCAATGCTAACTGGATCACGGGTCATATTGAATTTGGGGGCGGACACTATGTGCCCCTGCAAATTGTGGGTAATAGTGATACACAAACGAAAGTAAGTGATCACCGAGGCCGATGTCAACATCTGTTTTGTACCGTACATTCAAAAGGCAGCAATAGGATTTCGAATCCGATCAGCCATTTGGGGCAGGCCTTGTGCTTGAGCAAAGTGCCGCCGAAGACGAGGCGGCAAAAGTTGCAAAAGTCTACAAACCTTTGACCGTTGTTGCAAGGGTCATCAAGACTATGTTTCTTCATCATATGCCCAAGCAAGTTGTTGTCAGAGCCTATCTGACATTTAGGTTACCCCTTATCGGTCAAAATATCACCTTTAGCACGCCTTGCAGTAGTCGACAGCAATGGTCCAACATCGGATTCGTGTCTACTACCACATGACTTTCCAGAGTACAAAAACGCAGTGTCAGCAGAGGAGTACTCTCTAAAGATGGTGGAGTTCTCTCTCACTTCCCTTAGGCCCAGGATTTTCAATATGGGGACTCTCTAGCCGAATACTGTTCCCATGAGTTTCCAAAATCGTTCGTTCTAATATTTGGACGGATATCAAAAATGCATGTAAACATCTTGAAATTCCACGTTCAAATTTATTATGACATTATTTCCGGCTCCAATCCAACCACAGACTCCTACAACTTGGTGTCTTCCGCTTCCTATTTCATGCAACATCATCCGATGCAATTGGCAGAAATATTCCTGCTTTGCATTCCATTTATGTGCAAAGCAGTTTGAGTAAATTTTTTGCCAACATTAAGCTGTTTCGGGAGATATTACTTCTCACATTCTATTCTTCCCATCTACCTGTACCCCATAACTTTCCTCACTCCCACAAGCTGCTTTATTCCCGCAAGATTGTATACAACATTCAAATAAACCAATTCCCTTGCAGGCATTAGAAATTCCATTATCGTTGAACCAGATAAATGCACACACATTGCTCGCTCCGAAATGTTTTTAAAAAAAAGGGACAAGTATGACGCCAAGAAGCCGAACTAGAGGAATATGAAAACCTCAGCATCATCCCTGTCGGTTGGCGCCTTAGTGGCATCGTTGCGATGTTCCATCTAAGCGATTGCTGGAAGTCATGGTGTTTGGTACTTCGGTTGCAACGCTCCTACGGGGGTTCGGCTTCTCTTTCACATTTCCAATTTGGCTGTCATACATGCCTTTCGTTTGCATAATATGACATGGTGGCATTCACCCTGGCTCTCGATATATAATCATCATCACACCTGAGCTTAAAGAAGCCCCAAATAGTGATAAATGGTGTTTTATGGTTAACCCTAGAGTATCGATATGGCGATTAATGTACTTGGGATGTGGGTCCACTTTTTGAAACAGTGAACATGTTGGCTATGTGCAGTAAGCATTAAAGCCCCTTGCTGCATGCCCCATCCTGAATGAGTGGGTGGAATTTGCAGCCATTTCAGTGAAGGGAAAAATCCTAGGCTTAAAACATACTCAATGATGTGCATACTTATGTTTACATGTCTTCTAACTCTTCTTCCAGGTGATTCCACGACGTCGTGGTCGCAGTGTTTCCGGCGGTTCCCAGTCCAGTCTTGCATCAACACCCAGTGGTGGCGGGGGCGGTGGTAGTTTATCGAATAATCACTCGCCGAGACATCATAATTTGCGACATAGATCCGGTTCGGTAGAGTGGCCTGAGCCACCAGATCCACCAGTTTGTAGTACAGAGGACGAGGCTGCATCTTTGTATTCAGATTCTGACGATGTGATACCAACATATCCCGCAAATATGACCGGCCAAGGAACATACGTTATACGTAAAGGACGACGGGAACGTAATCGTTTACCAGAACTGAATGCATCAATGTCGTCTTCGATTAATTCACGATTGAGCAATGAAGCCATTTCGCCAGCTGTTTCGCAATTGAATAGTCTTTTTGTACCAAATTCCCGGCATAGTATCGATTTAGGTGCTTCATCCCAAATGCCTCCGCCTATATCTCATCACAATTCTCTACTTTCACCAAGGTAAGTTCATTTCTAGTCCCGCAATTCTTTCCAGTATAATAACTGCCATCATCTGGATATCTTTTTAGATCGCGGCTTTCACTAGACTTAAGTTCACCAAACTCTACCTCAGAGCTTCCACAACAATCTGTAATACACGCATCGTCCTCTGGTAACATGATGCTAGGACAACAGCGCTATAACGATTATAAGGCATTTAACAATAGCACAGCAGCGCATTATCAACAGCAGCAGAAGCATCACCAGCAGCACGATGATGCTCAATGTGGCATCGGTAGCAGCAATCACATTGAATCTAATGGCAATGGAGTTGCACAAATGGCAACAACACATCACAGCGGCAGCAGTAGCAGTTTAAATAACAATAATAATAGCAACAGTGCAAACAATGGCTCTAATAGTAGTTTAAACGGTCCTCCACAGCGTGTCCCGTCACTTTCAGGAATGGCGGTCACGTCCCAGCAACAGCAACATCAACAATCTACGCAAAGTAGTTGGCAAATTTTTTATATTTATCTTACTGACATGAATAGTGATGCGAACAGGATTATTGTCGTACATAAAGGGCTCATAATTTCCTAGAGTTGTGTCGATGTTAACCTGGTGGTAACAGAGAGTTTTCATGTGGATCTATATTTGCAGCCCCTTTTGCATCACTATTCATTCCTTTTCCAATTTGATCCCAAATTAAATTCCCTTGTAACCCCTTCTCATAACTCTCTTTCAGATGACGTTATCACAACGACACCACGACGTGAATTAGCCCCGCCTATCGAAGAGGATGAGGAACAGGATAGCGAATCACAACGTGGTGCACCACTACGAGAAATTGAAAATAATATTAGTGCATTGTTACGTGGCGATATATCAGTGGCAAGAGTTGGTGATATATCACATCATCGACGACCATTAGCTTTTCGACCTGGTGTTCATAAGTCCGAAAGTGCCAAAGAAATGTTATTATCGCAAGCGGCGGTATTTGGTCCGTTACCACCATCTCCGCCATCATCTAGTCCTGAGGTGGTAAGTTAAAATTCCTTGAATTGTTTGCGCAGAATGGTTTCGTGAAACACAGATCAACGGCTTCAAATCTCCTGGTCTTTATCAACTTTGTTGCTAAATGCTTGAATTCACGACGGGAGGTACATGCTATTTATACCGATTTCTGCAAAGCCTTTGATACCATTGACCATAACATTCTCCTCTCTAAACTTTCATTACTAGACTTCCCTCCCTCATTCATCTCCTGGCTTTCCTCCTATCTCTCATACCGTTCCTGCAAAGTTTCTTTACATGGTTACTCATCTGTTTCCTTATCTCCTTCCTCTTGTGTTCCCCAACGCTCTATACTTGGCCCCCTACTCTTCCTGTTTTTTATCAATGACCTCGCCGCCATTCTCATCTGTCCGTATTTGCTTTACGCAGACGACCTTAAATTGTTTGCCTCTGGTTCGTCTCCGTTGGACTCTGCTCTCTTACAGTCCAACCTTGATAATTTAGTCCATTGGTGTTCGGTCAACAAGCTAACACTGAATGTCAATAAATGCTACTGGATGCGCTATTCCCTTCAACCCTCCCCAACATCCTTTTCCTATTCTCTCAGTGGACAATCCATTTCACTACTGACATCCTTCAAAGGCCTGGGTGTAAAATTCGACGACAAATTTCGTTTCAATTCCGACTTCGTTGACATCATCAATAGAGCTTCCAAAATGTTTGGTTTTATCATACGTTCCTCCTCCGACTTTACCTCAATCCAGCCCTCCTTAACACTCTTCAATTCCCTTGTAAGAAACATCCTTGAATATTGCTGTGTAGTCTGGCCCCTTCCGCATCCGTGGCTGCCGCGTTCTTGAAGCTGTACAACGCAAATTCACCCGGACACTGTTTTACAACCTTCCACGGGTTGATTATCCGTCATGACCCCGCACCCTCAATCTCATTTTTGATATACCCTTCGCGGAGCTCGAGATTTACTTCCACTCTCCGATCCCGAGGCTTTGCCAGTCCTACAATGCGCTACAGCTTGGGTCCTTTGACTCTATTTCCCTCCCTAGCTTTAAGGGTAAAGTAAGCAATTCACTTGCTCCTCCCTCTGAGGATAGTATGTAATAAGGAATTTGCTCTCAACCGAAATCAAACCAAAATCTAAACTTCAACTCTCACTTTTAGGAAATCGACGGTTTCCCACCACTTCCACCATCACCACTAGAAAATGCCGCCGACGATGAAGGTGATGCCGACGATGATATTGTACGCGGTTTGCACGGAATACGAATCTCATCTCGTACTCGATTGCATTTTTCACGTGATCGCGACAGTTTTGAACATCCACCGGCCGTGCCACCGCATCGTAGTCAACCCTCAGTGAATACACTGAAAACACGTTCAATGGATGCTGGGTATACGAAAAAATACTCATCATCATCGTCATCACATTCAGGCGGTCCAGGAACTCTACCGGGTGATATGCCACCTACATCGAGTTCAAGACGACGACTTATGTCTGGAGCGTATCCAAAACGATCGGCACAAAGTCCAAGGGAAGAGAGACGTCTCCAGACTTCCTGTAGTTTACCAGAGACGCCTATTTTTGCGAGAGGGTACGCCTATTTTCGTGTTAATTTTTAAATTGTGTTGCTAATTTTGGTACTTTTTAGATGTGATATTCCCCGAACTCCTCATCGTCGTGCACCTGATCTTCCTACGAGCGGTTCGAGGACAGCTCCTCGTACGAATACTGCGACTGCTCCTACTCTGAATTCGTCTATTGTTGGAATTGGTATGTATAGTTTGGATGCACATTTTTTTGGAGTTTTTTGTCATACGCTTGATTGCTGTTCATATAAGCTTAAGGTCGAAGGTCACTAACAAAGCACAATGGTTACAAAATCGAGGTATCACCGAAAGTATTTGCTTGTTTTCATCGATAGAGTTTCAGGCAAAATTTGAAAAACAAAATAATTCATTAACATGCTAAGCGCCGGGTTGGAATACTGTATACCAAGATCCGGTTCGTTTTGGTTGTATACTCTTAAGACGAGTAGCTCCTTGATGGCGGTATCGAAGGTCCGCAAATTGCTCGACATCTCCTACTTCAGCAATAATTCTATCGATATCGGCTGGACACCTTAGATCTCAGCGAAGTAAGATTTTGGATGATCTAATGATCTGAACACTAAGGATCTAGAGCGGTTACCCTCCCCGGTAATATCGTTCCAGCGTCAATGGTGGCATCATGCAACTGAGACTTTTTGTTCCGGCGAGTTCGGCGGCCAAACGTTCTTGCTCGAAAGCCTTGAAAACACCTCTTCGCAGGCGGCGATTTTAGAGTGGACCGAATCGGCTGCCTAGACTCGTTAAAACCTAATTTCTTCGGTGCACGTCCTGTAAAAGCCATTGCTAATAGCTGGAGGCATTGATCTTCATGTTTCTTTCGATGAAGACTAGCGTCGTATTCCCAGTGAGGCAGATCCCGGCCCTACCATTCCTTTACCCAGGACTCACTCCAGCCGAAGGTTTCCGCATTCGAAGTTTTCTAGTGGCCTTTTTTGAGCGATTGGTGGCGATTTTGGCGATTATCTAGCGGCTCAACAGTGAAATTTCCGTTAATGAAAAGCACATTGGACAAGTAAGCACCAGCAACCAGACGAACCATTTGTTTCGTTCAGAAAGTGATCACAGGTCATCTTGTAACTGGGCATCTTCAGCTTCTTTTTAACGCTGATATGTAGCTACTTTGCCATTTTATGCATCTAACGCTCCAAATTTCTCCCAATTCGTCAACGGATTTTCTATGTGTTTTCCGGAGTAGTAGAGATGGTTGGATGACCGCTACAAGGGCAGCCTGAGGTCCTCTAGTCTCTGCCAAATGTTTGACTGCTCTGTACATGTTCGTCGGCAAAGGTATCCCTGCAAACCTCTTATTTTGCATAATCAATGTCTTCAAATCAAGAAACTCAAAAATGAGTAGCCTTTTTGAATTAAATTCATTAGCCTTGCTCGATACCTCTCTTCTACCATGTCTCGCAGGTTACCCAACCGGTTCTGGTATTATCAAGCAAGAAAACCGCTTAGCTTTCTACCAGCATCTTTACTTCTGTTACTAGATAATGATTTAGAACTCCTCAACTCCATCCAAACCAAGTCTATAACCGAAAAATGTGACGACTCCAATCTAGAATGACCGAGAAATGTGGCAAATACGATCTAGACGGGCCAAACCGCTACCGAACAGAGCAGCGACTAAAGAGGAAGAAAAGGAACCGAGAAAGCGAATATGAGCTACTAGCTTCTAACTATAGCTTCGCAGAAGTGTCCTTCAGCGCGTGCTTATTATTACTAAGTTTGCAAGGTCGGATTGGTAACCGGGTTTCTTGACACCTTTATTCCTCTACGTCCTTTTGACAAAAATTCGGTTATATAAATCCGTTACCTTTAAGAATCAGAGAAACGTAGCTAAAGACCCGATGGTGTTTATGCATTCAAGTCCTCAGTATGAGAAATGCCCAGATTTTCACCGTCCATGTTGTCCAGATGTGTGTAGGGGTCAAATCTGTGTCTGCTAAAGTTATATTCGAAAAGTCAAAATGGCTCAGTAGCCGCACTGAAATGTTTAAGATAGTGGTTAAGGAGGAAATTCCGAAGTAATAATATGATTTTCACCTCTCGCCTGAGGACTTCCGAGGCGTAAGGATTTTTGGCTCGGAGCATCGACGGCGCTGTGGTTTAAGAGTACCCTAATTCTCCGGACCCTTAAACATTCCTTATCATCATTTCCGACTTATCGACAATCCCATTATTTGAAGCTATCGAAGGCTCCCAGGACTTGGAAGTGTCTCGGTCGTTCACTCTCGATAACGTCCTGCCCTGCGAGCTTAGGAGCAAGTAAGCGGTCTTGTTGGTTCCGAAATTTGTTGAACCAAACGGTTAGCTCTCTTACGATGGGGATGTGAGCGAGAAATAGAACTCGTCGAACGGTTCGCGCTTTTGCTGTGTCCCACGTCGGATCCGCTCCCAGAGGTTAGTGTTCGATAGCCGATCTTGAAACCAATTCCAGAGGACATTCTGTGGACTCAGACAAATAACTTTCGTGCAAGACTGCCGATCCTCCCAGTACCAGCCAGCGATATCCCTCGTGAAAATCATGTACGTTTGCTTAATCAGGGGACTAGGTTCCCTTGCATAGTTGACTGAGTCAGGGTTTCGACCCTGAAAAGTAACTGATCGACGGACAGCGAGCCATTCGATCCATTATATTTTAACCGGCATGGATTTAGGACACGTTGACGACAATGCAACAGCGGATTTCAGCCACACTCAACAAAAACTTGGGGCATATAAAAACCTGCCGATCAGGTGGAACTCTGCAGCTAATTGGGAAACAATTAAATACTACCTTGATCAAAAAGTTCCCGGAATGATCGCCGTGTGGCGCTCTTATCACTCGGCTGTCCTTCTTTTGGTGTGCGTGTGTTCCTTAACTGTTAACAGTTGTGAAACTTACGTCGAGTTGAGTACATGTGTCTCTGAGCGTGTTCACGATTTTCGAGAATTTCATGCAAAAGAAGGACCGTGTGCACATCGCCGAAAACGGGATTTTAATGGCTGATTCTGACTCAACATTCATCAAACGCATCATTACTGGAGACGAAACCTGGGTTTATGAGTACAAGACGCAGTCCAAACTTCAGGCGTGAGATGGGGCGCATCGGGTGAGTCAAGACCGAAGAAACCGCGTCGTTTCCAGTCAAAGAAGAATCGATTACCACGGGTGGTGCATAGTGAATTCTTGCCACAAGGTCAGACTGTCTAGAAGGAATACTATTTGGGTGTTTTGAGACGTTTGCGTGAATCAGTCGGTCAAAAACGCAAGCATTTGTGGGCGAACAACTTGTGGATCTTGCACCACGACAATGCAACGTCGCACAATGCCATAATTATCCGCGAGTTTTTCGCTTAAAACAACACGAATACCATCCACAACAACCGCCGAATTCACCTCATTTTGCCGCTTGCGATTTTTTCCTCTTCAATCGAATCAAAAACCCACTGAGAGGAACGCATTTTAGTAGCCGAAAGGGAAGAATGGAAAAATCGAAGATGGCCCTAATGGAGATACCTAATATGGAATTTTAAAAATGTTTCGAGGACTGGATCAAACGTTGGCATAAGTGTGTTGCAGTCAATAGGAGCTACTTTGAAGGGGACAATATCGATTTTCAACAATAAGCAGGTATTGTTAATTTTTTTAATGATCTCCGGGAACTTTCTGATCAAGGTAGTATACACAAAGCAAAGGACAATGTTATGGGACCCAAAAGCATTGGAATTGATGAATTGCACACAGTAAGCATCTCAAAGCGTAGAAACTATGTTATAAGTAGAGAAAATAAACAACCTGCGAAATACTAAAAAGAATCCCTCCCTTGAAGTGAACTGAACAAAAGTAATGAGAACAGAGACGAAAACGAGCGAACTTCGAAGACTCCTTTCCCACACTTTTCAACATAATAACCGTAAACCGGTAAAATTCACAGATAGCAGAATCAGCAGAATGCATCCTCTTTCCTAAATTTATGTGCACAAGAAAATTCCTTGAACACAGCGCGAGAAACATCTGAAGAGTTTCTTCCCGCAATAGAGTATATCAGAATCAAAAAAAGAAATGCAAAAATTCAGTCTTCTTCGTATGAAATCAGAGAATGGAGCGCAGATGAAATATTAAGAACCTATTGTAATAGGCACAGAATGAGCCGATTGCCTCTGCATCTCATCAAAGTTTCATCTCATCAAAGTTTCATCTCATTAGTCCCGTCATCCCGACATAGAAGAAAAAAATATCAGTTTTCAAGTTAACGAACGAACAAATTATTGTTTCACATAAAGGGAGAGGAAGACACTCCCCAGAAGCTCACATAGTTTATAGTCGCAAGAACCCGTGGAGGTTTCTGGAGAGCAATTACCTAGTACACTATAAATGTCAAGACGAACACAGGAATCGACAAGCTCTTGGAGGATGGAGAACTCTCCTCTACAAGGTGGAAAGGAAATGTGGCTTATGAACACTTGCAATAAGCGGTGCGAACTCAAGTGCACTTACTTCCTCCTCTCTTGTAGTCCACGGAGTCATTTTGTTCCAAAGTTTTCCAAAAAAGTTGGCCGACGGTTTCGTCCAGGGCAGAGGTGGTTAACTCAAAAAAGAGGTTTCCGTGGATCACAAGAGAGAAAATAAGTTGCTTCCCAAATGGTCCGGTCCATTATCATTCATCGTTAGTGGGTGCGAATGCATCCCTTAGCATAACATTATGCTTCCAAAAATATTTGCTAGAATCGAACTTAGGAAAACCCATGCCATAGAACAGAGCTTCTTCCTTCTTTCTCCCGTCTTCATCGACTGCGGTTGTGATCTGCAAATGGGCTATCTGAGAGAGTATTTATTCATTATGTTTAGTGAAGGCATGAAGGAAGACGGCCGATCTTTTCCTTGGGTTCTTTCTAGTTATAATCCCTAAAGATTCTTCCCACCACACGAATCCTTCTCAATTCACAGTTGACCATGACTCATTTGAATTCAAAAGCCCTGCGTTTGTATTCTGTAGATAAAAAAGGAGAAAATTCCATGAGCAGATGCCGAACATTCACTAATTTATACCCATATACGGAAATATCGTTCCGAATATGCAGTACATCAGTCATCTCAATCATCCAGAACTAGCATCGTCATCAACGGCGCAACAATCGCTAACCAGTCCAGGCCTGCCTGAGTAAGGAATCCCAGGCACACCAGTTTTATGCCGAGATCCATCAATTCGATATCCCTAAAAGTTGTCTGTCGTCCTGGCCTACGCCGTCGCTCCATCGAAGGAAAGGTCTGCCACGTCTTCTTTTTCTGCCATAGATATCACCCTTATAGACCTTCTGGATAAGATCATCCTCACCCATACGGATTAGGTAACCCGCATCCCAAGCTGATGAACCGGATTTTATCCATAACTAGGCGGTCATGGTATCGCTCATAAATTTCATCATAATAGAGGCTACGGAATCCTCCATCCTCACACCAAAAATTCTCTTGAATCCGGAATAAAAATTTCAATAAAAAAGGTGTTAACATGGGAGTTGAACCATCGATCACATGCAAGTTTTTTCGTGATCCAGTCTACGGTCCTGAAATTATTATTTGTGGGAGCTTCTGATTCCCTGACCAACGCAATAGTAAAATCTCTATTTGTCAAGGCACACAATACGTTGAATTTCTCGCGATTCTTCGCGGTATCGGAGTTCAAACCCATCACGTTCGCTATCATTCGGGCTAATCATTCAACAAGGTCTTGCAACGCCGTCCAGGACGTACCCGATGCCGATCGATATTGAATTTGAGTGCCGAGGGTCTTCAACCCTGAAAAAAGCAGCGGGTCTAACACCCGAACGTAAGCTAGCAATCCTTTATGAAGCTGATGTCCACTCCCCTTAAATCTACTACTGATCGCAGTTTTACCAATATCATTATTCGTAAACTGCCAGTGGAAACCCAATTGACCTTATTACAAGACAGGAATCGAATAATGTTGAGGATCCATAGAAATTCCATTTTTTCATGTTATGTATATTAAAGATAATCATATCTCCAAAATTAAATCAGAGGAGTATGATTTAGTGCCAATTTTATTATCTAAATTATAACAATCTCAGTTAACATCTAATGTAAATATAGTAACCATCCGAATTGTTGTGAAAGTATCCGATTTCATGCCTAATTACTGTACAAAACCAATAGCCAACAATATTATGGGAGCTATCACCACCTTTTCGAAGCGACAAGTTTTCTTTGATTTCCAGTGCTCACAATCCGCCTTCTTCTCCATAGATTTCCGTTCAATGCTACTATTTTAATGATTGTCAACGACCGTAATATTCACAGAGCAATTCATCTTATCAACTCCGCCTTGTTATGGTGAAAATGCAAGTAAATTAAAAGTTACAAGTCCCAATATACGAATATGCTGCTTTGAGACCTAAATTAAGACGGACATGCTTCCGTGACCAATGGACTCTGGTGATTTACCTCAAATACAGCACTATGCCTGTCCGTATATTGCATTGACGCCATCATATATGGTCGTTTCCAATCTAGTATCTCCGAATCAATTTTATACAAACGCGTATCCTCATGGGATACCCTAATAACACGTACAATATTTCATTTCGACTTGTTGTTTGTCAGGTCTAGTACAAATCTTTATATCGTTTGAATATAGCAAATATACTGGCTTACGTTAGTTGGTTTGTGCGGCCACGCTTTCTAGCATCATTCAGTAACCATGTAAGGTAGATCAGTTATGAGTTGAGGTTCTAAAATATTGCTGACCGCTAGTTAACGTCTATTTTGTTATTATCTCCAAAGGACGCTGTTATTCTGTCTGAATTGTCATTTAGTCAAGAACCTTCAATACGAAAGCTCTGACATCTAACGTCAGTAGTTGTAACTAGGCTTAATCGAAAGCTTTTCCGTTGTAACAAACAGGGTGATATGATGCTTATGCATGGCTGTTGATATGTACTAGTCCCCTAGTTATGTATCGTTTTATATAATTTCAACGGCCTCCCTGGGGCAGTAAAATTGAATATTTACTAAATATATAAGTCTGCAACAGATAAAATATGTAAAACAAGCAAATACTTTCACATGATACCATAAACCATCCTCATTACCATCCATTCTATCCATAAACATTGTATATCTTTCCCGCTGATACATACTATCCCCATTTTCAACAGGAAATACATTGGGTGGTGGTGGTGGAGGCCGACAGCACACCATTAATCAGGCATTGGCCAGCGGAGAGATGCTTCGTTTGGCCGGCGGCCCAGCACGTGGCTGGTATCCAAAGCAAAGGAATCAACAACGACCGGTCTCAACGGAACATCTGGATCGTTTGCATCGATCGCAGGGTTCAATGCGAGCCTGGGATGCAAGTGGAATGACCGGGACCGGTGGAAACCGTAAGCCGCTCACTCTACCGCCAAATCTAACACCGAAATTTTTCAACAAATCACCGCGTGAGGCGCTTAGACGAGTCACTAGTTTACTAATACGAAAAGGTACGCGAGTGTTTTTCCTTTTTTTTGTTTTGTTTAGGTTTTGTTTTCAATTCGACAATTTTCTCTCTCTTTGTCTTTTTGGCATTTTTGTTTTGCATATTATTTTGCTACGAAATAATTTGTTTTCTTCTCTTTTTCAATATTCTTTGTAATACTTTTTACTCGCCTTTTTCTTCCCGTTCTAATCAACGGCAATTTTTGAATTCAAATTTCTCAACGTTTTTGAAAATGAAAAAGAAAAAAAATCGAAGCGTTCTTGGGCTGTAAGCTCCCGAATGCTTCCCTCCAAACAGGCGAAAGCTCCCCCACTATTCGGCCCAACTGGATTCGTGTATTGGCTAAGAGTTGGTTTGCGTTTATAGAACGAACAAGTTATGTTGCTTCCCAATTGCGTTTCTGACTACACTCTGGCTAGCAAACGCACGTACACTCGTTTTGTTACGAAATTCGAACGTTATTTTATAGAAGTTACAGACCAAATTCAAATTGGATCACGGTTTAGAGTAACTGGACGTATTTGTTGAAAGATTGTGATTTTGGAAAATTTCGGAATGGTATTAGTAAAATATACACTGTAGCAATCCACACCCTCATTTCGTTCATGTAGTGCACGACCCCCCACGCCCCCACGCCCAGCATCTTTATCAAATCAAAGCATAACAAGGAATTTTATCTATTTCTCCATCTTTTTTCCAGCAACAGCACATTTTCAATATAGATACGAATTCACTCTTTTGTACATAGAATATCTCTAAACATTTTCTAGTTTCTTCCCACTAAAAATCGCAGAAGGGACGTTTGAATGCTTACCTGGTGGAAAAAAGGACTCAAATGCACTTCATTCACATTCACTTGAAAATTAGAAACATCCTTTTTTCCAAATTTACTTCAGATTCTTCCAGAGTTTAATGCAAGGATGATGACCTCCGTCTTCAAGTAGTAAGCATTCAAACTATGAACTCTATCAATCTATAACCCTTTTTCGGAACCACGTCCTTTTCATCTCCTCATCTTGAATCCATTGTGTATCTACGACTACTTTATGTTCAAAATTCAAATAAGATATAATATTTTCTAGGTATGTGGGTGGTTTTATGAGAACAAGGTTTGTAAATATGTAGATTGACTAGATTTTGAATTTTCTCTGGTAACAGGGAGTAAGTGGACTTGTTGTGCATATTATGTTAATAATTTTCACATGTTTAATAGTTTGAAGGAGTTTTCATGATTTCCTACACAAATACTAACTTCCTCATTGTACAAAAAGGTAAATTTTGTATCTCTGATTGGTCTAACTAGTTCCCTCTTCGTTGAGCACATTTCAGATAAAAGTAATTCGAAAATATGAAAAATTTATTTATCGTGTCCAATTTAGAGTAGAGAATCAAATGCAAGTAAAACATAAATTTGGCCTGTCCTCGAATGGCTCCATTCAATATTATTCAGAAGTTGAAATTTAGTCGATGCTAGTCTTCTATTTAGAACAAATAAGCCCATGACAATAACGCCGACATAGTCCTTCAAGTATCTGACAAAAACGCCGACTTAGTCCTTCAAGTATCTGACAAAAACGCCGACATAGTCCTTCATTTAAAATCGCATTGAATCAAAGTACTGAGTCATAGACAAAATTGACGTAAGCTTAGAGTGACAGCTAGAGGCATGGGCACGGCAGAGTGTGGGACTTTTACCCACTAAAACCACCTGCGATTTCCGCGCTACCCCGTGGAACCACTTTTAGGTATTACAATGCGGGGCGGAGTTAGCTCACTTTAGCTTGGTCTCCTTCTCATCCTCACTTCTTCTGCTTTTCATGGATCACGGAATTGATCGCATCCCAATCCTCCTGGCAAGCTACCACTCCCCGCGCAAAATTTTCTAGTGATCGCACTTCACCTAGAGTTTCGTCCTCCTTTCTTCCGCGAACCAAGGACATTGGAAAAATACATGCGCTGGGTCCTCTGGGACCCCGCCCCAGTTTGGATAATTAGATGAGATGTCCAATTTAAGCCTGTACAAGTATTGATGGTATCCTCCATGGCCGGTGAGAAACTGGATGAGATTATAATTGACCTCCCCATGCTTTCTCGGTTGATCTCTCCCAGATGGTAGAGATCAACCTGGAGGTCCAACGACCCTTTTCTGACTGGTCCCATTGCTGTTACCATCTGCTTATCATCTGCTTATTCATCATCTCAGTTGTTAGGATGTCAATCGTCATCATTCCCGAGATCGCGTAATTTGTCTTGTGGCGCTTAGTGATGGGAACTGATTGCTTCGCTTGAGTACAACTCAGCATCTTCGAGATGCTTTGCGACCAGGACCAGTGCTATGTCGTCGACGTTATTCACCACCGTGGCCTCCTTCGGAACCAGAAGGTTAAGTACATCATTATATATGATGTTTCACAGTAGTGAACCCAGTACAGAGCTCTGTGGGACATCCGCGGAGACAATGTATCATCAGTATTTGCACGCTATAGCGTCGACTTTTGCAAGTAGCTACCGACAATAGCGGTGAGTTAGGTGTGAACACCAATCGTCGCCAGGGACTTTCGTATAAGGTTCCAATTGATCGAGTTGAATTCATTCCTCACATCCAGGGTCACCACCACGCAATATTTGCTGGTACAACTTCTTCCGTGAATTGGATAGTATATAGAAGATATATGAGTCTACAGGAGGATGATTCCCCTGGAAGTTTGCCAGCCTTAGGCAGCAGCACCAGCTTCTGACGCTTCCATGGTGCAGGAAAAACACCCTCCGACATGCATGCTTCGAACAGCTCCGCGAAAATATCTGGTCTACATTTGATGGCAAATTTGAGGGCCTTATTCGGTATGCCATCTAGACTCGGGGCTTCGACTTCGGATCTCCAACAGCTCGCCCCTGGTGACTGGTGGAATCGGCGTCACATTCAGGGAGCGCTGAAAGGTGTCTGTATCGTACTCTTGCTGGGAAAATAACCCCTGGATTATTTTCAACAATTGGGCACGTGATCTGTGGAGATAGACGACCTGTAGGTGCTACCCCACTGATTAATGTCTCCTTCGGAGCAGAGCCCGTTAAAACATTCGCTGGAAGGTGAGCTTGAGGTTCTTGTGGGTTATAGACATGCTCCTTTTGCCCTTGATCGATCCTACTTATTGCCCTCTGAGCCGTTCGTCTGGCTCTGTGGCGAATCGATCGAAGGCTGCAAGTTCACTGTTCCACCAATAATTGCGTCTTCTAATTGGGAATGAGCATCTCCTAGGCATCGATGTGTCATCATCTAAATAGAAGAAAGAACGGACACTTCCTAGTTCAGACAAAAAATGCTTTCATAGTGGGCTCGCAGGGTCCCGCATTTTCAAAGAATCCTGTCTTGTATCCTTGATGGGTTGTCAGCTTGCACATATATTTGCTGGTATTGGCTGCAATCTCACAGAAGACTGTGGGTATCTGGAGATCTCTGTGAAGCTGGATGTTTTTCAGAAACTGAGAGCCCGTGTATTTGTACGCAAAGTTGTGGATTGCACCCATTGTAATAGCTCTATATTAGATATTCTGCAGAACCCCATAACTGGTCCAGATGGGGTCTACGATTGCCTTGTACAAAAGGACTTTGTACTCCAGTTTAAACATAGAGCGCTTGTTTAAAAGTCATTTGTAGACTACTTGCTTTAAGGGTCATCTCTTGCTTGCTTCAATATGCCTTTTCCTCGTAAACCGCCGGTTCCCAGGTATTTGGTGCCACTTGTTCCCTTCATCAGTGCTAACAAGTCTGCCAAGTCTGCCTAGGGCTTGGTAGCACTGATGAAGGGAACAAGTGGTTTCCGAAATATCAGTATTTGCCAGATTAATAAACATTACTAGCGAATACAGATCGTGTAGGGTAGGTAATAAAAGGCAACAGGGAGAACGATGTCATGGTGTTCGTTGGTGCATCGATCGTGGTTAGTAATTTTGTGGTGGAGTTCGTCTTTGACTGAGAGCATCGACTCGAGGTACTTAATCGCTGAATCCTGAGTAGATACCTGTCACTGACAAGGATTATACCGCCCTTATTAGGGCCGCGATTCGATCATCTACGCTTAGGCAAGTTGCGCCCGTTGCTATTATACGCTAATAAAGTATCATCTGTCCATGATAGACATGGCAAGAAGGTAGTCGTGGTGGCGGTGTCATCACTGAATTATATATCATCACTACTCTACGATGTTAGACAATTAAGTAATGAGACTGATTCCATAAAAATGGTATATTTAAAAATTATTCTACAACTCTGCCATCTCCTTCAAAGTAGTCCCCTTGGGCAGCTATACAGCGATTCCAACGCGTTTTCCACTTTTGGTAACGTTTCTGGGTTCGCCTCCACTGGGATGCCCGCGAGTCACGGCCGCTTGGATGTCCGCAATTGACTCAAAATGGGTTCCTTTGACCACCGATTTTGTTCTAGGGAACAAAAAAGTCACAGGGTGACATATCGGGTGTATAAGACGGTTGTTGCAACATGGCGATCCCTTTAGAGGCTAAATACTGGGACACGCGAGGGCGTTGTGGCACGGCGGATTGTCGTGCTGAAGGATACAGTTACGAGCAATCTCTGGGTGCACCCTGTTGACTCGTTTTCGCAAGCTTTCGAGTACTTGGCGATAGTAGACTTGATTTACGGTTTGCCCCGGTGGAACAAATTCTTTGTGGACGATTCCATGGCTATCAATAAAGGTAATAATCATCGTTTTCACCTTAGACTTGCTCATGCGAGCTTTTTTCGGGCGGGGAGCGCGCGGAGACAACCATTCTGAGCTTCGGTGTTTGGTTTCCGGGTAGTATTGGAAAAACCAGCTCTCATGGCCTGTAATAACTCGATCAAGCAACGTGGGATCGTTTTCCACTTGTTCGAAACAGTCTTCTGCCACGGCCATGCTGCTTTTGCTCCTCAGAAAGGTTCTTTGGAACCATCTTCACGCGCAACTTTTTCATCCCAAAATCGCCTGTTTAAATTTGTCTGACTTTTTCACGGTTCATACCTAGTTCCGAGACCAGCATTCGAATTGCTAAACGCCGATCTTCATGGATTAGGGTGCGCATTCGCTTCAGTCCGCACCTCGACTGGTCTTCCACTCCACGCCTCGTCTTCCACGCTTTCACGCCCCTCCTTAAACCCGTTATGCCATCGAAACACCTAGACACGACTAAGAGCACTATCACCATGCACTAGCGTACGTTTCCGAAGCTATTTCGCCCAATCCGGCGCAAAATTTTGTCGCGATGCGTTGCTCTACATTTCGTTTCTCTATTTTCGTGACGAGCACCACCAAGACACGTCTACTCAACACGACACAGCAGGCAAACTAAACAAGCTGGAGCGATGGTGAATATATCAATGGAGAGGGGAAGGATGCCGGAGAAGGGGAAGAGAATTTGAAGGTTGCAGGTTTACCACAAGCGCGGCAATAAAATCAGTCTCATTACTTAATTGTGGAACTTTCATCGTAGAAGCTCCTAGCCCCCTTTACTGATCCAATGCCACAGGCTCTGTTAAATCGAACCCAAAGCTCTTGCACCAGGAAAATGTCAGAGAAGTCCTGCATCTTTGTCAGCGTCGCTGCCAACAGATGGGAGGAGACTTTGGCATGGTGCAGGTTGATTTCACCAATCTGTAGCGCGGCAGGATTCGCGACATTCGAAATTTATTTCGAATGTTGCGAATACCAGCGGACAGATGACGTCACCGGCGCTCTCCACTCAGTTTAGACCTCGCTACAGGAGTGAAGAACAGAGTGCCATGTAGGGGACGGAAAATGTCAAATTTAAAAAAAGGGAAGACTGACAAAATGTCTAGCTACGACTGCGAATCCTAATTAATTAAAAAGCTGTATTCGTAGGAGTTCGTTTAAGGCAAATTAAATATGTTCAAATAATTTGTTAGTAGATTTAAATATTGTAATTTATAAAACAAAATAATTTTAATTACCATTTAATTTAAATAACAAAAGAAAAGTGTTCTTAATAACACGCCAATCTTTATATTTTTCGACATAAACTTAGTCTAATGTGTTATGGAAAATAGTTAGAAACGTATGCCGCGGTCCGCGTGTGACGGGGTTTCCCCCACATCGTACCACCAGAGACTCGCTCTCCTTGTGTGTGATTTCGCTAAGAAAAGCCGCACTTGGAGTTGCCGCAGTTCCCATCCATGAAAAGTCTCATCTCATCCTGCAGACCATTAGTCTAGGAAAAACTAGAGGGCCATATAGTGACTTCCCCTGAGCACATTCAGACTCTTTTCATCCAGTTCGAATACGAAGTAGAAATCCCCCACCTTTGTAGATTTGTCCTTCCTGGCTTTCATAAACTTTACCCTTCAGTGTCCAAAGTCCATGCCCGGGTTCTATTCACCCAGCATGCGAATGATGTCCTCTGCCTTCCTTGGATAGTGTGAGCCGATAGTGAGCCGGCCGGCAGAACTCAAAGCCGAGATTGCCTGCTGGAAGCACTTGAAGGCCACCTCATCAGTGCACTCCAAATGGTTCCATCGGCCATCGCGAAACCTTGATTGTTTAATCGTGGCTTGATTCCAGGCTCCAGCATTTTGTTCTACAGGTATTCCCGGGGGATGGTAAATTCTCCCTCTGACATTTTTCCATTATTAGAAAAAACTCCCACGGCAGCAGTCAGAACAGAGGCGGCAGCTTGCGCATGCGTCCTCTTCTTTCCCGCCTTCGTGTCCGTATTCCTATGGCAGGGACCAGCTTCATTGAGATCTATCTCGTTGATTTGATCACCTCCCGGCACATCGGTCCTAATCCCCGCGGGAGACGTGGATGTAAGTCCCAGTGCGGACCACAATAAAGCGTTGGCCACAACAGATATGTTGGCCTTACGCTTCTTGCGCGCATTACCACTGACAGAAGAGTCTGGTGCGTCCAGTGTAGATCTCGCCGGGGTATCCAGTTTATCCCCACCTTCCGCCGGAGATTCTGCTTTCTTGCGTCCAATTTCTCTGGATGTTATCGCACCTACTGGTACACCTGCGTCCATGTCCTCATTCCAAAGGTGCTTCATCTTCCTTCGTAGTGCCCTCTTCTGCCGCCGACTTGGGGCCTTTCCAGGTTGACTATGTCCGTGCCGCTTGGATCCATTTCCGCATATCGGCGTTAAACCAGTAGCGTCCAAGTCACAAGCTTCCCTTTCTCCTGCTCTTCCCGGTAAGGGTAAAGAAGAAGGTTCTGACAGGCAAGATTCACCCTGTAGTCCCCCCTCCTCCTGGTCTTTAGTCGAGGCATGGGCGTTCTTTTACTATATATACTAGCTCTGTAGCGAATCGCATAAACTTTGTTCATTTATGGTAAAGGGTCCTGATGCCTTGTCACTTTCGGAAATTATATAAACCGATAGTCAATTATAATAATTTCATTTTTTGGACTGCATTACAGTAGTAGGCATTTGCAGATTTTGTATCTTTTTAAAGTACTTTTCGTGGAGTATCTACTGATGACGGGTTGTAAGTTAACTTGAAGGAGCAGTTCGATTTTTGTTCCCATATCGAGGCTCGGAGGACTGGTCTTTTTCCCTTCTAAATTAATAGACCATCTAACAATGTAGATCTTCCTTTTTAAGTAATTGCTAGAAAGTTACAATAGTTCTTCTATAATACCCCCAGTTCCCTGCTTTAATGCTAAGATCTTTGAAAATATGAGTACTAGTTTATCAATTATTTTTCGGTCTAAAAACTAATTTTCTTAGTTTTTCTCCTTACCAACATGGATTCAGCTGTCCATGCACCAAATCTGCAATACACCCTGATATCTTACAAAAGCTGAAAATTAATTAAATAGCGCTAAACCATAATCAAGATATAAATTTCTTCGCCATCATCAATTTTTTCGCCATTTCGACTTCTTCAGCTCCTCAACACAAGCAAAATCTGAGACCATGGTACACCTTCACAGCCAATTGACCGCTATTATCTTTGAATCCCCTAATTAGTTTACTTGTGTAAAATATAAAACCATTTATGCACATACCTACATACTCACCAGATACAAGATACAAGACTGGTAAAACAACTCGAATTTCTTGGCCAATCCACCAGATACCAGTCGATGGAAAAAAGATCGTTTAAAAGTATTTTTCGGTAGTGGAGTCACTCGAACTGGGGGACTGGGGACTACTACCTTCTGCATAGTTCTGAACCCGAAATCTCAATGGAGCGTTGAACCATCAAATCTTGCTGAGCAGTCAATAGCACTTTAAGATGCTTCCAACAGGCAACCGCATCCATTTTGCCGGTGCGTTCATGGATTCACTACTCTATTGTCGTACACACGTGGATTAACCATGGTCTAACATGAGGTAATAGTTTATGGTTTGCTGCCGGAAAACATGTAGCTTTTATGTGGTGAAAATTTGCTAAATTAAGTCATGGAAACAAAAAAAAACCTGTATTTATAGATGGGTGCGTAGTGATCCACCTGAGAAATGGGAGCTGCTTTTGGTGCAAGGTCTTTTGGAGAAGCTTCAGTTTTTTGGCCATTGGGAGAGCTAGAGGCGTTGGTTTGATTGTAAGTTCAGCAAATTCCACAGATAACGAGCCTTAAAAGTCGTTCACATTTGTTGCTCTTAATATGTTACTATCAAAATCAGCAAGCATTTATCTGTTATTAAAGAAATCAGTCATTGCCGACTCTGTCAGTCAAAACAAATTCGACCAAAAACAAATTGTTATTATTCAAAAAACATCACAACGAGAACATACCATTCATTGTTGCCATTGTCTTAAGCTTCCGAGGTCTTACGCTGATAAGCCGTTCTCATTACAAAAGCCACGGGGCTGATAAAGCGCCAAGGTCAGTTCTGATGGCTTGTTCCAACCGCAACTGGGTCCATTCCCCACAGCTTACAGCGAACGGTCGAAGCGTGATTTATATCATTGGCACGATCAACGCCTGAACGAAACCTTAACTCCCCAAGCGAATGCACTCAATTGCATATCAAGGGCACACTCAGTATTGCTGAAAGCATCTTGAGTCTCCCCAAATAGCTTAATTCAATCCAAGTCGCTATCATGGCACTATCAATTCTGTGCTCCCTTGCTTGGCCTGGTATACACAGATTGTGCGAGGCGAGTGCATTTCAAGTTCATGCTCATGGTCAGCCGATGCTTCTTGAATATTGATTCAATGATAAATTCAAGACAAAGCCAAGAAAATGGGCAAAGCTGGACACGATGAACTTGGCGAATGGCTTGGAAGCTAGTGGGCGCCAAAATGTCTCATTGACGTTCAATGCTTCTTCCTGTCCTATCGGACGTTATCTCTTTGGTATTCCAAATAAGGTGAACTGTTGGCAATTTAAAGATTGTAATTTTTTTTATAGATTTCCGCTTCGGGAGTTTGTTGAACTCTCACTTTTTGAATTATCGTACTTGAAGTAGTTGATGATATACTAGCCAGACGTGAGCAGAGGAAAAAGGTTCCTCTGAAGTCGTATAACATATACGGGGCGATAGGGAAAATACTGAATAAGCTCCTACGAAATATGTAGGGTAGGCAGGTATCAGTGGCCGCTACGCGGAGCCCAATTAGCGCTGTGTGCGCCATTTTGATACCCCAAACTCCTAAGACCGTGACTGCTGTTATGAGAGCAGGGAAGCGTAGTCAAACCGGCTCGGATCTTCAGACCCAGCACGTAGCATTCACGAAGAAAAGCAGCTCTCCCAATGTCTGTAGCCTGACTCTAGCTAGAGCTGGACAATTGCATGAGGTGCATGAGGGCTTCTCCCCATTCTCCGCAGCTTCGCCAATACGAATTATAGGGTATGTCAAGCCTGGCGCCATGGTCCCATATGGGCCAGTGCCCCGTGCAGACCGCCGTAATCATGAATGCATTTGCACGCGTCTTGCACAGGACCTCTCGTGATCGGGCTATGTTATAAGCGGGCCAAATCCTCCTTAGCCTGGCACAGCTGGTAAGCATTCGCCATCCAAAGCCTACGACTGCTAAGTAGTACGAGTAAACCCCGCTCTTGACAGCTGTCAGCAAGACATTGACTGTACCTTGAGCGTGTCGCCCAGACTGTGCAGCGCGTCTTTTCGATGAGGTTCCTGTTGTATTCATTTTTGTTGGCAGTTTCCAGAATGTAATTCATTTCTTTATTTCTTCTCTCCTCGTTGAGCGGCGTTGTGACCATCCTGTGGATCATAAAGTTGTATGCCGCCAGATTATGGTGGAAATCATGGTTTGAGGTGTATGTGATGGTTCGTTGTCTGGGTCGGTTTCCTGTAGATGTCGAATCCAAAATCCCCTTTTTCCCGGATTATTTTTAAGTCTAGAAACGGGATCTCCCCTTCCTTTTCGATCTCCATTTTGAAATCGATGTTCCTGTGTCCCAGGTTGAATTTGACGAGGATTGTTCCTGCTTCTTCCTTTTTGATAATTGCTAATACCCCATCCACGTATCTGCTCCAGAATCTCAGGAGGGCTCGAGTTCATCCGCCAGGTTCTCCATAAATACCTTGCATAGCAGCGGTGATAAGGGTTGCCCATTGTTGCCCCGGAGGTTGTTTTATAAAATTTATTCCTGAGTGTGAAATACACTCACGCACGTGAAGGCCAATTTCTTATACAGTTTAGCCTTCTTCCTCCATTCGGATGTATTTTCGTGTCCTGGGAGCAGCGCGTCGAAGGATACTAATATTTCATCACTTTGTATCCCCCCGGCCTCATTGAGTCTGGCAATGACTTCTCAGCTGTTTGCCACTGCTCGTTTTCCTATTTTTAAGTCTAACCTTTTAACTTCTTCCAAGAGCCACTTCGCAATATTTTGGATCAGTGAATTCGTTGCTACGATTATCTGTCCAACCTCATTGCCTTCTTTATGTGTTGAGGTATTTGATTCTGAGCAAAGATGGGTTAGGCATTCTCAATTTCGCTGCTTTCTCCTTTTAACGGAGTCTGGCAGAGGGTCCTTCTTGATGACGTGAAAGTTACCTTCTTCTATTTTCTGGAGTACTAAGTCGTCGTATACTCCTTTTTCCATGATGACCACTGCGTTTCCTTTGTCTACTGGTAAGTAGAAAACGGGTTTCTCTTTTAATTCTTTAATGGTTTTGTGATGGTTGGACGATGCTCTTTCCCTTGTGGCCATTCGCTTGGTGGGGGTGAGTAGTCGCCCAATTTCTTTCTGGGTGTCGGCTTTTTCTTCTTATGATACATATTTGATTCCTGCCTCGATGGCAATTACGATTTCTCTTATGGTGAAGTTCAAGGCTGTATTGAGAAGTGAAAGCTGTTCCTGGGTAAAATGTTCATTGAATCTGTTGATAACATAGTTGAGTATGAATTGTTCCCTCGGTTTCTCTATTGTACCCTGGCCCGCTTATGTTGTGATGTACACCCTATTGATTTTCTCCAATATGTCGGTCATGTCGCCCTTTTTTGTTAGCCAAAGATTTAATATCTGCCCCACCAGCCTGGAGGATGTCGCACCTGAGTACAAGGCCTTAATGGCCGCTTGACTGTCGGTCAGAATGGCTATGTTGAGCTTGGGGCTCGGGTCCACCCATCGATAGACTTCCAGCATCACCAGTACTTCCACTTGGAATTCACTGGCAAAACCTGGGAGACCATACGGCTCGGATACACTGTGTGTATTCGAGAAAACCCCCGCACCCATTCCACAGACCATCGGTAAAGAATACTGTGTCATAACCTTGCAACACGCCGCCAATCTTCCACTTTGCCCTGGTTGGAAAGTCCACAGCAAAGTTTCTCGCGAATTCCAACTTGCGTGTGGCATAATCCGTGGGGAATGTCCAGATTTCCCGAGGTACCTCGTCTATAATGTTCCTGTGGCCGTAGGACTTCGCTGACCAGCATCCGGACTCACGTAGTCTGAGGGCACTGCACGCTACAGAGCCCCAGCGGTTCTTTAAATCCTATTAAGGTTCGTTCTATTGTATTTTTTGTTCAAAGCCTGCCACCATACAATAGAGCCGTATGTTAAAATTGGACACACCACAGCGTTGTACATCCGGAGAACCATCCTCCAAGCAATGCTATAACTCACAGTTCTCCTCGCTGGCGGAAAAGTGTGTCTGAACCAGCAGCTCCAAAGTTTCACCAGAAGATTTCATCCAGGAGCCTTCTGACTTTTTAAGAAAGGATGGGCTCCTATGTTTCTTGGACAGAATCTTGCTCAGTCTCGTGGATTCCCTGGTGCTTTCGATGTTCTGACAATAGTCCAACCAAGACCGCCTTTTTCGGGTTTCGGTTGGACATGATGGCTGACTTATACTTCTTCAGGCAGCCCTTGTATGGCTGCCAATGTTTATGCCTGTAGTAGACTTTGCAGATTTCCCTGATCAGCTTCCTGAGGCTGGAGAGATCATCATTCCGGTGGGAGTGTTTTTTGCTGGAGTTAGTAGGGTACGGGACTTTAAAGGCAGTGTCGAATGCCTTTTCAAGAGCCCCGACATTTGACTCCAGTTCGTCTATCGTGCTTATCTTGCTAATTTGTGCATTGGAGGGTGTTTCTTGATTACTAGCCAAACTATCTCCAGTTAATCCTCCAGGGTTTCCTGAAGGGTTTGGAGGCTTCTGCGGCGAAATCTAGAGTAAAAAACATCCAACTGTGATTTGAGAAGGATCCCTGATCAGACACTCTCCAGTTCTCCAGCCTAAAAATGCCATTGTCGGTTATTATTCTAATATCAAGGACCTCCTCCCAATCGTCACAGTTCTCCGAGCTGGGGAAATGGAAGGTTGGTGTCCTGCCACTGTCGTCAGTCCCCGTCGGACCGTCGATACTCACCTCTTTCGACAGCTCTTCGACGACATCGGTTGGATCTAGGTCGTCGTTCGGTTTTGCAGAGCTACCTTTGCGTTCCAGACTACGAACCACACTTTATAGTCGACCTTTTCCAGTGCCTCCAGGCACTCTCCGTTTATACGGAGTAGAAAAGTTTGGCGGTTTGTCTAGGATTGCTTCTCCTTGATAACAACCCACTCATCCATGAGAATCCTGGGGTTTTGAAGGCGCAGAGATTGGACGAGCTGGTCCTTATCCATGCGGATCTCCGGCAACCATATACAAGCGACCGGTCTCCTGGGAATCTCGTCGTACCACCTGAGAGGAATCAAAGCATGAAATGGATCCCGTGTGTTTGCCTTCGGCGCCCAGGAAATTCTCAACGACCATCCCCAATAGCTTGGCCTCAACACTGGTCCACAACTCCGGCGCTAGCTTGCCGCTAGCGGAATTACCCATCCGCCACCACCACATGTAAGTGGCTGCTGACCAAGTCGCTGAAGGGATTCGCAGTTCATGACTCGTCGGCTCTGTTCCGCTTGTTATTTCGTTGGAGAATGTTGCTTTCAGACATTTTGGTAAACTCTTCCCTGACATAATCCACCATCATATAAGCCAACTCCTTAGTCGGAATACATGCAGGACATCCCAGAAATACCTAGTTTTTACGGTCGCCGTATGTAGTATTGTGCAATTTTCGGAACCCTTCCGTTCCCTCTTTGTACAAACGTCAATTGTAAGTAACCCACCAATCAGAAATATCAATGCTTACGCTGTGCATTTTAGAATTCAGTTCGAACTACATAACTAAGTCAATGCTTCATTTAAGGGGCTGAGTTAACATCGCAAAAAAGTGTTCCTTCAAAAAACCAGCCAATATTTGGCAGTAGTTTATTGTCGACTGTGAAGAAAAGGCCACGCTGCCAATTTTTAGTAAAGAGAAATTTGCAGGAGTTTACCAATACTCCAAGACCTCATTAGCAAACACAGCAATGACATACGGTCTGACGTTCAAATTACAGTTTGCGAATTCTGCTTTGTCTACGAGCGTTATTCCAAAAATAAGGTTCCCAACGCCAGGACATCCACGACGAACAACGGAGTGGGAGGCCGTCGATTTTCGACGATGTTGTGGTGAAAATTGAGCGAATCATGCTCCAAGATCTGCGATTCACGATTCGGCAATTGGCTGCTGAAATTCCCGAGACTTCTGAAGCTTCGATTGGTAGAATTTTGAAAGAAAAGTTAGGTTACCAAGGCAAGGTTTATCCGTGCTGGTTGCTGCACATGCCTTCAAAAATCCGGAAACAACAGCACGTCGACTGTGCTCGGGAGTCCTACATCTGTATCGCATTGATCCGAAACTAATAAAGCATTTGGCGACAGTCATGGAAGGGTGGCATACCACCTCATCAGTGCATACATCTGAGGGTCCTAATACCTCACAGCCCATCCGTATACGGAAGAGCATCTTCCAGGGGGATTCGTTGAGTCCCCTTTGGTTTTGCATGGCACTGAACCCCCTTTCAAGGGTACTGAATGCTGCTCGAGGGTATGGTTTTGCAAACTGACGCACTTGATGTACTTAGATGACATCAAGCTGTATGCTGGTACTGACGACCATCTTAGAAGTCTGTCGTGAATAATAGACTTGTTCAGTCGTAATATTCGGATGGAGTTTGGATTAGACAAGTGTCGAATCCAAGCCATGCGCAAAGGCCATTACGAGCCGCACCCCGGACATAGCATTGGTGACCTCCACATCGAACCTATGACTGAGACAGACTTCTACAAGTACCTAGGAATTCTGCAAGGAACCCATGCTCGAGTTGGTGATCTGAAGGATGGTCTGCTGTCCGAATTCCTGGTACTGAAATCGCTTCTCTCGGGGAAGAATAAAATAAGCGCGTTGAATGTATTCGCTATCCCTTCACTGGCTTATGCATTCGCAATATTGCCGTGGACGAAGACCGATCTGGAAAACGTCCAGCGGCGGATACGGACAACTATGTCCAAATTCCGAATGCATCATCCAAAGTCTGCCGTGGAACGGATGAACCTACCTCGTGACATCGGAGGTAGGGGCGTGGTTGACGTGGCGGCACAAAATCATCGCCAAGTCAACTCGCTGCGCACTTATTTTTACAGCAAAGAGCAGGTGATTCCCTTGCATGCGGCTGTCTGTAAGGCAGACTGTGGACTGACACCACTTAACTTGAAGGATCGATCTTTCAATCCTCTGACTGTGGTGAAGTCGCACTAAGAGCGAATCGATGAATGGAAGTCGAAGGCAATGCACGGTAAACACGTGAATTGTCTTTGGTAGCCCTTTGTTGATTTGCATTTGTCGGACAGATGGCTGTGTGCTGGGGATTTCTTTGCCGAGGCGGAGGGGTTCATGTGTGCCATTCAGGACGGCGTGGTCGCCACGCGAGCTTATAAAAAGCTCATCATGAAAGAACGGGTGGAGAACAACCAGTGCAGAGTGTGTTGTTCGGCGTTAGAGACGTTGGACCATCTCATTTCTGGCTGTACTGTTATGGCACCGGTTCAATACATCACTAGGCATAATGCTGTATGTAGGGTTATCCATCAAAACCTTGCATACAAGCACGGGCTGATCACGGGAACATGTCCGGTTTACCGATATTAGTCGCAAGCAGTACTTGATAGTTCTCCTTCCAGCATGTATTGGAACCGGTAAGTTCTGACTGATCGCTATACTCTACGTAACAAGCCTGACGTACTGTTAGTTGGCAAGACGGGTCGCTCCGCGTATATAATTAATGTTGCAACATCGAACGGAAATACGTGGAGAAGAAGGTGAACTATGAGCCACTGGAATTTGGCATCTCGAGCGGGTGGTTGTAGTTTCCATAATATTGTCAGCTACAGGTATTGTACCTAAAGCCCTCACGGCTTCCCTTGATGTCCTGGGACTTTGGCACAGTCTGGTTCAAACCATGCAGAAGTACACCATTCTGAATACGTGCTCAATGTTGCAGGGAGTTCTCGATGGATTCTCTCATTGACCTACCACCGGCCACAGCCACCAGCGCCCCTTTAGTTTTTTAGTAAGTAGGATCGTCCAAGGTAAAATCTTGCATCTGTCAAAATGGTGACAACTCGGAAATAATTTTTTTTTTGGTTTGGTTTGAAAGCTCTATGTTTCCCCTCTTCTAATGGTGTACTTTTCGGTTTATTACCTCGTGAGAAATAAAGATTTGTTTGACTGACAGAACTTATTTCTATAGATGCCAAATGATGATCCCACTTTTTTTTCCAAATCTCTACAACTTTTCCTGGTCTGCCGATATCTCCAACTGTGAAACTGTGGAAATTTCTAGCATAGCCCAAAATATGCTGCATCATTAGCAAGAATTGGCTATGAATCTTTCATTCTTCACTCATTCCGTGTCTTCAAATTAGATCATCCATCTAAAATTTTTCAACCTATTGGGGACTTACATAATTCAAAACTTATTTTATTTTCGTTTTATTACTCAATTCTCTATCTCCGACTATATTGGCTCATTTTATTCTACCATTTACACAAATAAATGACCCGTATAAGTGGACATGTTTTAATCGACGTTACCAAGTGCGGTATGTTTTTCTTTCTTAATTAACAGAACGCCATGACCAGCTCCAAGAAGACATTGTCCAACCTTCTATAAATAAATCATTACCAAACTTTTTTTCTGCCTAAACCGATCGAAAAGAATATCAATAAAAAACAACGACAAGAAAGCGAAAAGCTCGATCATGTCCAAGAAAGACGTCTTAACAATTACTCCAGAAAAAGAATCTTAGATACTATGTTGGTATGACGTATTGGCTCCCGGGCGATTATTTCAAATTTAGGAGACATAAAAAAACCCACAATACTAAATCATGAAACATACAGACAAGCGTTTAACAGGCTGAAGTGTTTCTCATTAAGGACCGCCGATAAAAACGAGGGTGTTCCATTATAATCCAGCAATTAGGATTTCAAACGTTCTGACACATGGAAAACCTAAGGGAAAAAACCATGCGAGTCTAAGATCATCTCCCCCATGATGCGGCCAAGTTTTATAGCCTGACTGGTTCCAGTTTCGGGGATTATCTAAAAATAATTTTCATATCCATTTGTGACAAATTTCATTTGTGTTTTTTTCCCAAAATGCATGTTATGGGAGTTTTCGGTAGCTCAACCCGTCGGGGATGTTTTATGTTGACACATTTGTTTGTTGATTTTATCGGAATTTTTCAACATAGGCTGTTGTGTCAGATATCGTTGAATTTGATAAATTTTTTAATGTTGTGTTTTACTTCCTCATTCAATGCTAAATATTTCGAGATATGCTGGCTTTATTACAATCCAGCTTAGCAACAAAGTCAGGGGGAAGAATATTCAAAACAACACTTTTTTTGGGGAAGGGTAGGTGAATGCATTTACACACACAGTGTTGGACTCCCCGTTCGGTACGTCGTCGGACTACCAACTAAACACCTCCCCGTCGTCAGAGAGCTAGCCTGGAACCGTTTGTCACATTACTTCGGGCTAGTCTCCGAACTCTCCCGCCTTGCGGAGCCTTCAAATCAGAGAACTGTCAGTTCAAAAACCCCCTGCCATCCGGTTCCTCCACCTGTCGAGCTCTATCTTCTTAGCAACGGGAAGGACCCGAACGTAATGGGCAACACGACTCCACCTGTCAGCAATCCTCAGCATCTCTTCGACAATGTTGTCTGGAGAGAGATCCCCTGTGTTTAAGTAGAGCTGCTGACGAACCCCATCCCACCTTCCACAAGACAAAAAAGTGTGATGAACCAATCCAATCTTGTGCAGGTAAGACAGAAAACCTCCATGCCCACTTGAAAATTAGGTAAGGAAATAGTCAGTCTCATCATGCTTCCGATTCAACCACGCACCGATGAGTCGTGCAGTCCACCTGCCTCTAATTTCATTTTGCCTAGATTGCGTAGTCGTTCTTCACGAGCAACAACCTCCCTTGGCTCATCTCCCTTGCGCTTGTATATGGCTTGACGCTCCTTAGCAAGAAAGGCAAATGGGATCACTCCCGCGATCACCATCACGGCCGGTTCAGAGGCAGTACGGTAGGCAGACGCCACCCGCAAAGCTCCCCGTCTATGTACTTGCGCGAGACGTTTACGATATACCTCCTTGCCAAGAGCGTCAGCCCATATCTCTGCGCCGTAAAGCAGGACGGACTGCGTTGAACTCATCAGGAGACGTCCCCTGCTAGACGTAGAACCCCAAATGTTTGCCGTTAGCCTACTTAATGCCGAAACTCCTCCTGTAGCCTTGTTCGCTACAGGAGGAGGTACTTTACCGCTGGTTTTGACTCGATTATGGACTCGCCGAACGATAAGGAACGCAGGGTCAGAACTCTCTTTTTAGTCAAGATGACTACTTCGGTTTTTTTTCCAGTACAAGGTTGAAACCATGAGTAGTCATCCATCCGCTTACCCGTCACACCAATATGATGAGTCTGTTTTGCGCCTGTTCGACAGTGCGTCCAGCAAGAAGCGCCGCGACATCATCTGCATAACCGACCAGTCGCGACTCTTCTGACATGTCGAGTTTAAGTAGACTATCATAGGTAGCGTTTCAGAGGTCCGGCCCTAGGATGGATTCCTGTGCTACCCCCGACGTAGCCTCCATCCTACTCTGACCCTCTAGTGTTTCATAGAGCAGGGTGCGGTTCCTCAAATAGTCCCTCAGCATCGGTAAGATCGGTAAGATAGTTCGCCACGCGGGCTACCCTTAGCATTGGTGCAAACTTTCAAACGTGTTTTATGTACGCTTTTAAGTGGCAGACGGTCCTATTTCGACTGTTTCAGCAATTCTTGCATTTTTTAGCATAGGCACTGAACCTCGAAAATTGACCATAATTTGTTCACTATAAGTTTGAAATCCAATAAACGCAAAAATCTTATGGAACTACCCTGAAAATCTGGACAATTGAGAGGGAGATAGTAAACCTGTACTGCGTGTTTGTTGTGGACCAGGGCGAAATTATGTTAGGTTAGTCAATGCCGAGGTGAGACTGATTCCATGGAGGTCTTCTATGATTTCGGCTTCAATTCCTCAATCGACAAAAACATCATAAACCACTAAGGCTCCTTATAGGTAAGAATTTTCATTATAGGGCTAATACAATGGTTCTACGTAAACCATTCCTCAGCCGTAGAGAAAATACCCTTCCATTCTTGCCTGCGATAAGTGAAACGCCACCCTCTATCAGGGTCATATTAGGTTATCATTTTATGCAATTCGTGGTTATTTATCTCAGTCTTCTTTGATCTTAGTAGGACCCCTGCCTCCAGGAGAGGCTCATCAGTGAGGCATACTCTCCTCAACAAGACCTATTTCACGCTTTGGAATGCCTCCTGCAATGCTTCAGACTCAGCAATAGACGAGGTCATACTATCTTACATGGCGTACCGCTCTTTGTTTGTGCTTCACTCTAAGTCTCTCCTATCTATGTTCTGCGGAGCATCCTCCACACCATTTGGATGGTTGTATCCTGTCACCGATATTATTTCTTCTTGTTATCGGTGACGTTCTACCTGCTGCCCTGTCCAGTGGACGTGGAGGAATTCAATGGACGATGACCTCTTTCTATAAACAACCCGGCTACGCTGATGATATCTGTTTGTTCTCTCACTGGGCCATGAACCTTGGCCAAATGACTGTGGGTTTAGAAAGAGAGGACTGGACTGGACTGGACTGAACTCACTGTGATCGGAAGATAGAAGTGGCAGTGGATAGCACATTAAAGAGGGGCGAAATCCATTCCTCTAAGGTGACCGACGAATGGGTCGCCCCAAGGACACTTGGCCCAGAATAGTAGAAGGAGGGAAGTCGTGGGGAGTGCTGAAGGGCATTTCAGGTAACCGTGAACGGTACCGCATAGATATGGTTGACGCGCTATACCTAACCAAGGGATGAAGAGCAACCAAGTGTATATATACACACCCATTTGTAGGTTGTACTCGTCAATTGTTATATTTTGTCTGTCGATGTATTTTTTTTTTTTGCGACTTCGCGTCCTGTTTTCATTAATTCGTAGATCAACTTCGTTTGCTCTTTTGTCAAGGTTTAGACAAATCTCCTTCCCGGCGAACCTCCTCAATTTTTATTTCCCGCGGAACATTCCAAAAGTGACTTTCGTCATAGTATTTTACCATTTTTTGAAAATAAATGAAGAACCCCCTTGTCCACTTAAGCTTATTTGGAGAATGCATTTTTTGATCTGCAGAGAGCATAATATGGACAATGAAAGTGGCAGATTTGGTGGAAATTTTACCATTACTAACAAAATGGCGGGAGATCAAAAGCATTTGTTTGGTGAAAGCGGAAGACACACTGGACACTGGAAGGCTGTCAGAATTGTTGTGGTCTTAAAGTCACTGAATTAGGATATAGTAGTAGTCAATGAGCGCGTACGGTGAATGTCGAACCCGGCTGTCTGTAGGCATCGAGGATACCAACCGTGGGACAACCTCGTAAGTACTTTTACTTGCATCTGATGAGGCCCAGGATGCGTTTAATTAAACTCTTGCTAACGTTGCGGAGCAGGAATCTGCTTTATACGTGACAATGGTTTCTACGGACTCCATGGAGGTACTGTTGGGTGTTCTTCCTCTTTCTCTTGATCTAAAGACTGTTGGTATATCAACGCCAACAGGATTAGGAGGGGCGTAACTTTGTTGAAAAATGGCATTGTTAATAGTAAGCAGGTGTAGGGATTAGGGCCGCTTACGGTCAAAAAGTTGTTGGAGGAGAGTGTTATATTTAAATGTCACATTGTATAAAATAAAAGTAGTAACGGTCGGATCACAAATGAGTACGTAAAATATGTTTCTTCTAAACGGATCTCTATTTTGGTCTTTGCTCTTGAGACGGGCTTGCTCCTGATGGGTGCGTGGTAGCTTGGGAACACTTTGAAGGAAAAAAACGCGATTTTTTGTGAACAAATCGAATAATTTGTTATTATAAAATGAAAAATATTAAGAAATTTGAAAAAAAAAGTCTTCAGCGTTACCTCGTAAATTATGTACAGAAATAGTGTTCAAAATTTCAAAACGATCGATACAGTTGTTTTGAAGTTATGAGGGGCACCGGCTTTGAAATTGGGATTAAACGTTCACAAGCGGGTTTTATCGGCTTACCTCACACTGAATCAACGATGCCAGGTCCATAAAAGATGTTGCAATCATCCATGGTGTCTAAAGCATCTTCTTGCTTCCGTCTACGATGAATCCTGCCTTCTTTTGTTTGTTTTGGAGCACCTCCTCTGCTCGGCCTATACGTATGGAGTCAGCTCATTAGGGTTTGGTCCACTACTGATTCCCACGTCTTGCATGAAGGTTAGATAAGCAAAAGCACCTTCATTGAAGACAGAGGTTCCACCCAAGTGTTTTGGTGAGATTTTCCCAAATAAGTTGGTTCAAATTCTCATTGTTGTTCTGGGAAAAGCCTCCGACACATCGCTCAAGGAGGGCATCTTTGGTTAGATCTTTAACATTCTTGAGATATTATGCATTCATTTGAGACAAAAAACAAGAATTCGAGAAAAAAAATTGAAAACCCTACTCCCCCTTAAGGAGATGCAGTCGCAATCCGATATTCTAGCACCTATTTCGTGTCAATATGACTAAAATTTGTCCTTGGTGCGGTCCTTCTCCCGTTTACTAGATTGGTCTAAATACTGAGAACCACCCCCTTCCCCCCTTTATTCAGCATTTTTGCTGGAAGGCCATTTCATTCATTGAACCTGATGGCAGGTAGGTTACACCCTCGATGTACTCCTGTGTATTACTTACTTTTAAAAGTAACGGGCGACGGAATTCCCATTCATTCTTTTATCCTAAAACCTTTCAGTTATACTGAATCTGGAGATTGGTTTGATCTTAGGTTAGAATTCTGATGAGACAGAGTTGCGTTTCTTAACACCAAAAAGTTCGCATTGACGTCTGCTCTTAGCTATTTAAATGGCGGTTCTTATGGGACAACTCTCCGAATGGTATCGATTAATTGCCTTAAAAACTGCATGAATATTTGTTCAATCGTTAAAGGGGTCCAACAAATTATTTTCAAACCTTCTTGTCAACATAAATAGATTGTCCAAAGGTGTCAAATAACGCGCTATTCAAAGTATATATTAAACAAGCTCTAATCCCAATTTAGTCACGATTCTTGAAGATCTAGTTTTTGAGCAACAGGAAATGTTATAGAACATATTCTGTTCTGGCACTGCAGTCCACACACAACACCATGATACTATGGCTACTATCGAAAGGAATATGAGCACCGTCTTTTCTCTACAAGGCCTAAATATGCTCCAACATCTTTATCATTGAGTCCGCACATGGAGCATATAAAATAGATCGACCATCTTCTCTACGTACTTTCCCAAATTCAATAAATTTTAATTGAAACGACATAAATTCTAACGAAATTCTATGGCTTCATTCCTCGGGTACATGAGTCACATATAAAGTATTATCGGATGTCGCATAATCTATGGCCACATTCCTTGTCAACTGGGGGCTTTTTTTCTACGATAAAAAAGAACCCGGTCTTTGTATAATCATACACGCTTATAAATATGATAAAGACCAAATAACTCTGTCCAGTTTTTTCATTCATAACTTCATGTCCATGACGTGATGATATATAAACCTGAATATATGGAGCTATTTGATAGTATGGACGGTTTGGAACGAAAAAAAAAGTGCTCCACAGCGTTAAGCTAAAAAAAAGATACTTCGAGTTATAGATACTATTGGGAGTTACGCTTGACTAATCAAATTAATTTAAATACAAATGAAATTCTATAGTAAAATGGAAAAAAGTAAACCTGCCTTACCAGCATTTTTTTTTGTCAGGTAACGCAAAGCATGCCATATTTAAGATCATGCTGGAGGTAAATTCCCAGCTATAGCACTCCTTGTTTTGCTCAATATCCCACTCAAATCAAAGATAATTTCTGTCTACTAAGATTAATAATTAAATTCGATTGTCGAATGAAATTAAAGGAAGAACGATCAGATTATGCTTTACTTCCCTATTTCAATATGTAATCAATGGGATCCGATAATCATTTTACGCCGCTACATTGTAAAAAGGACTATCAATCAATTCGGTTGCAACTCCATGTTTCCAGGATAGGCTTCTTGGCATTTTTTCCTACGAAAATGGAGGAAGAATTAACACAGGTATCAATAAAAGAGTCAAACCTTCTGATAAGTTACCCTGTTATAAACTTGTAGTGAAGCAGAATGGGCCACAGCTATAGGTGGGACTAATACGACATCTACTTGTCATTCTGCCGGGGTCATCGCAATCCCAATCAATAGACCAATGCTTTCCAGCTACCCTCGATACACTGATCTGTCATCCATATGTCCGCAAAGGAATCCAGCCTCTCCAAAAGAGGACAGTACATGCCATATCTTTGGGCTTGTCACCTTGGGTATGGTCAGGGTTTGAATGGGGACTTCTTACTGGTCTAGTTCCATTTTGGAGACAAGATTCTAATCTCTCAAAAACCAGAAATTCGTCGATGTCTTCACTCTGCCACTAGATAGAATATCAATATTCGATGGATTCCCACGACTTCCAACTTATGTGACCCACCGAAATCCACTGAGTACCAACTGTCACAAGGGCGTGGCTGAGAAATTTTGATCTGTGTGGCCCTCCTTTAGGTACCCTTATAGCAAAATGCCCAAGCGAGCCGGTACTACCTTTGTTAATGGAGGCTACGGAAACTCGAAAATATTGTTCAATTCTGTTTTGTTTGAAGTCAGTAAACTAAACCATTGGTAATAGCTTGGTATGCTCCATGGAGCCATGAAACTTCTGGAGATTTCTGACGATTGGCACGGAATTTTAATCGGCTGTTCCATCGAATCGTTTGAAGGGTCGTCATTTTCTGCAACTAAGAAGAGCGACTCTAAGCATCGAGTTGTTGGGGTAGTTATCCATTAAGGATATAAGTAAAACTAATTTGTCTATAATTTTGTAAAAGGGGTGGTTAAGGCCCGCGGAACTAAGCGACCACGAGTTCAGTGTGATGGGGTCTTGAAAATGTTCGGTCATACCAACTTGCAACGTCAACATTGTGCTTGAAGGAGCAGATTATTGATGTATGTATGCTCTTAATTTCAAAGAAATCAAAAAGTAAACAAAGTATTCTGAAAAATCGTAGCGACAGTTATATCTGCCCTCAAATACCAAACACAAACACACAGTGTCTTGGAGGTCATCACTGTCACTACTAACTTCGATAAACAAAGCAATACTACTTAACTTGCTGAAGTACCCAGTAGTTATGTGGTTGCCTATATAATCTAGATGGGGCATAACGCACCTACCACGCCAATTCTCCGAAATGTGCTTCTGCTCTTTTCAGGTTTTCCAAATCGTGACCTATCCACTGCCACTTTCGCTTGCTGTGCCACACAGTTACCGACACAACACTTCGTTGGAGATTGTATCGTGTCAAAGTACACGGACGAGATGGCTGAAACAGATGGCAATGGGAGCGACAACATGACCGTCTGGTCGTGGACAAAATCCGGCGCACTAGATTGCGATGGAGGGGAGGAGGGGGGATGCGGATGATCCATCCCAAAGTCTATAAGGGCAATATCTATGGTAGAAAAAAAGATAAGGCAGACCCCGCCTCAGATGAAACAATGGATCCCAGACAGCTTTTAAGGTTATCGAATTGGTTTATCTCGGTGAATATATCTGGAATTCCTTATTAAGGCAGGCCTAGCTTGGATACCAGTTGTTGCGTCGTTGATGATGATGAAAGATAGATAAATGTACCGGCAGTAGAAAAATATCTACAGCATGACTGGCGAGGGGATACCATGCCAATCAGTTCCGAAAATCAGGCAGTGTTAAACTCGGTAACAGTACATGTACATTCTACTTATAAAGACACTGGTGAAATCTCATTATGTACCCTGGAACAATATCTGACACTCGTGCATTCCGGGAAATATACTTGGGGAAAAGCTAAAGGAACTGATCAATATAATATAGTTTCGGAAGACGCATCAAAAGGATGCAAAACTTCTGCCGTTGATTGTTAATATTATTAAATTCAGTCGACTGAAAAAAAGGTCCAAATACACCAGGGCCCTCAACCATCTGTGCTAACCAGAAACTATCAGATCAGCTCACCGGGTTCTGACACCAGTGGTGCCGGATCCGACCTTCTGTGAAGCTATCCATTGTTTAGTTTGTTGCCAAGTATTAAGACGCAAGAATTTAAGCGGTGGCGGACGAAAATGTTTGGGAACGCCCTTCCTCCCAGTGGTGTTAGTCGGGAGCTATTTTGATTGCCCAACAATGCGGGAAACTTGAGAAACTTAGTAAGGTTTCTAACAAGGCACTGCTGCTTGTGATGTGGTCGACTATCCAGTTCATACGCAGTTGTTTGGCTTTCTTTCGAATACTGGGTATGATCCTATGGCGATACCACTTTTCTGATGTATTCCAATTTTGTTGGATTCTTAATTTGGTTTGTAGAAGGAATATTGTAACACAAACACCGGCTTCCTTCGTCACCCATGAAGCAGCGAAATACACTATCTGTAGCTATTCAGTATTCGAAGACTACCAGGATAGTCTCTGCTTAGCGTTTGCCAATCACAGTCAAGAAAAACAGTTTCCTTCGTATAGTGCCAAGATCATAAAGGTGATGAATAATGTCAAACCTTAAGTTATCCTTTCAGGCTCACAAAGTTCATGTCATCTGCATCGAAGCTCCCTCTCTAACTATTGGAGAGCGAAGGTTTAGGTTGATTAACTTTTAGTAGTTTCTGGGATCACTGTGCAGTAGTATAGAATGCCAAAAATTCTCTGCCCTCACCTCATGGCATTAGCAGATTTACAGAAGAATCTACCACATCTCCCGAAGAAAGGGATGATACCGGAAATATTTGAAACGCGAGAACAGTCCTGAATTGCTTAGTCCTTGCTAGAAAGTACCAAAATGTCAAGCTACTTGGTGGATAGCAACGAAATTGAAATGGTTTAGCTAGACACTCGTAGTTATTGAGGACACCACGTGGCGAAGCCCTTTTTATCTAGCGCGAAATACTCCCAATCTTCCAGTAGTTGGTGGACTCATTTTTTTAGGTATTAGTTGATAACGCTCCCCAGATAACTAATCCCTATTTAATTACTTTTCACAGTCACTGTAAACGTTCTGAATACTAAACTATTCTCACTGATAAGACACATTTTCAGCAAAACTCACAACTAAAATAATATTTATTTACTCATTTCCACTGGTTAGTGACCGTATTTCCAACATTTTTTTTCCTTCAGTTCTTATCACCTTTCAGTTAAAAGTATGATATCACTCGGTTTTCCTATCTGTAGATATTTTAGCTCTTAGATAACATCCGACGTTGGTTTTTTTTCGTATTTATTTTATCCTAGGACGTAAGATACCCATTGTAAAATATATGTACAAGTATTGATCTATCTGTTCTTACATCACTTTCTTCATTCAATGAGCATACTTTTAAGAGATGAAGAAAAGATACTTATCGATTTCATTAATTTGCATGTTTCGTGCATTGTTTTCTTCTTATTTCTATTTTTCGGTGCACATTCAACAGGAAATGGAAAGGAAAAAGATCCGAAACGTGATAAGGAGGCATATGCGACGTCTGCAATACATAGATCACCTGGATCGGCCGGTAAGTCCTTCTGTTTTATCTTTTATGAAAATATTTATGTATCTCTAAGTGCGAAGCGATTTGACTGCATTCAATGACTCAATGATGAATTGGTTTCATGAATAAATTGTATGCGTTCTATGCAAAGCCCCAGTCGACAAGAAGATGGTCGTGGCGCCTACGAAATTGCATAGAGAAGAAAAGAAAATTAATTTACTAAAGAAAAGTTGGTAACATTCGCAATCTAAGACAAGATAAGACAGTCATTGCGGTAGACAAATTACGTTAGATCTCTTTGGTTTTTGGGTAAGAAGTATTAACCAAAATATTCTTCCAAGAGAATGAACGTCTTAGCGCTTGACCTAACATTAAAGCCCAGTTGCAACCGTGTTCTGTTGTGCATAAGGACTTACCTGAAGGGTTTGCATCCGGACATCCCCAGATGAGTACCATTTAAAACAACATTCACTCTCGTAGTTCTAAGCTGAAATAGTCCTCCCTGCATTGAGGAAGCAGCTTATTAAAAATATAGGCCGACACCCTTCGTACTCTTCACCTTGATAAAACAGAGAAGGGAGAATATCTACTTAAGAAGCCAATACCACCGCTCATGAAAGGGCCAGAAATTGGGAGAGGCCAGACTTTCGTCAACACCCTTGAACCTCAAAGTTGAATTGCCCTGGGGATACGAGGATTCCTTGACACCTCCCTCTGTCACTTTTGGAAACCAGCACCCGTCCAAACTCAAAGAGCTCTCCCCGGCGATTCGGGGTATCAGTCACAGCCAGCATGGGACTCCCACAAGGAGATCAGCAGCAAATAACCGGGCCCCAAAAAAAACTTTCATAAAAGTCCGGTTCTAGAGGACTAACTCTATTTCCGTCCTATTAGATCAATCTTCCGCTTGGGTACCAAATAATTTCGAGCAATCCGGCATCGGTAATCACGTATTTGCTATGACAGATCAGCTCACCTTCGAACTCAAGTCCTCTGACTCGCCGATCCCATTACCAGGATGGGCAGCATTTAGGTTCTGCCACTTATCCTTATGGGCAGCCTGTTAATAGTTTTTGACAGCAGCATTAGTCAATACTTCTGACGCTCCAAGTACTGGTCCCAGTCTCGACAAGAGGGAAATTGCATATGCAAAGCATTACAGGAACTGGATTCAGTTCTCCCAATGTTTTTTCCCTTACCACTTACGTCCGTTGTTTCCCCATAGATATAAATAGTCTACCTTTTGCGTTAATTGCAGTACTCTGAATATATGTGTACATCTAAGGATACAAATTAAATAGTGTATGTTGCGCTAAGATTTTGTGCCTATATGGTTGCCATTTACCCCTTTGTGGGGTATAGCGCGTCAACCACACCTACGCAATATCGTTTGCAGTTTCCTGAAACTTCAGTTCCTCCGAAACTTCCCGAGACATCTGCACTCCTCTACTTTTCTGCGCCAAATGGCCTTGGGACGACGCACTGGTGGATCATCTCGGGCGAGAGGATTCCACTACGTGGTCATATCCACTGTCTGTTCTGTCTTCCGATAATATTGCGAACGGGTGTCAAACCTGTGCACCGACCGAGTTCTTCGTTTGCAATAGTTTCATACCAGCATACTCCGATGATACAAGGCAAGGAGCCTTTGATTGACAGTAGGGCCAGTTTCCGTGTGCAACTCCCATATAGCAACACAGAGGGACAGAACAGTCTCACTTTGATCTTGGCGTCGCGATAATTGTGACTTCCAAATTTTAGCTCCGCTATTGAAAGCGGATCTAGCACTGTCAATGTATCGGCAACATCCATTTCCGTGTCACCGTCGGCAGAAACCACGCTTCTTAGATTTATATATATTAATCAATGCTTGCGATGGTCTGCCCACTAATGTAGATAGGGAGAGTACGATGACCCGTCAAACTGAGAATCCTGGTTTTATTGGTGTTTGTCTTCAGTCCAACTCTACTTGCCTCTCTTTCCAAATTCATAGTTGGTTTGCCAAGGTCCATAATCCGGTGACAGACCAAACAGACGTCATCAACGCAGTCGCGGTGTTTGAGGAAAGATGTCATAGTCTATTGAACTCCTCCACTTTCTCCAAACCAAGGATACATGGAGATCGTCACCAACATAATATATCAGTGACAAGATACAACTCCGGCGGACTCCGCTTTAGAACTCAAAATCCTCTGAAATTTTTACCTCGATGCAACATGTGACATTTTGCGCCATGATATGTCGCTCTGATAACAGCTATTAATTCCTCCAGAATGTCCCTCCTGCGTAAACCACGCCAGATGTACTCCCTGTTCTCACTATCAGGTGCAGCAGAAATGTGAAGCAGAAATCTAAACCCCACCTGTGGTCAATGCGGAAGGATCTGGTGCGCAAACCAGCCTCTTCTCTGCCCACCAAGCTTTGCAGATGTTCTTTGATGCATTCCAGGATTGCTTTCGTTATTATCTTTGTGACTATAGGAAACATGCAAATATTCCTCCTATAATTACATTCAAAAAGGATGCCCCAATCAGAAGTCTGTGAGAAATCGATTCCCAAGACAAGAGAACGCGCCTTGTGTTGGCCATTAGAAACAACCTGATCCCGTTTTCGCGTCTGATACCTTTCGCCTTTCCAAAGTACAAAACCACATTATACTCTCCAGAGTCCCACCATCTTACTTGGCTTAGTCCCAGAGTATCCAGCATACATCACTGGAATCCCAGCTTAAGTTGGAGAAAGCGGGCATTGTGAGGACTTCGCTACCGTTGTCGAAGAGCGTGCGAACATTCCAGGAACCCATCAAAGTCCGTTTCCGACAGTTAAAGGTCGTAGCCATGAAGTTAGTGAGACGTCGTTGGCGTTTCAATGCCAGTGAATTTTCAAATTTTGCAGGTTGCTAGCCCGTAAATTTCCATCCCCTTGCATCTTGCGATAACCACAGAAGACGTTGAGTGTTGTTAAGCCCCAGCTCACAGGACGGTAATACTTGGACATGCATTTCTTTGCAACAGCTACAGTAAAGACTTTTTTGCCTAACTTGACCCACCACACTACAGATGCATGGGCGATCATCAGCCTTATGGTAGTGTCATATGTCGAAACAAAGGTCCATCTGCATGATTCATAGGCTGTCAGATCCGATTTCATCACGTTTGGTCCAAAGGAGTTTTTTATCAGGAATAACTCCGAATTATTTCAGTTTTTCATATAATTGAAGGGCTAATTTCCTCATCTTTAGAAGGCAAAGACCGTTTACTGTTCATAATAATAATAATAATACTTTCTTTTAAATAATATAATTGGCGCCATTTCTGAGATACCAACTGTCAATCAAATCAACGGCATGTACAAACGCGTCATCCGCATATGTTTGACCAAGTATTGACAGCTCTTTCAGTTCGCACAGCAGTGAGTCCATCAACATACCCCTTCTCCTTGAAGGCAGCCTTCCGTTTCTTCTGTTGTTTAGTGGCTATCGACACCAATTTCAACGCACAACAATTTCTGTATTAGGATAGGGTAAACCCTCTGACAGCTTCACAGAGTCCTTGAAAGTCAAAATCCACTTCCATTTCCACAGACCTACCCATTGTGTAGTCCTCTATCTTGGAAATCAAGGAATGGTTTGTAGATTCACATGGTTTTCCACACTGGTACGCATGATAATTTTCATTGAACACAGACGCTTAGGTTGAGCCTTCCTACAAATGTGAGCCTCTGCAGGGATTTCGGCGAGAATAATCTTAAGCTTATTTGGTTGAAGTTTTTTGGATTTGATTAGTCATCCCAGTTTCTGATGTGACGACCACTCTAACTTTTCTGCCAAGAGGTGGGTACGTAGCCCAGAGCAAGACATACCAGAAAAATATTTCCTAGAAGTCGTTCTAGGTGCTCTACACTCTCCTCTAATCTCCTAGATAGATGCCATTCATGCCAGATGAAGGTTCAAAGAATACTACGTACTATTTTAGTTTCTCCTCCAACATTTTCAACATCTTCGTGTTAAAAGATTTGCGGAAACCACTAATTCTTTCCCTTCCAATTCTGTGATCTGTTCTCCCGGATGGTACACCTGCCAGAGAGCCTGAAGGGGCTCAATTTTGGAATTAATGAAAGTACCATCCAGTTTTCCAAGAGAGTCAAACACTATCCAAATAATCCCTTTTAATGGAAGTAGAAGAGGAGCTTCTAAGGATTCTGCAAGGCCTTAAAGTTCCTGTTTTGTCTTCCTGTTCCTCACAGTATCTTGTTTCGAATTTTACAAATCTTTTTTTTTCACGCTGGTATTTTGCTACGGTTGAGGGGGTAGAGCGCGTCAACCTTTTAATCTCGCTGCTCTGAGTTCGAATCTCAGTGATCATGGGTTTTTGTTCGTCTCGTGTTTGTCTTGTTGCTGTCACTTGCGCAGCGTTAAGTGTGATGACAGTGAAACTGAAGCACAGTCTAACTGTTGATGTCATATACTCCACTAAGGAGTGAACAGGAAACACTAATTTCCCGTGGTTTGACGTATTTCTTTTCTAATTGCCTTCACAAGTTCCACTCAGAAGGCGTCTAGCTAAGTTCCTGAGTATTCGCAATTCTCCATTCTACCAGAGAATTGGTTTACCACATTTACCTCAGGTAATAGGGCAACCACTTCAAAGTGCTCTAAAAATTTGCTCCTACAAAGGTCCACTCTACTCCCAAGAAATTCATTGAACTTTTCCTTGAACTCCGACTTTGTAGACAGTAATTTAAAAGACGGAACTTTGTTGACCATAACAGCCAAAGTGAATTCTAAGAAATGATGGCCTGACAGTGAGACTTCGTCTAGCATCCGCCAGTCTCTCATAAACTCTAATATTTTGGAAGTACAAACTATTAGGTCAACTACTTCACTTCTTCTTGGACCGATGAGGATAGAGCACAGATGCAATGAGACCAACTGAAGTGATGAAACAAACAGCTCCTCTCTTTTAAGATTGTATTTGCTACTAGCCCACCCTACCAGCAAGATATAAGGGCAATTCTGCAACTTTATTAGTTTGGCTGACAACAGAAAAGAGAATCCTACAGGTTGATTTGACCAACCTTTATGTAATGGAAGACAGTTCGAGGCGTATTCCACTCTCACCTTGTGCCGTCCACTTATCAGTGATTTCCCTGAGAATTGCTAGAATTGCCTGCCGGAGATTCAAGGTAGACTCATCCGTGCACCCCAAATTAAGCAGTTCATCAGGAAACCTTAACTGGTAAATCTTGTCTTCGGTTCAGGCTGCATCATTTTTTACCGCAGTCACTCCTAAATCCTTAGCAGAAACTTCTATGACAGTGGTCAGAAACGAGAAGGCTGCTTGCGCATGCGTTCTCTTCTTTCTCACCTTAGTGTTAGTATTCCTACAGGAGGGACCAGTTTCACTAAGCACTCTCTTGTTGATTTTATCACCTGGCGATAAACCAAGAGACTCTGTGGAAGAAGACCCTATTGCGGAGCATAACAAAACGTTGAGAACCGCAAATATCTTATGCTGTGTCCAGTGTCGATTTCACCATAATTACCAGCTTTTCCCCACCTTCTGTCAAATGGTTTACTTCCTTGTATCCAATTCTGCTGAACATTGCCACACTTGGTGATGCAATAACGCCCGTGTCCTCATTTCCAAGAACCTTCGTCTTCTTTCGCATAACCTTCTTCTGCCGTCAACCAGGACCGTTCCCAGGTTCAGGGTGTCCGGTCCGCATAGATCTGTTTCACATATTCGTATTGCATCCATGTCCCCAGCTTCCCTTTCATCTTTTCCGCTTTTTCTGGTAGACGAAGAGAAACAGATTCTGATAGGTTACATTTAGTGTGTACTCCCCCTCTCCCCTTCTTTAATGAGGAAAGTTTGCTTCTACCAAGCCTTTTTCCTCGGCTTTCTGAAGATTTCGGCAAAAGTGACGCAGACAGGCCACGGGTCGAGTTTCCAGAGTCTCTCATCATGGGAGTTGCCGTATTTCCTTTTGTGATTAACTGCGCCGTAGGCACTAAGTGCAGACTTTCCATTGAAGTGAAACGCGGGCTTTCCATCGATTTTTCCGCATTTGGTGGTGCAGCAGTGCCCACGTCCTCATCCAAAAAGGATATTTTCTCTCCTTGCAGAGCATTCTCCTATGTATCCCATTTATTGATTCCTGATTGCTATGCAGTGTTCGGTGAACTCAAATCTGAAACCAGGGACAGGTATCGAGCAGATCACCAGCCTTCTACCGTCTAACAAGCTGGATTCAGCCTGTAGTCCGTTCACCAGGGGGACCTGCATACGCGGGTTCCGCCAATGCATGATCTGTCCTCTGCGCGTAGATCTCCTTATAATATTGGAAATTTCTCTCTTTTGTATAACTCTAAAATCGTAACCATTCGTCACTCTCCAAATAAAAAATGACAGTCTACAATTTTCTGATATGATTGAATTTCAATATTTCCTGGTGACTGTCCCTTGGCACCTTTGGGTTCTCTTGGCCCAATTCGGTATACGAACTGAAACTCTCCTTTCTTTTGTATTTAACTTTCCTCGTATTTTGCACATAATGTCCCCTGTCCCGCTTCGAGAACAGGATATTCTACGTCCGACATGGTCTGCCCTGCGGAGCTTGATGTTCACAAAAGTGAGCTTGGGTCAGCTACTAATAAAAATTTTATGCTGGGACTGCCTGCGGGAGACACTTTACACACTGACTCACCAGTGCACCTCAAATTAAGCAGCTCATCAAGAAAGCCTTAATTAGTAAACCCTGTCTTCAGTCCAGGCTCCAACATTTTTTCCTCAGGCACTCCCACATCCTTATCAAAAACACTCATGGCAGTGGTCAGGAACGAAGATGCCGTTTGCGAATGTGTTCTCTTGTTCCTCGCCTCAGAGTTAGCAGCTTCATCAAGGTCTCTTTCGTTGATTTTATCACCTGCCGATAATCTGTTTAAGAGGCCCTAGTAAGGAGCATAACAACGCATTTGCAACCACAGGTATCTTATGCGTCTTGTGCGCTTTAGCACTGACCGAAGGATCTGCTGCGTCCAGGATGAGTCTCATGTTAATTACCAACTTGTCCCCACTTTCCGCCGGAAGATTCGCTTCGTGGGTCCCATTCCTCTGAACATTGCCACACGTCATGATGCAGCAATACCCATGTCCTCATTTCCAATTAGCTTTACTTTTTTTGAAGAACCTTTCTCTGCCGTTAGCCAGGAGCCTTCCTAGTTTCACGATGTCTGGTCGGCATGGATCTGTTTAGTAGAATTGGTATCAGGCCACTTGCATCCACGTGGTCAGCTTCCTTTCTTTTTCTTCCGGTTTTCCTGTCAGAGGCAGAGGAGCAGGTTGTGACAGACTGTATTTAGCTTGTAGTCCCCCTCCTTTGTGAGTGAAGTTTCTTTCTACGAACCCTTTCTCTTCTGCTTGCTAAAGGATTTAGGCAATAGTGATGTAAACAGACCTCAGGTGTAGTCGGTTTTCCAGAGTCTCTCATCATGAGAGTTGGCATACTTTCGCTTCTGGCTGACTGCGCCGTGGACAGTAAGTATAGGCTTTCAATTAAGGTGAAGGTCATGCCTTCCATAGATTTCTGCGTTAGGGAACATGAATTGAGAGAACACTGAATAAAAGGCTTGTGGAATGCCCCTGTTGGCCTTGAGTATCGGCACCTTGTTAGAAAAAAATGCAATTCCAGGTTGAGTTTAATGTGGTCTCTTTTGCGATTTGAGAGACTAACCACAATCAGCACAAAACTCCTGCAGGGAAACCAACCGGGAATACCTTGGCTCGAAGGAGACTTTCAAAAAGTCGTTTCCAGAGCCCTGACTCCCGAGTTCCTTGCGAGTTGGCATTGGATATTCTTAATTGGGGAAGTTCCCCATTCCTTTACTAAAGGACAATATTCTTTGCAGGGACTCTAAGAAATGTTGGTAGAACATGCGCCGCCTAAGGTCATTCAGCCAAAGAAAAGAGGATCTCCGCAAGCTTATAGGCCTAGCTTAGCCATGGATTTTGTTCTGATGCTTCTTTAACTGACGTAATCTCATCATAAACGAGATAAAGCTAATAAAAAACACAAAATGAGATTACCTAACACTGAACTGGCTTCAATATAGAAACATCCTGAAATTTCTCCCGAAAAAGAACCTTCCAAATCTAGCAAAAACCCAACGCTCGTACCCAAAGCCAATAACACATTATTTCCGCTAAAACATTTTCCATTCTTTGTTTCGCACCATTACATCTGCATACATTAAAACCCCGAAAGGATACCCCGTCCGACAGGCTATAAATTCATCGCTAGTCCCAATACCCGAATCCGGAAGCTACGGTATCTGAGAACCATCACTTCAACATCCTTCATAAATTATAATAAGGAAAATGGTCTTTATTTCCCGAAGATTGCACGTATCCATATAGCGACAAATCTAATAATCTTGAAACGTGGAGGAGCCATTGTGGATAGTGAGGGAGGAATAAAGGAGAATACAAGAAACTTCAGATATATCAAGAATCCGTCGGAAGAAAGAAGGATTACGCTGACGAGTTTCTACTCGTATATCCTTTTCAGTCGAAGTCACTAAAATCTACAGCTGAATTTATATATGTGTATGGGGGTGCATGGGGGTAGTCGCTGTTATCAAATGCTGACAATATTCAGATATGGATCTTTCTGCCCCACTGGCTCTGTACAATCTCCAAATTGTTACGCGTTCTTTTCTTTTCCCTGCAAGAGTGTTGACAGGATATGCTTTTGGGCTTCTTAGCTTGAGGAGAGTTTCGTGTTCGCTCCTATAAAATGTAATGGAAAGTGTGATTTCATGGATGGAAAGGTTAAGTAGCTGCCGGGCATAGGATTGGGTAGTTGTGATTATTAAGTGAGAAACTTTGTAAATGGGGAAGATAGGGACTGTGGAAATCTCTGAGATTGCTGAAAGGTTTAGTTGAATAGCCGCGGTAATATAACGTTAAGGTTCGTCCCTACTTATATCATATATAATATTTACGCGGGGTACGTTGGTCCCAATTAGATATTGAAATTTTCGTCTGAGAAGATACTCTTGTAATTCGAGGGTTGTGTACTATCTAATGGATTTATAGAGAAAGCCCTGTGAGTTGGAGCTAAAGAATACACTCAAAGTTTTCCCTGCTTTTCGTAAGAGGACCTTGACCTCTACCGAAACGTCAACAACGCCTCCGACTGACCTCATCACAATGACCTTGAGCTATCGAAAACGGACTATAATTGGTTTCTGAAATATGCGCACATTCCTCGACAACGGTAGCAAGGGTCCTCAGAATGCTCGCTTTCTGCAACTTGAGCGGGAATTCCAGCGATATTAGCTGAACATTCTGGGTCTAAGCGAAGTAAGATTGTGGAACTCTGTAGAGTACTCCTCTCCCTCTTGCGGCAATGTGGCTTTGTACTCTGGAAAACCAAGTGGTTGCAAACGCGAATCCGGTGTTGGGTTGCTTCTGACTTCCACCGGAAGGCGCGCTCTCTTCACCTGGGAGCCGGTTTCTGAAAGACTTCTAAGTGCAAGATTCCGGTCCAGGCTAAGGAGCATCACAATTTTACAATGCTACGCACTAACGGAGGCTTCCGACATAATTGAAAAGGATGCTTTCTACGAGCAATTAAATACAGTGAATTCCAAGGTGAGATCTGTCAATGCCTTGCTCGGACATGTGGCGGAGAAACACGGTCTTGGCGACCTTAATGATAATATTGAGGGGTTCATGGATTTCTGAAACTTCCACCGCCTCGTCATTGGTGGTATATTGTGCGAGAACAGAGCCTGACGTAAGGTCAGTTGGGTTTCAACTGAATCACGCCGTACGAGCAATCAGATTGTCCCCTTCGCGATTAGCTTTAGATTTAGGAGTTGTCTTCTGGATGTACGTAACAAGAGAGGTGCTGACATCGGCCTCGAAAGGGATCATCATCTGATAGTCGCTTGCATTCGCTTGCGCATTACGTCCGCCACTTCTTGCAGGGTTGGAGAGCTGCGACTCTCTAAGTTCAATATCAACCGCTTGTAATGTCCAGCTGTCGCTCGACAGTGACAGAAATATCTTACTGATCGATCGACAGATGTACTGAGTAACCCGACAGAAAATATCGATAAACACCGGTCTGCATCAAAGCTGTTCTTTTCTCGAGTGCTACACAAGTCGTCGGCCACATTCCGAAGGAGCGTCATGAACGGAAGGGGTTGAAGGCTCTACTGACCGCTGCGTGCTATAGCGGACATGACGCGCTCGAACTCCGATACCGAACGAAATCCCGGGAAGGTCAGCGTAATGTACGCCGTGACAAGAGAGAATTTGCTATTGCGATGGTCAGGGAAGCATCAGGTGCAGCAGATCGCAATAATTTCAGGAATGTATACCGCATCACGAAAGGGCTTGCATGTGGTCGCAAATCTTTCGATGGCTCTGTGAAGGATGTCAACCGTGGACTTATCATCCACGATTATGAACAACTGAAGAGGCGGAAATAACACTTTACCATGGTTCTTAACCGTCTCACATCCAGTGAAGCTCCTCCTCTTGTGGATGAAATGGCTAGTCATCCTAATGTGCGAATACTGACTGCTCCTCCCAGCAGAAGAGAAATCACTGTGGCTGTCATTGCACTCAACCGGAGTAAAGCCGCTGCCGTTGCAAAAATAATAGCTAAAATAATTCTGGAACGCATCAAGGAGCATCTCGAAAGCTTTATCGACAGAGACCAGGCTAGTTTTCTTTCGGGATCTTCCTGCATTGACCACATCAACACCATACGGATCATGCGCGGAGTTTAGATCTTTATTGCACCTGCTCTTCATCAATTTCGAGAAAGTTTTCGATAGCGTGAACAGAGAGTGTATCCGGAGTACTCTACGCGGGAGGGCCACCCCAGAGAAACTAATAGCTATTATCAGAGCAACATATGGCGGCGCAAAATGTCACGTGCTGCACCGAGATAAAAGCTCGGAGGATTGTGAGGTCCAAAGTGGTGTTCGCCAGGGTTGCATCCTGTCACCGATTTTTCTTTCTCTTTGTTATTGGTAACGTTCTTCATGCTACCTTGTCTGGAAGACGTGGAAGAGTTCAATTGACAATGACATCCTTCCTCAAACACCTCAACTACGCTGATGACATCTGCTTACTCTCTCACCGGCTCATGGGTGATAAACTTTAAGGAGGGACGGTAATTGCATTGCGGGTTACGTCATGTAGTGGAATCCACTCTCCCAAGATTGTCGACGGGTAGGTCGCCCCAAAGACACCTGACGCAGGACAGTAGACAGGGGAGCGCGAGCGTCTCGGAAAGTCATGGAGGGAGCAGAAACGCATTTTGGGCAACCGCGAGCGACAGCGCGTAGTTGTGGTTAACGCACTATTCCCCACCGAGGGGTGAATGGCAAACATATATAGACTGTGACCTGATCTTTGTTCTTGTCAAGTAGCAATCAATACAGGTTGATAATCTATTAGCAGACGCTTTTTCGCCTATACCCTGGGGGTAACGTAGCCAAAGTGGTTTTAAATTTGGCGCGAACAATTCTTGGGAGAAATCTGCAAAACCTGATACAATTCTTATTGTTTAATTGGTTAAATTTGTCACCAAATGAGTCACTCTTTAGTCAGTAATACAGCATCGGGTTTAATCAGGTTTAATCATTATCCTCAGTACTGAATCAAGCAAAGAGTTCGACAAACGGAAACAGGTTATTGTATATCACCCTCTCCAACATCTTCCCCATAGTGTCTAAAAGACATATAAGGCGATATGAATAGGGTGCGCCAGCTGGTTTTTGGGGCTTCGGTAGCAGAACCAACCACTCAGCGGGACACACTCTTTCGACTATTCACGATTCTTATGAGCCATGCGGGCTTGATTTAAGCAGCCAACTTCAGGGCTTTGTTCGCAATCCCGTCCAATCCCAGAGCCTTATTGTTTCCCTCGGTCAACCTGGGGTCGAGAAGACGTCCTGTTGAATCACTGGATGAAGTCCACTTTCTTCCTGTTGTGGGAAAACGATTGCGATTATTTTGAACAAGAGTCGCAGACACGTTCACGAATCTTGTTCATCATAACCTTGCAAGTAGCGCCCCACGGGCTCGTAGTTGCCTCAAGACGCAACAGCTTACTTCGAAGATCGCGATATTCCTTCTCCAATTGCCGATGTTCTGGCTTCCCTCTGGTCCTTTGGCAAAGTCTCTTCGCTCGCAGACACGATGCTCTCAACAACGAGATTTCTTTGTTCCACCAGTAGTTTAGTTTGTACGCATACCTCAGTTACCCATTGAAATAACTGACACACTTTTTCCAGCACCGTTTCCTTCGGGTCGTGACCTTGCTCTTCCAGCTGTCCGGGTTTTTCCACTTCTGTTGTTCACCCGTTTGTCGCTTCCTCTTTTCCTGATGTTGAGAAAGATGGCCTGATGATCACTGTGGGTGTAGTATTCACTCCCCCGCCGGACCATCCCTCTAGCCAACTAGGTACTGAGGTAAATCAGATCGAACCTAACCCTCTGCCTCAGAAGGTGGGCACGCATCCCACGTTGGTTAGTACAATGTCCAGCTCTGCAAAGTTGTCTAGCATCTCCTATATTGCGATAATCTTGCACCAGGACGATCGTAACGTTGACTTTTAATAATAATAATCGTGGGCGCAACAATCCAGTTTGATCAGGTCCTTGAAGTGTGTTAGAGCACTTCCATAACGGTACACTGTAAGGAGCAATGTAGTTAGCATTGCGCTCGCCCGAGATTATAACCGTGATTTGACTCACGTATTCATTCACAGCTGAGTGAATTGGTATCCAACATCCACTTACGATACCAAATCCCTCTCCAATCAATGAAATCTGGACCGTGATCTCCCAATATGACAGTCTAGCGCTCTAACCACTTCAACTATCCGGGCATCGTTGCTTTTTGCACGTACAAAGCCGGCTCTAGGGCATGTCATTGTTCCTTAAGTGGCTTGCCGTCTAGGTGCCTATATCGCCGCGTTTCCCGATGAATCTTTCACCCATGTAGCACTAACGTTATTTCAGTAAAGTTTACATGTTACCGGCACGTCTACATTCGACTCTCGGATGATTTGGGACAGCAAGTTGAGGTGCCTCGCAGTGGTTGAGGTTGATTTGTATCAACGTCATTTAACCCTACGATTCAGCTCCCTCCTATAATATATGCCGGGTAGCTGCCACCACCTGCAACGTACCGGTCGTCCACTCTCTTTTTCGGAAATCGGGGCATCTGAAGCATCCCTTAAGAGATACTTGCTTCCTAAGTCGGCAACGACCCAACATATTTTTACCTTGCCTGTGGAAATCAGTTTAATCCCTGATTCAACCGGGAAGCCAATCATAGCGGTCTGTGTACCTCCATACGCCTTCTTCATTCTCTTTATCACGCTTTCTTCTATTCCGCTCAGGTTGAATTGTTCCCTTAGCGCAGCACAGATATTCTCTGGTGATGTAACCTCGTCTAGATCTTTGCACTCTATTATTATCTGTTGCTTTCGTACCTTTACTTCAGCTTGCTCACCTAACACCTTCTCCATCATCAGGTCCCCCTTCTGCGTACGCGTGATACGACTCACATTGCCGTCCAGGTGTGTCAATTCTGGATCGGCTTTGACTTTCCGAAGGATATCGTCGTAAGACATATCTCCTTTCTTGGGTATAATTTTTGGGCGAATTTTCTTTTTTCCTTTTGCCTCTTTGCGCCGCATACGTTATGCGTTGTCAATTATTCAGGTTCACGAACTGTATACTCCCCTTTTGTCAAAGTTTGGGCCGCAGCGAACAGGCCTTTTTATTCTTGGCCGCTTGTTGGGCACCAAAGGGTTCACTCACTCCGTCCTTACTGCTTTTGCCCGCGTTGTCACCTACTTCATGTTGAGGAGACGTCACCTGCGTCTCCCGCGTGACTTTACCACATGAGGCTTCTTCGTTTTTCTCCCCCACCGCCCTAATATAGGACAACCTAATGCCACGTACGTCTGATATTTTGGTGGATATTCCGCCTCTCCTTGATGAACTCGCAGAGCTCATTTATGCATTCTCCCAGTTAAACAAACGCTGGTGCAGTTTACTGCCTTCCACGTTCGTCCTTTACCGCATCGATAATTATGTCAATCCGGGGATTATCCAAGTTCCCTTCCATTCCATTCCTAAGGGAAATGTTGCCCTCAATGGTGACCTCCCAAGTTTTAAGGTTTTGCCAAAAAGAGTCGGTGTGGATCTCATTTCCATTCCGCAAAGACATCTTGTAGCATTGGATGCCAAAGTAGCCAAGTTTCCCACTACTAACGTACTGCGGTTGCTGGGTATCTACGGCCGGGAGCCAGGTTGCCCACTCCCAAAAACCGCCGGTGCTGGGTTTCCGAAGCACTGCACCTTTCTCATCCTCCATATTTGGTTTGATTTCTAGGTGTCCTTCCCATTGCAAATTTTTATCTACGGGTCGGCGTTTGCTTTCCACCTGCCTGCGCATAAGCATGCCAATCTCCTGATGCGTGCATATGTCTGCACATACATCGAGCGTTCCCTTATCCGCATGATGGAACGCGCTTGATGGAAGATTTGGCAACTCCACATAGGCCACCCTACGACCTTGAGTGCAGGACCTCAGAAAATATATTGACGGCGAAATTTGTCAGTGTCATTTCGAAGGACCGAAACATCGGCGCAATATTGATCCCTGATATTCATTTTTTATTGGAGAAAAATAATATTGTGGAGAAACTAGGATGCGACGAGATGTCGGTCCTGAGGTTGTAACCGGCCGATTTGGTACAACAATTTGAAACGACTATAAAGCTTACAAAAATTTATTTAATTAATCAAAATAGGTGCCAGTCGATTCTTCTTCTTCCAACGAGATACAAGAGCATGTATGCCAGTTTCGTAGAAGTCCAATTTTCAGGGGTTGATAAACCGGCAAGGGCAATTTTGATGACCTCTTCATTCCTCAATTCTTATTCCGCCAAAAAATGATCCAAATGCTTAAAAAAGTGGTAGTCGGTTGGCGAAAGGTCCAGTGAATATGGTGGATGAGGCAGAGTCTCATACTGTCATTCGTTTAACTTTTAAACCGTTGTTCTGGATTCATGAGGTCATGCATTGTCGTATCACATCATCTCTGTTGACTAATCTCAGCCGTTGAATACTCAATTTTTTATGCATTTCTTCGAGTTTGGAACAGTATTTCTGTGCATTTATCGTTTCTCCAGGTGCCAAGAAAGAATAGTGGATTACTCTACCTACCACCATTACCACCATGATGGAGGCTCGGTTTCGGCATATGCTTCGGTGGCTCATCAACATCTACGTATTGTGCTGATCGGCGACGATTGTCGTATAATATTATATCATTATCAATCGATGGTCCTGGATGTCCATGTGGCTCACTTTGAAGGTTTATGTCATGTGACCGGAATTTTTGGAACCACCGCCGTGTGATTCGTTCACTTCCCGTATCAGCTCCAAATGCGCTGTTAATGTTCCTGGTCGCCTCCGCTACTTTATGACCGAGTATGAGCTCCTACAGAAAAAGTGTACGTTCTTGGCTCTTTTCTACACGTTTTCCCTTTTTATTCACAACGATGATCAAAACTGAAATAACTACTTGATTAAATGTAGGAGTGTTTATACTTTATAATCCCACACCAACAGCGCCAACTGGTGGTGGTTTGATACAGCAAAATGGCGTTAACGTCACTTGATTGCCAAATCGGCCATTTCATATGCAACAACCTAATATATAATCGTTGAAACGAACATTATTTGAAGAAATATTTTCTAAAATTAAGTCAGAAATGGTTTCACTTTATTTTTGAAAAATCGGTCCTCCATTTTTAGGATAATCAAAACTAGGAAGTTTGGTGCAAATGCTACCTTTGTTAACAAATATAGAATTAGTTGAAAAGGTATTTTCACTAATGTTTGTAAAACGGTGTTTAGTTTTTAACTAGTTTTTATCTAGGCATGATTATTTAACTAGAAATAGTAACAGCGAACCCTGAATCCATAGTCCACCTTCTATGTAACCTGCGTTATCCAAATCGTCCATGCATATCCAAAACCATGTTATAATTTTCATTAATTATAGCAACTAAAGCTAGCGCTAGGTGTGCATCTTATCCAGAATAAACTATGTAAACCTACCCAGTATGGTGTCCTGTTGTAGTCACCCGGATTTCGAGTCAATTTGTCTCCGCTCTTTCCCCTCAACCCTTCAAGAATCTTCCATATACACTTGCTTGTTCCAGTCTTCAAAACTACCCCTAGAGCATATCAACTGCATAGAAAATCGAATGAAATGCTCTCATTGCACAAATCCCAATGTGGTCTCATATAAAATTCAATGTTGCAGGTCAATTTGTTCAATTGTAAACCCAGAATATTTCCCAGATGCAATCTAAAATTTATCTGAAATCTGCCTCTGCACCAACAAATCAAAGTGATGTTCACATCGAGCATATTCAAAAATTCTGCAGTACATCAAAACGTGGATGAATACAAACCGAAAAGGGGGCGAACTACCCTTTTCATTGCCGCATATATGCACATTATTTAATAATGAGTGTCTGCCAAGTCCTACATTCGCAATCTAAGGAGTAATCCATCCACGAAAATTCATGGAGATTACCATTAGGGGTGCATTTAATCTCGATCTGTGCAATCGATGTGCAGCCAGCCTAGCATGAAATATATTGGGGGAAGCGGATTTTCAGTTGGGCCAAGATACAACTAAGTACGAACACATGCACGTTGGGGTATTTAATGGAACAATCCAATATACACCAAACACGTTCTAAGGCACCTTGTCAGCCAGCCCTGAATCGAGCCAAAGGAGCTCGTTCTCTATTTCCACAATTTATCACAATTATTGCCATAAAGGTATTATTAGTCATTAGTCTGCATTTTTTTTCCTTTTTGTCTCTTTAATCACCGATAATAATTTGGCAAGCAATTATTGGGGGGAGGATGGGGCGTGGGGTTCGTAACATATAAGGCTTAGGCTCAGAGCTTATTATTGCCGACATCATTATCTGTCTGTTGACAAAACAATAAAGACACTGATAGTGTGGTGTGAATCGATATTGATCGGTCTCTTCAAAGCCCCAGATAGTTTCGGTTTATAGCTGATAGAATTGGAAGTAGGTGAACCTCGAGAGAGTACCAATCATATACAAGAAAGCCTTTTTAATGACTCTTATCTCCTACTTCTTCCTCCTTTTTCATTCTGAAGAACAACTAAAAGAAATCTGCCAAGAAGCTAACCCTTTCGATGAGCCCCTAAGAAAAAGGGACCTAATTGCTCTGGAAATCCGGTACAAGCAGACAATCTTCCGATCTTAATAGATACTTGGAATTAATGCAGAAACCTTAAAGAATCTCCTCCAATTAAATTCCATTTTAATCAATCATTGATAGAACCTAACGAAGCCGAAAAGAAATCCAACCTAAAATTTCCTCCCAAACAACCTGAGACCTGGAAAATTCTACAGTCAATCCATTATTTTCCTCCAATCTTTGTCCTCCCATAAAAAAAGGAGCACCTAATCGTACCCACTTCGTATTTGTTGTTAACATACTTTCAGATAAAAATCTATTTTCTCTCAATTTTCACATTCATCTGTACAAATCAAATCGAATCCTAGAGTGCGTTCATTCGACCGTAGAGAGTACCACCCTCGGTTATTTACATTAACAGGGCGCTAGGACACAAGTGGAAAATTGGGGGGTGGGGGAAACGAAATGGAAAAGGATAACCCAAGTGCGAGCATAGCGAGGAACATAGAATGAACTTTCCAAGGATCGATAGTATTCGACGTTCAACGCACCCTTCTTGTTGGTTTGGTATTCCGTTTCAGTATCATCCTTTCGTTTCGTCCTGCTTCCGTACCGGCAGCTATATGCCGGTGTGTTGTGCATGTTTTGTGCACGTATTTCTTTGTGAGAAAAATCCAGGATAAAGGGAAGGGTTACCGCAGTGTTCAGTTCAGATAAAATTAGGCGCCGGATTGAAACAATATTGAAAATTCGAAACTATATTAAACAGCTATGTTGACACCCCTTCTTCAACTTCCCTATATTATTTTACAGAAGATGATATTCCATGTAATGGTATCTACTTGGGTACTAGTTTGTCTCTTCCAATTTTCGTCCGAATATCACGGCTAAAGATGTCTACTATTAGCACAAGACTCCTAAGGTGGTCATCAGTGCCAGCTTGATGTCAGCTAAGAACATCAAGTGTGTCAACTCGCATTTAGCACGTAGGTCACATTTTATTGCAAAACTATACCCTCTAACATCATTCGCTAGCCATGAAAGGGGGTTCAGTACCACGCAAAACCAAAGGAGACTCAAAGAATCCCCATGGAAGATGCCCCTCTGTAAGCGGATAGGCTCTGAGGTTTTAGTACCTTCAGAAGAACGCATTGACAAGATGGTATGCCATCCTCTCATGTCTGTCGCCAAAAACTTTATTAACTTCCGATCAATGCGCTATAGACGTAGGACAACGATTAGCCAGGTGTGCGGGACGCTGTCAAAAGCGTAGGCATAATCGATATAGCAACTAAAGAGGTTTCTTAGACCTCTAATTGCTTGTCCTACAACTACCGAGTCGATAATGAGTTGCTCTTTGCAACACCCTGAACCGATTCGGCAGCCCTTCTGCTCCTCAAACAGAATGTTTTTTGGTCTCGAAGTGCGCACCGAACCTTCCACTAATAATGGCCATTATGAATTTATAGAGGCTTGGGAAGCAAGTAATCGATCTTGGCTTTGCGGGGTCCTGCATCGTGTCCTTTTTAGGGATAAAGTAGGTAATCCCCGCAGTGAAGAAGGATGGAAATTCCGCCGGCCGACTCATGACCTCATTTACACTGCGTGCCAACCGACTGTGTACACTGGTCAATTTCCTGTACCAGAAATTCTGCCCTCGATACAGACTAGGGCCCTTCCAGTTCTTCGAACTGTTTCTGGCTCGTTGAACTTCCTCTTCGGTAACATCCGCAAAATTCATGACGTATTGGCATAGCGGGTGTCTTCAGCGTAATCCACTCAGCATGCTTGGCGGGTAACCCCCAAAGTCCACCCCAATATTCTTTCGCTTCCGTCACCGGAAACTGTACTGTCTGGACGCTCTGTTGGGATTCGTTGAGTGACCTGGAAAAACTCCGCTGGTTCCTCGCGTCAGTTGCATTCTAGGCAGGTTTGGAATGACTTTGGCCATACCGTCGTAACCGCCCACATATGACAGAAACTTTCTGCTTTAGTGTGTCCAGAGTTTCAACTACGGGTGTTTTACTGGGGGTGGCATAGTTCCAGTAAATCCTCTGCACTTTATTTGTCACCGGTCTGCGGTCTGAATCACTGCCGACGTTCCAGATGATTTTTCCATGGTGGATCTCTTCGATCATTCAAACCAATAATGCGAAAGCATAGAACCTGTGAATACCTAGGCTATGCCAAGGATCCATTTTCAGAAATTCCAAACATGTCCCCGATCTCATCGAAGACTTCAGCCAAACGGTAAACAAGAGTGCTTCGACGTGTACTAAAACTGTTGCTAACAGTGCGGCGTAATGCTATTGATGCCGCCGCCTTTGCCACCATCGACTCTTGGTCACCAGTTTCTGCGACGACCTTAAGTCGAACGCGCTCCCTGGCGATTGCCGAGATTATGTCCCTGCGAGTAATGAAGTGGTACTGGTCTATAACTCGCTGAACAGTCACGTACGTGCATCGCGGACGAATCTCTGGTGCCACAGGGTGGCGATGACATATTATACCTGCCTCCCCGTCGTTATTTCGCACTAGGAGTAGATGGCAAAGAGGTTCACTTCCTCAGTCCATTTCATCTGCTGCCTAGGTAAACTTGGTGAAGTGGTCGTCGCAGATTGTGGCAAAACAGTTGCAGTAGGCGGAGCCATGTTCTTGCTCATCGTGGAGCCTAGACGTTGAACCACCCACGATTAACAGTTACGACGCCGCGTCGGTTGTCCCCACCGGACTTCAACAACTTCTCAAGCAAGCCTATAACCGTCAGGAACTTTAGTATATTCCCTACTTCCAGATCTTTCAACCTTGCATCTGATATTAAGTGTTCTCCCAAATACCTCGACCTACTTTGAACAAGTGCCGGACACTGTCCCAGAACGTGTATAGAGGTTTCATCATCTTCTTCGCCAAACGTGCAGGCATTTTTCGTAAATATCCCTAGCTTCCCTAGGTGATAGTTTAGCCGACAATGACCAGTGAAAATTTCCACTATGATTCGGAGGTTCTTTTTGGTGAGGTTTAAGCAGTCCTTTGTGCACATGGATTCGTATCCCCCAGTAAGCACCCTGGACTGCTCCATCCGTGGTAGGCCCGCCCAGTATAGTTCCCTCAACCGTTCCTCTTCAATTCTTAGTGTCATAGCCATGAAACCGTTTCCGATTCCACAGAAGGGTTCTGGCCTGCATAAAGGGGTCCCTGCTCCCTTCTTGGCTAGTTCGTCCGCTGCCTCGTTGCCTCCCAACCCAGCGTAGCTTGGAACCCAGAGTATCCAGACCCTGCTGGACGAACCGAGTGTATTCAGTCTCTCAAGGCATTCCCATACCAGTTTAGAGTTCACCGGGGATGTTAGTTCTAATATAGTTGTCTATGGTCTTCGATGTTAGGCAAATTGGTCTGAAAGATTTAGGGTGAAATCCTTTTTACCCGCTTTCGGAATAAGGATCACTTTTGCTCGTCTTCATGGCCTTGGTATGTATCCCAGTCCTATGCTCCCTCTTACCACCCTCAGAGGAGACTCTAAGATAATTCTTAGGCCTCTCTGGATTAGTGCTGGGAAAATGGCATCTACTCTGGGAGATTTCAGTGGTTTAAAAGTTGCCACTACCCACCTTAGCTACGCTTCTGAGCATACCTCTTTTGCCAGTTTCCAGTTGTCCTTTCTTCCCCTTTTTTTCGTTGTTGAGGTGTCAGGCAGAATGTTGTCGCCTGCCACCGTGGGGTAAGAGCCCGGGAAAATTCTGTGAAGCGTGTGTACCCTGTCCTCCTCATTCTCGGTAAATGTCCCATCTTCCTCCTTCAAACAGACAGAAGATATTCCCCCGTCTTTGGCTACAGCATTGTACAGCCTAGTTGCTTCTGTGATCTGTTCGATCCCTTCACAGAATTCCCTGATGCTGTTCCGTTTCGCTTCCCTGATCGCGTTGCTATGCGCAGTCAGTGCATTTTTGTACCTGGGAAGTATCCCGATGCCACGACTGCCTCTCGAGTGCTCCTCCCGGCTTCCAATGAGACTTGGATAACCACAAGGTCCCCGGTTAAGAACTCTGAAAGACATATGTATTTTAAATTACGTTTAAGAATTATGCAAACTCTTGGTTTTTCACAAAAGGAATTACCTGCATGCTCCCTCCTTGCAGACCGCGAATCTGCCCCCAGTACACCCAGGACTCCTGAGCCAGCACTATTCCAATGTTCTCCTTGGAACTTGCCCTTGCAATTGCCGCGGATGCAGCTTTCGCATGGTGGAGGTTTATCTGGGCTATCTTAGTGCTGGCTATTGGCTCCGTTATTGTTTGGAGCTCGTCTCCACTGTCGAAGTATCGCCCTCCTGCTCCGACATGGCGCTTTCCTGCGCATGGCTGTCCACCCTGATCCCTAGGTGTCCTAGGTCTAGCTCGTCCAGTTTCTCCTCTTCCCTGGGCAGCAGGTCTACTTCCCTGGTTGATCCAGTCCTTTCCGCCTCTATGGCTTTCGAGACTTCTTCGGAGACCTCGATATGTTTTCCACCCAGTGTCTCCTCCGAGGTACCTTTCCTTGGCTTTTCCCTGTCCACATGCACGGGTATGTTGCCAAATCGGTAGTTGATATGGCAACTCCGACGTTTGATTGCCTCCAGGAATCCAGGTATCATCTAACCCGATCGTGAGGAATTTACCCATGCCTTCCACCTTGCTTCTGAAGACTCTCCATAGCCGGGTATGGAGATCTTCATTCTGGTCGATTAGGAGGCCCATAAGATCTTCCGTTTCTATTGTCGCGGCTTTTGGCAGCAAAAGTGTCATCCCCAGCACATGTTGACAGTTCCACCCCTTCCCAGCCTGGCAATCTAGGAACTATGGTTCTAATCCATTCTGAAGTGTCCTCCGTCGCGCAGTCCACCAGCATAAGGCCTGGTCGAAAGCGTATCCCGGAGAACACAAGTTTCGAAGTCCATCCCTTGCCTGACGACAAGGCCCTTCTCAACGGTTTCCTGCTTCTCACGAGTGAGTATTTGCTCGGGAAAGATTTTTGGATGTATGGCCAGTCGAATGTCCTTGATCGCACTAGCATAGCTAACGGCGGGCTTCCTGAGTCCTGCCTTCACTCCTGATCTGCTCGGGCTTTCTCTCCCCTCAGGTTCAGGTTTGAATTTTGTGCGAGCTGAGCTGAGGACTGATCTCTGCTGTTCCCCGCTTTCTCGGCTTCGGTAGAGATGGCCTAGGTCTGTTCTGAGCCTTCTTAAGGGCCTCTTCTGGTTTCAGGCCTTCCTTCAGGTAGCGCAGGTACCATTTAACCCCGGCGCCACTGAGATCTGTCTCCTTCCTGACGTCTGTTATATTTATCTCATTTGATGGTCTCTGCTCTTTGAGCAGTGGCGTTCGTTGGTTGCTTGACGTCCCAACTTCTCCCTCCTTGGGTGTAATCACCTGGCTCTCAGTAATTCGAAGATATGCCTCCGCCTGATTAACCAGTTTGTGTGCGGTAAGGGGCCCCGCTTTGTTGGTTTTCGTTTTTTTTTCTTTGTTCTTTGTACTCATTTGATTCCCACGAGTATGGGGGTTAGGATGTCCGCCGTGCTATAGACCCCCGTAGCACGGTAAGGTCTAACTTACTCACTGAGGCGACCAGGTATCAATGAGGCTCCCTTCGAATACAGTTACCCCCGACTGCAAACTATCCAATGGGCACAGTTCGCATAACACCCTGGATTGGGGGAAGTGTTTTTCGACTCCCCAGACTAGATCCGTAGCGTTTTGTTAATAGTAGGGTCACCTTGTACAGGGTGTGGCTATCACAACTCACTAACGGTCTTGGTATACGAGAGGCTTGACCACGGACCGCCCCAGAGGAAAGACAGCTCATCGTCAGAGAGAGATAGGTTAGCCTCAGGGAGCTATGTTCCGCGTCAATCTATTCTGCAGTGCACTGCTTGACCCCGTGGAAAAATTATGAGATGGGGATCTTCGACCGTATGGTCACTAAATTCGCGCTAACGAGAATTCACTTACCAAAATTGGTCTGAACATCGAAGTCAAAGAGAAACAACCAAAAGACCGGCCCAAACAAAGCCTCACGGCTACATCCAGATCAGATCTTTGACCGAGCAAAATAGCGCAACCGAGCCGACTCCTGTTCTAAACAGGACGAAGGCTGAAGAAGAAGTCAGCATGAGAGTCAAAATTAAATGTGTTTCTGTGAGACTTGCATAATCGCGACCATCCAAAGAACGCAGCTTAACTGAAGTATCCCTGGGGCACGCGCTTGCACACTTCCATTCTAGTCAGGCTTAGGAATGTGGGGACCCTTTGGGCAATTTCAAGTCATTATCAAAGTTTTTTCGTGTCTTTAAATTCGATACTTGGAACCACACCGAAACCTTAAATACAAAAGGACTGCGCGCATGAAACTTGGAGGCCGAGTGCTACGAAAGGTAAGATCCACGACGGGACGCATACTTACTTGACGGTTCCTCTGCCTCAGACTTTTGTGAGTCGCGGATTTTCCCCTCGATCGCGGCACTTGGGTATCGAGTTTTCGAGCTCCAATTATGGTACCCGTCATGGTCTAGTGGACTCTTTGCTAGCCAGTCAAAATGGCTCAATTTTCGTGCCTTTCACGTCTCTCATTTAAATAAACCACTCAGCATTAAGTACCTTAGCGCTATTTCCCTGGACCTTAATGCAGTTTCCGACAATTTTTTTGAACGAATGAATCTCATGTCTGAAAAAAAAAGTTTGTCTCCTTCTCAAGCGGGGTAAGCTCGTCATGATCGGTTACGCCATTTTGTCCTATCGAAAGCCCGATCTGGATGCGATCGCGAGACTTTTAAATCCCCATCCAGCGAATCAAGCCACCGTTGTTTCGGCCTGCCTTTTGGTCGCGTACCATGGACTTCGATGTTCAGACCAATCTTGGCAAGTGAATTCTCGTTAGCACGAATTGTGTGACCATACCATCGAAGGCGGCTCTCTCGCAATTTTTCCACTATCGGTGCAACCTCATAACGATCGCGGATATCCTCACTTCGGATGTGATCAAAACGTGTCACGCCACTAGTCCCACGCAACATTTTCGTCTCCATGACCGCAAGACGCGGTTCATTGCCTTTTATAGTTGACCAACACCCAGAACCATAAAGGACGACAGGACGGACTATTTTTAAACAAATCTTAGATATAAACTGAAGAAAAATACCTAAACCACAAGGAAATCTCATACTACTCCAAAATCGACAACACTTGCTCTTGAGGATTTATCCAAACCAAGAGCTGTGAAATCCCTTCCGTGAGTTAAAATTTGCATCATATTGAGTAACCAGGAAATATTAGAAAGCTGCTGCTGCTGTTATATGAAAACGACCAAATTAGCCCACCCTTTTCATGGTATCTCTACCCTCGCCGAGTTGATTGATAGAGAAGAGAATCTCACTTTGTCTAATGAAGGAAACGAGGAAAGTATTTGGGATTTCTGCTTGTAATTAGAAGCTTCTTACTTCCAAGAAGGATCAGACCAGAGTAAATATTATATAAAGGATAAACACACTAATCAATCTTAGAGAGTCCCGAAACCAAAGCCCACCCATCTTTCGTGGTTTATCGATCTTCATAAGGAGCGGTTTTTATCTTTGACTGCTGAGACTGAACTTCAGTCACTTGCAAATATCATGAATTTAATTAAAATCGCTTCTTATTTCCCAAGAAGGCTTCTAAAATGTCCCGACAAAATTCAATAAAATCTAAAATCTCATCAGATATCCTCTCTTTGTTACGTAAAACTGCAATTACTTCCACTTGTTTGCCTTCTCCACAAATTAATTTACAGCTTTAATCTAACTTCCCTTTACTTGCGAAAAATTCGACCCCACAATTATTCCATTGAGAGTGGCTTACAGGATATAGAGAGAATCCCCAGAAAACAGTCTTTCACGCTCCACCACGCATACAAGCGCAATCTATGGAACCCTTCGAGAGGAGGAAGTTACGCGTGAACGCAACATAAACCAAATAAAAAAAGGCAACAGGATACAAACCACGAGGAGTAGGCATTGAGCAAAGTTAGTAGTTAATTGCCAGCTAGAGTGAAAATATTTGCATAGAGTGTATGCCCACAACAAAAGCGTTGATGGCTTCAATTGTGTTTGTTTTCCAACAAACCCACGGGAGATCCACGGGCAAGGACATTGGTGTCGTTGTCCTTGCAGCCTAATAGATAACGCACTCGTGACGTAGTTCTGGCATGATGGTGAAGGGTCATGCGATTGAATGGCTGGCTCACTGGCAAAACATCCTTTCTGAGCTCATTTGCCGCAACAGAAAACCATTGGGCGAAACAGGACATGGAAGCAGAAGAAAACAGGAACTTCAAGGAGGCGGAAGTGAAGGAAAAAAAAAAATAACAAACTGCTAAGCTCTACGAAAAAATAGCGTGTCCCCTGTCCCCTCCCCCTTCGTTCCTCTCTACGCATCTTCGACAGGCGTGTAAGAAGGATTTTGAGATTTTTCTTGCCCATGTTCGCTCGCAGAGGCGGAAGGATAACGAGCTTCCAGCCTTCCACACAGCCAAGAGCATATAAAAACCAACACACAGGTGCTGCCAGAGTCCTATTCACCCATTTCACGGAGAGGAGCAGAGCTTCATCACGTTGTTTGATCTCGGCTATCAGGATTTTCTTGCAATCCATATGAGTAATTAGATTAATTACTGGAATAAAGGACCTTTGAAATCTTTTATGAAATATACTAAGGACATGTATGTTGCCTGTTGCTTTCTGGAGTGCTTATAGTAATCACAAATAAGCTTAATGAAATTATTTGACGTAGAATCTCCAACAGCTTTCACGGAATCAAAGTGCACAACATCTGAGACAGGAAAAGCAGTCATGATCCTCTGGAAAGAGCATCAGTACCCACAGGGCGCATTGTTTGAGATGAACAAGGACGAGGAGTAGAATACAAGCGACGGTAAATTCGAATAAGTATGTCTTCGATACTGGGTGTGTATTTGAACAATCAGATTGTCGTTGTATATGTCGCCATTGTACATATGTAAATACGTTGAGCGTCCTTGTCAGGGGTCGGTGGCATAATATCCTTTTTCAACATTCTGGATATAGAGAACATGGGACATGTGTTGTCTTCCTAATAGAAAACGTGGCTCGAACTTCAAATCAGTTTAACAAAGAACATAAGGATATCGACTGGAGGAGATACAGATTGGGAATTTTTGAATACATCTGAGTAGTTAGGATTGCAAGGGAAGTAACAAAGGATTTACCTTGTGTTGAACAGTTGAAAATACCAGTTCTGAAAACAACATTGGTTTATTCAATGTTCACAGGGAAAAATGGCCTTTTATCGAGTTTTTTTTTCACTGAATCACTGGTTAACATGGATTTTTCCTCTGCCAAGCCCCTTTTTTGAGTTCATTTATTCAAGGGATGAAAATTCAAAAGTATCTAGTTTAATTTAGCTACCATGGATAGTTATTCAAAGCCCTTTAGGTTCGTTCGTCGTTAATCCTTCGTTCATCATAGGTAGTTCACACAATTTCTCCTCTTTTACCATTATTTTCCTCACCTCAGTGTGACTGTATCTGCTTTTATATTATCACTCTAAATGCTTTGCAACCGATAAACCTACAGCCGCATAACAAACACAAAGACTAATACGAACGAGGCAACAAAGTTGAGAGGCTAACATTCAACCAACTCAGCCTTTGCACCGTCTACTTTGAAGTAAGGATCATAAAAATTTTTTTTCAACCGGGCTGTCTTCTATCTCACGAAGTTACCAGCAGTTCGGTCATCTGGTCCCAAAAGTACGTCGAACAAAGAGAAGAGGGAAATATTTGACATAAAATATTCGAGCAAGTTTTTCCTCAACTAACATTTACATAACATTCTTCCTTTAGCATGTTTTCGAGAGCCTAGATAGGGATCATCTTCCTAAGTGATCTCCAGGTAAAACTGGTCCCTCTTCTCCTATCGATACAACTGAGGTCCTTATTTATAATGATTTGTACTCATAAGAGGGTTGTCATTAAAGGTAGACTTCGTCCTATAGTTAAAGATTCGCTAAAACCATTTACCCTTGAACTGTTAAGGCTACCAAATGTGTATTTGTTCTACTGGTTTAACTCTTGGAAAGGATACGTTTCCCTCTTTTTTCTGTCAGGATTTCTTTCATATTCACGAAAAATTCAACCGACCTTGGATCGGTAACAGTATCTAGCTCTTACTATTTACTCCTGTGAGAGTATATATTGGTTTGGGGAAAAAGTAAAGTAAGTTTCCAAGTCTATGAAGGTCCTGGCGGTTTAACGTGAATACCTGCCATGTAGGTATAATCCTTCGGTACTCTTCGAACGTGGATTAATTTTGAGACCACAATCGGAGCCCCGCCATGACTAACATGGCGGTACTGGTTTATATTGAGTGCAGGCTCAGCATTCGTACCAGTGGATGCAAGGCCTATCTAACACCTCTGCCGCAACTAAGGGGAACGACACCAGAGTTGTATAGAGCAACTCCACGCCTGCGCCACAAAGAGCTCCGCCCGCGATGTAGGCATAACCACAACCACCATGAAACATCCACAATGGGGCTAACTGCAAATAAAGGGACCGAGAGCACATCCTCCAGGAATTCTCCTGGAGTATATGCTCTCAGAGGGCCACCCCGGTTCTTATGGTACCAAATTACCTCGTAGCAAGAGCCACTTAAGATGAGTCCCTTGCAAACTCGGGTCTGATCTATATTCTGCCTTTAGGATACGCATTAATTGAGGAATGGCATTAACGATCTCCGTTGACACTTCCACTGTGGATCTCTTCTCTCTAAAACCGAACTGCCTTGAGGATAAGGCGTCGATTAGCTCTGATTTTTCCGGTGATCAATTTTTAACCAAGTTGGCATGGATTCCCCAGGACCTAATCGACTAGCTCCTGCCAGCAACGAGCTTTGTTTTTATTTATTCGCGCTACGGAGTCTCCTTTTGGTGTGTACTTCTTCCCGGCCGTTCGAAAGCTGTGTCAAATGGTAGAGCCTATGAAACTTTTTGCACAGTTCGACAATTTCCATCATCCACCGGTTCAGAGAGGACTTGTCATTGCTTGATGACCTCCAGGTCCATAGCTGAATATACAACAGGGTCAACTCAGCCAATCTAACTAGCTTGATCCTAGAGTTTCGACAGTGTACGTCGGGTCGAAGTGGTCGGTCGCGAATTTAGAGTTTCGACTGTTCCAGAGCTCGCCACTCCTCCATCGAGGAAACCGGTGACTCCAATGCGAAAGTTATATCGGAATTGCTTCTTTCGCACTTTGGTTTTGGATCCTAAGGCGTCTCACTCGATGTTATCTCTCAACATCAAATCCAAATAAAGTCATTCCGTCGACCTTGGACCCAAATCCAAAGTCGGGCGCCATTCCAAACCCACATAACGGCATTACATTATGAGTCGAAAGTCCTTCTTCCGGTACTGTTCGCTGAATAGAACTGGGTTACCAGTAACGAGTTAGCGATTACATTCCGGTGTATGTTAGCTGTTTGCAGCTACGCCCAGTGGCCTATCAACCCATATTAACGGAATATTGTTCTCCTGCCAGTCAGGTTGTAAACGATCACCCATAGTCCAAACAATTATGCGACCTTGTGGAAGGTTTCCACCCTCAAATGTTACATTTTATCTATTTTTGTCCTCGATAAATATTGCGGTATCGATGACCTCTTCCATTTCGGTATTTTTGGTAAAACAGTCGAAATCTTGCATTTTCAAAGAGCACATAAGCCCCAGGCTAGAAACTGAAGTCTCCTCTCCTAGAAACTTTTTAGCCCCATCATAACACGTACTCTGGTCGGTTGTCAACAGACCTTATTCAATGGAAGTTCCACCAGCTTTTGTTTTCCATTTAGAAGACACTTCTACACCACTGTCTTCTGGCTTCATTTGATAGCTGATCCCATCGAAGACTTCTGCGAAGGTCTTGCTCTCCACCGATTTAACGTTCACAGATGGCTGTCTACGCCTCTTTGATTTCTTCACCGACTCTTACGCTGATCCACCGTTTGCATCCACTTTCACTTTAGGCAGGCGGTTTTCTATCGGTGATGCAGAGGTTTCTTCTGGTTTTTCTTCGCCTTCTTTCTTGTTGTTCTGAAAACTGCTGGCAGATGAATTCTCTTACAGTGGAGTCTCCTCTGCTGCTTTCATTTTTTCCCCAGTTCGGTCTACAACGGACTATCTGCTTCGGCTTTTTTGCTGGTGTCCACATTCACCTGTAGACGAAAATGCGAGTATGTAGCTCTTCCGATTCCATCAGCCGGCTGTTCACGACTTTGCTGAAGTTTTTCTAGAGATGAGTTCTAGATCTTACAACTGCCGCGCATTTGTCAAAAAAAACCTTTCATCTTCAGCTATACCAAGAAGAGTCCACTGGACTCCCACTTGGTCTAAGTCTACGTCTCTCCTCTGGGCTTCTTTTTAGAAGGGGACAGTGCAAAGTACTAAGCTTTCTCGCATCGTTTTGTAAGGCTTCCTTCCTGGGTATTGCAACGTGCGACGCTTTTCATCCTAAACCTAAAAACGCAGACACATCTTCGTCGCTTACCATATCCTCAAAATATGTTTTTCTATTCTGCATGAAATTCATTCTAGCGAAGCTACAGGGATTAATATAGCTTCGTTTACGCAACCTCATTAGGGCCAAGTACTCCGGTTATTGAAGCAGTATTAAAGGCCCAATAGTAAAGTATTAAGGACGACTAGGCTAGGCATACATCAGCCAGTTATAACCATTATTCAAGCAGATACCCAATATCAATCAGCTTCTTTCCCCAGAAAACAAAGTAGGTCATGGAACCAACCATTTAAGGCTGTCGGATGCCATTAATAGCAGAGCAGTCCACCTTTAGAGTGCTTATTCTCTAACTATTTTTTTTTTCGGCTCGCCTCTTGGAAAGTTACGCCTACATCTTGATTATTGGTTCTTGTGCGCTGTACTCCTTGAATATCACAGAGGTTGAAGAGGCCTCTCATCCACCGAAATACATAAATGTATACTGATCATTACCACCAGTACCTTGGGATTATACCTACGGGGCAAGGACGTATGTTAATCCAGATTTGACCTGCACTTCTCATCTGCTTCAAAATCATTGCCCGTGCAACCTTTTGCGATCGCACTCGCACACCTCCGGTAATCGCACTTTCTGATATCATCGCAATATGACCAAATGTAAAAAAAAGTCACTTGTATTCAAAATTAAGTGTCTACGAGACATCCCCTCGGGAACTGCTCTGGATTATCAGTTATCGCCTGTATAAAACATGTGAAGCGTTTATGTCCATATTATTCGATTCTGGACATATAATTGGTCCTTGCTTCTAAATACTTCTCTACCTCGACATTTACAATCTTCCCCTTAGCTCAAAATATATTGCTGAAGCTGACCCGTATCCCTTTTCATGTGGGAATAAAAAACCCATAAGGCACAGAAGGATCGTTGAAAGTAGTCATAGTCGCACCAAAACTCGCACGTTTCTCTATTCTGTTCTATACTGTTGTATCACCTGGAGTGATGGTGTCTGTATCATTCAAATCAAGCACGGCATGGATAAGGAAAAGTTTGAAGCCATCTGAAGGACCGCTTCCTCGCTTGAAAACCCAACATTTTCAAGTAGGGTAGTTCGCCCTCATCTTCTATGCTCTCCACAGAATTTTATCCACTTTTGATATTCGCCAATTAACCTTACATCGTCTGGTTCAAGCACAGAGTCAACTACTTCGGGATTTCCATTGCTACAACTTCAATTTCCATCATTCATTCGTAAATTACCTTGAGAAGTTTGAAAAGTAGCAAATGAATTTGGCACACGGCCTTCCTCCTATCCGATGTGACTCCCAAGCGAATTCACTTGAATTGCCAAATAAACAAATAGACATGGCGTCAATGCCACTCTCGTCCGTTCGTTGCTATATTTTCATATTGAATTCGCAAAGTTCATATTCACGCTACATGCACGCTCCATGGTGTGGAGATCGAGATGACGTTAGCACATTTTTCCAAGGCAATGTCCTCACCGCTCATCGTATTTCCCATCATGAATATAAAACACCTTAAAATAAAATAAATTAAAAATTCACTCAGCACAACCGCATAGCGTGTTGTCCACAAGGAGATAGCGAGGAAAGGTGGGAAAGTCGAGGGAAAAGCTGCTCGAGTTTTAGTTGGCTTTTCGCCTGAAAAGTGTTTTGGAGGGGGTGGATTCGAGAGGGGGATGACAAATATTCTTGCATAAATTTCGGGGGAAAATGTTGGCTTTCTTTGTCTCGTCTTGTTGTGAGCTGACTTGCTCGGAAGAAGAATTCGAAGAATTTGCTCATCTTAGGGGTTGAGAGGGTGAAGGGAAATGGAGGGTGTTGAGTTAAAGAAAACATAATTTGTCTTTATTATGTTAACTCTGCATATGAATGGGTGGGAGGGTAGTATCATAATACCCCCAAAAAACGTTCAGAAACAGTATGTATTCTTGTGGCAATACTACAAGTGTATGGTGAAGTTTCAGCTTGACAGGCTTCCGTTTATCCTTTCTCAAGTTAGCTCCAACTTCTTTCGGTTCTACACCCTCTTGAACTGATATGAAGCAGGTACAAACTGGGACTTAATTGAGAGGCCAAACATCTCCTTCACTAAAGGCAGGTAGCATACCTGAAGGTCTTGTAATAAAGTTTTTCATTTTCCGATATTCAAGGGTATAACCATCTACTTAAAGCATAAACTGTACGGATACATCCGTAACTTATATTATTGAAACTTCAGATTCCAAGATACATTGACTATCCGCATATATTCCTGCGCCTGCTCCTAATTAACTCCGCAGCCACTAGTCATAACGACACTTTCGCTGACTCACCTTTTTGGACCAAAATCAAAATCGTCTCCCCTAAAATTTCCAAAAAAAACCCCAGAGAAGTCCTTGGAATTTGCAATAAAAATCAACTGAACCATTTAAATTTGAAATGGATGTTCCCAGCAAATAAATGAGTGGATAAAGGAAATATAAATATTCGCAAGCGTATCTGGGACATACACATATGCCTGCGTCTGCAGTTCATTTGCAAACCATATGTAGTTCATGGAGATATGAAATGTTTGCGGTGAAGATGACCCAAAAAGGAATCGTTTTTTGCGTGCAATAACGCAACTTTGTCAGCATATGTGCTTATGAATGTTCGTCAAACAGCGAACATTGTATCTTTGCATCACATAGTGGATAAGATGAAAAGTTTGAAATAACAGATCAAAGCTATGTATATTTATTTAAAACTGTGTGCTCCTTTTTATACGAGACTGAAATCTTAACCCCATAAACAATATCTTTGAAATTATTTGAAGGAAGACTGATAGTTGGGTGACATCCTAAACCTTCTAGCTACCTCGCCCTTCACCCATTGGTTGCATTCGCAACCATCCCCTTCTCGTGTCTCCTGTCTCCCACAATCTACATTGAATCCACTTCATCTTGTGGTCCATGTCTTTTGTCCTTCCAAATGACTCCTCTAGATTCTTCTTTTTCTCTATGAATGTAGAACAATAGAGACAGTTAGGGGAGCTGTCCCTTCTAAGTCCATACGGCATCCACTATGCACACTGAGATTGTAGCTTATCTCTCTATGCCTTCTTTGCATCCAAACCTTAATACTTAGACCGTCGACGCTTTTTCGACTCCTCGCTTTCGGCATTTTCTACGTGTCAATCAGAAGAAGAACCGGGTCCATCATAGATGCGCATCACCTCATCAGCCATTATGTCGGCCAACATCATTCCAGCTACCGCGTGAGCCGCATCGTCTGAAGAGGCTCTGAATCCTTAGAACTGTAAATCGCTCGCATCTTTTGCGCATTACATGTGGTATGTTGTGGAGTTCCTCAACTTGGAGTTGCGTACGGCAAAAAGTAACTAGCTTCAAACAAGCTACGAGTGCATGGCCGTCCTCCAGCATTTGATATCATTCTTTCCAGGGCCATTATGACATTGGATGCCTTATTGGAAGAATATATCAAATGCTGATTGAAATTCACGCTGACAGTTATCATTGCTCCACTTTTTGACATCGTTCCCGTCGCCAACGCAGCTTCACTTCCCGCTGCTGCCATATATCCTAGCGCTTCATCCACCCACACCAGCGGCCTCGGGCTAAAGGTAGCGTTTCCACCTAAACAGCTCTTTGTCTCCAGACTAGCATTTGCAGCTTCTACGGGCGATGTACTGGACATAAAAAGTAAAGTTAGTTTACTTTCTCCTCTGTCCTGCGTCAAACTGACAAAAGAGAACAACACCGACCGGGTGATTGCGTCTTTCAAGGTGACTTATCCTGACGAATTTGACGTCCTCGGCAATCCTTCTTTCTGGCCTGAAGGTATATGCATCCAACCATACAAGTGCCCCAATTCACGGGTAAATTTCAGGACAACCCGCCTGCCTCGCGGAGCAATATCCATGTCCGTCTGTTTTATACGCGCTGGCTCAGCAATACCATGCTATCTGTATTTCTGAAACCTAGCTGGACGATACCATGTTAAACTCCGAGCTTCCCAAAGGGTGCTCCACTTTCCGTTGTGAAAGGGGCCCGGATGCATCTCGTAAGTCTAACAGCGGTGGGATTCTAGTTGCAATAAAAGATACACTCCCCGCCCAACTCGTGTCCTCCTCCTCTGGTTTTTCTTTTGACTGTGGTGCTCTTCGTGCCTTCCAATCCCTTCCAACAACCACTTCCATTCTTCCCTTCTACTTTATGAACACTTCCTCTGCCCTGAAATTCAACACAACCAAAAATTCCTTGGGCCACACTCTCGATTTCTGCTTTCCCAACCTCCCCGAGCGCCACCTCACTTTATTTCCCCGCACCTCCGATTCTTAGGTGGTTTGCAAGAGAAAGTCTTGAGCGACTCATAAGTTATTTACGTGGACTGGTGTCAATCATGCAGTTAACGAATTTTTAAATTCAGGAGATTTTCCGCTTAAGATCCCTGACACATAGCCTGACAATTTGGCCCTTTTTGCCACACCTTCTGGATCGGTCAAATTGCTCAACAGATATCGTACAGATATCGTCAGATGCACATACACAAATCATTTAAAGTATCTTTACAAAAAGGTTTCCTTACTAAGGTGACAGGTTCTACCAAAAGATTTGCCCACTAGGGTGGCACACCACTAATCCAAAAAGGACCTTTCCAACATGTCTCTCCCGGTAGTTGAATGGTCGCCGTCGGTGAGGCTTGGTGAAGCTGACAAAAGATGCTTGTTGTAAACCTTCCAGCTTAAATTGCTTTGATAAAATAGCGCAAATTTCTGCCTTAAAAGTGACTCCATCTAGATTCTTACACTGGATAGAAATTTCATATTTTTGAGCAAACGTCGCAACACTATTGCCAAATAAATTTTTCACTTCGCTATGGAATCTTTCAGCTTTGCTCCAGCCTTCTGTCTGTATGTCTGTCTAACGAGCACCCCATTCAGGCAAATAAAGATGCGAAAACAAGTCTCAAATTTAACGATTGCCCAGGAAATGAGTGAAGGTTGAAAATGCAAGTTTGAGTTGAGAGAGAACTCATTCAATATTACATTAAAGTGAATTGCCTGACATGTTAAATTCATATAAACTATGACATAATAGCTACGCACAAATGGACTCTCCATGGAAAGGAATGTTTTTGAAAATGAAATACACAAAACCTTTCCTACCTAAAGCGGGGAGCTTCCGGTATCAGACTTGTTTTAGCCATTTTGGTCCAATCCTAGTCCAAATGTCACTTTTTCCTCGGCTCCCTTGCTATCGCTAGCGAGTTGGCCACTGCTCCCCCATCAAGTTTCAGCGTCGTCCGCAAAAAGAGAGACCTTTACTTCTTGGTTGCCTGGGTGTTCCTCCTCCTTTTCTTGGACTCTTGTTTCTCCCCACATCTACGAATGTATGGTTGGGTGTTACTTGTTTTGACTGCGTTACCCTCGAAGGAATAGTTTCAGGGCTTTCCTTTGATTCTTTCTCATCGTCCTGTGACCTACTGTATAGCGCCCTAATTGTTCCTACCATATTCTTGATTCCTTGTGCTCGTTTTTAACAAATTAGAACAGCCTAAAGTTAAAAAATGCGGCCAGCTCAACAACTTTACATTTTATGGCGCTTGTATAGAGGGAGTAACCTTTTTTTGCTTCCCCCTATTTTTACAAGGAACTTCTTTGACCCACGTGTCTTTCCGCTTTCGATCTTGAAGGATACTTCATAATCACAGAGCTTTTCCTGAATGGACCCATTTCTCGAAGCTGAAAAATCTCCTGCACCCCCACCATCGGGAGCATGCTTACCTACTCTCTAAAGTTGCCAACGCTGGGGTTCCGAATCCCTGTTCCTTAAGTTTAGTAATTTTCTTTCTTCTTTTACAGTGGTTCTGGGTGACTTTCCCGCGTCCATTCTTGTTCGCGAGTGAGGGTTTGTCACTCTACACCAAACTATACCATGCTCGCACATCTCCAGATGCGTACATTTATACATTCATATGCAAGATCAACCGAAAAGTTGTTGAAACCACTAATCCAGGCCGATGACAACGTATGCGATGCAGCAACGTCGAGACTAAACTAGAATTCCAAGAGCTCTCTACGTTTAGACAATTAGGCCACGACCAGTAGAAAGCGATGAAAGAGAGTAAAAGTAGAAACTTTAAGCACCTCTGCAAGGACGCTGACGTAAACTCTGAGGCACAGCCTACAGAGTCTTGATGTCTTAAATAAAAGGGAAGCAGACAACACAACGCAATAGTGGAGACACTGTTCCCACTGAAACTAAATCTGGACATCGAAGTAGGCATAAATTACTACTACCTAATGTCGGTGGACCCCGAAACATCAGTAGAGTATCGCTTGATCTTGCTCTGGTATGGACTGCAGTATTAGCGACCAAAGAAATCGGCAAAACCCAATCGTGGTCATATCAGTATGCGTGCGCTAAGGGTAATTAGTGACATTCGAACGTTCTCCGACAACACCGCGTTAGTCATACCCAGTTTGTTGCTAGTATGCTGAAAAGATGTCAGAAATCTATGCCAGAAAAACGTTTAAAAAACAGGCGCTTATCTTCTTAAAAAATCTTATAGCGCCTGTCTTTTTGCCTGTCATACGCACTTTTCTCGAAACGCCACCTTCCAACGTTTAGTATTCGGGAATTAATTGATGCTCGGACGCAGGTTTATTCTGGTTGCACAGGAGGGGCCTAGATTTGGAGTTAGATTTTCCAAAAGTCGCTATTCGGCGAAGTTCTATGCAATTACCTCGCGTGTGGAAGTGTCACACTGGCTGGTTGTGATACCAATCATAAATCGCTGAGGAGATTTAATTTTTAATTAGGCCTCTTGTGAAGTTAACTTATTTTATGCACACAGGTTTTCAACAAGCAACCTCAAAAGGAGACGCTATATGAAAAAATTTTATAGACTTCCAAATGATTTTTAGAGATTACTTTCTTGCGGTCATATAGGAGACTACCCGTTTTGGATACAAGAATTCGTGGAAACCAGTCTGTCATATCTTTGCAAAGTCTGTATTGAATACTTTTTTAATCATAGAAGAGCTTTACTTTGACGGTGTGATCTTTAAGTTGGTTGCCCCCCCCCCCCCCCAAACTTTTGGGAGCCTAAGAACATCTTCCAGAGGGAAAGAATGTGAAAATTCTTGTTTGAATAAAAGCTTACCGAGGTTTCTTCGCCTGAAGTCTGAGGAGGCTGGGCTGCATATAAAGTGGAGGGTCGTCTTCTCTTCCTCACATTGACTGCATATAAGTATAGCCGAGATTAGGCATTATCATTTCCCTTCCACTTTGGTGCTCAGAGGTAGCGGTGAGGGAGACGGGGCGGCAATCCTGTCGGCCTAACCAAAACCTAGTGGCCGAGGAGAACCTCCATAGTGGTGGCACCGGGAGACGCTGTATTCCCTTTGGCTTGCAGGCCGTGATGCAGTAGGCGAGTGCTCCAAAAACCTAATCAGGCCGATCAGTCCCGAGTCTGCACGGGGACTCATCTAAAGTGGCAATTTTGTCACGAAACCTTTATACTGGTACCTTGGGAACCGGGATAGCCTCTGGACTCTCATACTTCGGGTGAACTCCCGTTGTAGGTGAGTACAGCTCGGTTGTTTGCGGATGGCCCCTTAGTGGGAGTTTCATGGGGGTTGTGGTTATGCTCAAGCGAGAAGAGACCTTCGGGCCTCAGCGTGGTGTTGCGTTTCAACACGGGTGCCGTACTCCTTATTTCGGTAGAGATTTAGGTAGGTCTTGCATCCACCAGTATGAATGCTAAGCCATGCACTTGGTATACACTGGTACCGTTGTTGCTTGTCTCAGCGGGGCTTTGATTGTGGTCACAAAATCAATCCGTGCCCTAAGAAGACCGTGGGATTAAGTCTTCCAGACAGGTGCTCGCGTAAAACCCTCAAGGACTTCCCTTCCACTGTAGAGACCCCGGATTCTTTTACAAAAAAATTTCGCTGCCGGTAACAATTCAGAAAGGGTGTTGACAGTTGATAGCGTGAACCCAAATGCTGGCTCTGATCGCACCATTGGCGAGCCTGTCTGTGAACATCATCATTACCAGGGATGTTCGAATAACAGACACCCATATCAGGAATATTTCCTTCATTCTTCCAAGTTTCTTCAGAAATAACTAACTTGGTATGGTGTTGCTATTCAGTGCTGCTTGGTTGCTGGAACAAATTTGAATGGTGCGACCCCTCCATTTTTGTCTTCATTTACTCCGTGAATAAAATGGCATATATCTCCGCCTGGAATATGGTCATTATTTTTGCAATAGGCCGTACCGGGTCCGACCATACGTCGGGCTAGTTCCAAATCGCGATTTCCTGAAATATTCCCAAACCCAGTGGTTACGACATAGTAAGACAAATCATGTGGTCGCGAGCAATAAAAGGCAGCTGACATTCAGCCAATGCTATGAAACCTGGCACGTTCACCAATAACCAATTTTGAATTTTCTTGATCTTGTGGACTGGCGCTGAATCCTGTTGGAAGCACCAATCATTATCTTCGAACAAGCTCATGCTCAACTACGGTCTCTAAAACCTGTTCATACACCGCTGAGTTGGTCTTGACAACAGTTTCACAAAAACGTGTGGCGGACCCCGTGGTAGAGACCCCCCATCACATCATCACTGGGAGGGAGGGTGGTGCCCTCTTCGAACGTGTGGTGCTCGATCCTTAGCCTCATTACATTCTTCTTCAATAGAAAAGAATTTTTCATCCGTACAAAAGGTTTTTGTATTGCTCATTTTTTGCGAAGCGTTTTGCCAGTTTTTTGCATCGTTGAAGACGGATCCCTTTTAATTTAGGCATAAGTAAATGACTTTCAGAGCGTCTGTAAACCCCTAGATGGAGATCGTTGCGTAAAATACGACTCATGGTACGCGTCTGGATTCTGATAAACTCTTGCACGAACAATCTGCACAACATTCGGCTGTCATACAGACCTCTTTCGGCCGAACTTCAATGTCATCTGTTTCTCTGTGTCGTTGTAGCGTTCGGTACAGGAACCATTCACTTATCGATAGCAGTTTAAGCGGTTTATGAATCTCTTTGACCGTCCTTCCACACTCGTATAAGGCAACAAAAGCTACGCGTTTCTCGTACTTGCCGAACCTTATGGTTACGCTGCTCACAATCAACTACCTGTAGCGGTCTGAAACTTCAGTGGGGATCCTATATTAGATATTTACAGTGTTGCCGCTGTTTTTCGTTTCTCATTTCTCTCGATATGACGTTTCGCGATTTAATGACTGAACTTATGGCTGTACTGTGTAATCTGCTTATCTCTCTGTTGAGTTTTTATGGCTTATTTGACCATTGTAGCGTCCCGTCCCATATGTCGTTAGTCAGGATAGCTTGGAGGCCTAGCACTTCCGTTGGCGTACAACAGATTAGCATATCAGATATGAAGGCTTCTGATTTCCTTACCAACAACCCTTGCTTCTTGTATGGGATAGAGAAATTTTTTGCAGCTATTGATCCGATGATTGATGAGGGCAGTGCAAAAATCCAGAGGTATTTCCTTCAAACCTTCCTAATATTTTTCGCATCGTCCTTTCGTCTGTTCTTTACAACTATTACATTTTAGTAATGGCATTATTTGATGAAAAAATGTTAGGCATTTGCAAAAACTGATCTAATGACTATAAATTCCATCAAAATTGTGGGGCTGATTTTATATTCACAATGCAGGACATGCCGGAGTTTATTGTCTCTCAAACGGGGTACGGTCACAAGCAGTCGGTTCTCTAGAATGTCCTTGATATTAATCTTTGTTGGACATCGGTATCCACCCTACTATAATTCTTCAGCCCTTGTATTTACAATAAGAAGACGAGCCTCTGTTCCCTTGTACCAAGGACTATCGAAGAACAAACTCATCTCTTTCTCCACTGGCAAATAGCTCTGTTAGAAATTAATAGTTCTCTACACGACATACGCTTACTTCCATACAAAATATCAATTTAATGTCTCTGTAATTAATTTTCCATTAACACACGTGGAGCCAGAAAACTTAATTTTCCATAAGTAAACAAAGTGGGACCCAATTATGTAAAACAACTACGTGACTCGACTGCAAGTGAAAACTACTGTTCCATTTCATGGTTGCTAAAATCGGCGTTAAATCCAATCTGGCGATTTCTCAAGCAAGTTTGGGAACTCCAAATACTCGTGCGAACATTCACGTTCCAAAGGCATGGCCCCAACATGTGTAAAGTTTCACTGAAGACCCAACTGAACCCATCATACCAACTCCATTGCTTACATGCTAACGACAAAGAAATTATAAAATTTAAGAAGTTCAATGAGCTCTTCGAGGGAGTACCACACATAAAACCTATAAGAATGTCGCTTGATGATGGTGAAATGGGGACCACTTCAGCAGGAAAGTGCAATTACTTGGGCATCTATTCGAAACCTCTTGACCTCATGAATTCCTGAGTTTACTTTTCCAGCAATTAATCAAGAACTTTCTATGAAACCATCGTTTGTCCCGAAAAGAACAGATTCCATCCTAATGAAAGCATAATGAGAAGAAAATGAGGAATTATTATTTAGACCCAACCCCGCATTCACGGAGCAGACCATCAATAAATCCAAATAATTGCTTATATATCCTTCCGGGAAAACTTCCAATAAATACTGAGATATGGGAAGAGATAATGAACGTTTCATTTGCCGCCAGGCTCCTACCTATATAGGGTGGAATTCTTATCCAGGACCTATCTGCCATCGACCACATTTCCCTCCACCTCGCGTTCATTTACAAAAGCCATTTCACTCTTTCCGCATGGCTTGTGGAAGTATTGTCCACGATTCTTCCACAATGCAGGTCGTCGATATTTCCCCCGTGGATGATGTAAAGTGTATGGCTAGAGGCAGAAAAATAATCCTTAGCCACAATGAGATAATAAAATTCCTTTTGTGGAGGGGCCACATGAAACGAGAAATGGTTGCTCTGCCCAGGAATTCCTTGGTGAGTTCAGTATGAGGCAACCGTTTCTAATAGGCGAAAAGTAGGACGTTGTGGTGGCATCACACGGAGAGGAAAGGATAACACTGTGTCGCGGAAATTAACTACTTCGAGTCTAGGTTCAGAAAGTCCTTGGAATTATTTAAATAGTGGTAGAGAGCAAGGCAATAAGTACCCTTAAGGGGGGCAGCTAGGCTTGGGGGGACTAACCTTTTGAATTCAAAATTTCTCACCCCCCTTCTCCCTCTCCTAAGCTTTCTCTTTTGAAGTAGATTTACTAGTACATAGGCCACCATATTCAACTGCAGACCATGCCCAAAATTCCACGCCAAAATGTACATCCCCATTCACAAGTCCTAGCCCCACTGGCAACCTACTTACATTTCTGAGTATAATCAACTTTTTCAGACCCTCCACCGAAGCTAGAACTACTCAACAACAATGCCAAAAGTATGGTAGCAATGATAGCGAATATTATAAGCCGCATTATCCTGTTCAGTGTATCCTACATAAGGACGCTATCATACTTAACAGAGCCAAACACAATATCCACACACATCCACAAACACACAAAGAGAATTATCGTTCTCAGCTCACGAGTCCTTTAGAACTAGGACACTTTCCAAATGACTCGTGGCTGTACTTAATTTAATCGAATTGAAACGGAATTTTGTCACACCTCGTTGGTGATAGCTTGACGGTTGTATTATCATCATTTGCGACGGGAAATTGGAGAGAAAAAAAAAACATTCGTGAGAAAAGCATTTTGCATAGCGGAATAGGGCTGGAAGGGGTGGGAAGTGGAAGCAACAAGGAAATCTTGGTTATGAAATACGAAATGGATGCCAGGACGATTAGTTTTTGCAGCTCAATTGAGTTCTGATGGAGAAGTGGAGAGTTTTTTTGGAGGCACTGACTTGATGAGATTACTTGTTAGCTGGGGCTATCCATTAACACGAATGTCCTTAGACACAGAGAATCCTATTTTACTTATGAAATTGTTGAGGAGTCTGAATCCATAAAGAAAGTACTGACTAATGAGTCAGATTTTACCAATCGGAGAAAGAAGGGAAGGTTTTTAAATTTTGATTTTGGGCCTACATCAAATTTGGAGCAACTAACCTCAGTTCTCCTGCTTAACCTCTAAGTCTCATGTCTGACAATCTTAGACCTGGTTTTGTCACTTCAGCAAAACATAAGCTGCGAGGAAAATGGATAAGACCCAACCCCAACTCAAAACTTGATCTCCCTGGGACGACTCCGCCACATTCACGAGCTGGAAAAACATTCAAAAAACAGGTTACTTCCACTATGATTTGAAAAATCAATAAAGTCCGAAGTTCTGGAGAGAGCTTGGAAGCTGAAATGAAAAATTTGCGAGTATGCCTCAGTAACTCCCCCTCGGACACCACCTTGTCGTGGTGATGGAGCTTGTGGTAGTTTACTACTACACTAAGGTGCCCAAAAACACTTGAAGATGGAAACAAAGGATTCTAACTCTCCAAGTGGTAAGAAGTCACAGACTTCGAATCCACCCGTGACTTTGAGAAATCAAGTCGTGGCCGAGGTACAGATTTTGGAGGTCTCACCTAACTCATGTTCACCCACGAAGAAATCTGTTGAAGTCAGGCTCTCCACTTCAGTGGAAAACCTACACCCGGTGTCTACGGCACAATCAGCCAAAAAGGATAGTACAGCCAATTTCCTTAATGAGAGGAACTGGAAATCTGACTACGGCCGGCCTGTCGGTAACACTGTTACCTAACTTTTCTAAAATATGGGGGAGGACAGCTCGGCAGAAGGAAACTTTAGCCGCGAAGGAGAAGGGATTACAAGCTTGTTTGTCAGAATTTTCTCTTCCACCTTTACCCGGGAAAACGGAAGAAAGGGAAGCTGGTAATGCGGACGCAGCTGGTCTATCTCCGATATGTGAAAACAAATTCATGCACCCCGGACTCCATGAACCTGGGAGGGCTTCTAGCCGACGACAATGGAAGGCACTGCAAAACAAGGCGAAGTTTCTTGGGAATGAGGTCACGGATGTTGCTATACCATCAAGTGTGGCGATATCCAAAGAAATCGGACGCAAGAAAGCGGACCTTTTGGTGGAAGGTAAGGACAAGCTGGTGACCCTGCTGAAATCCACACTGAACGCAGCAGACTTTTCAGTTAGCGGCGGTTTTCATATTAGACTGCACTTATGACTACAAACATAAGAGTTAGTCAAATCAACCCGCACCATGCCAAAGCTTCTTCCTATCTACTGGTGGCCAAGTTACAGGACTGTCCTTATACATTTCTGGTTCAAGATCCATGGGTTCGTTTTAACAGAATCTGTGGTATTGAATCAGTCAAGGGGGCTAGAATCTTCTACGATGAAAGATTTTCGAGACCGAGGGCCTGGGTTCTGATGTCAAAATTATTAGACGCAACCATGCTGAGACAATTCTTTTCCCAGGACCTTGTTGCGGTCAACTTAAAATTCCAGGTTAATGGTAAGGGAAGAAATGTCATAGTTGCTTCTGCTTACTTACACTATGATTCTTTCTGTCCTCCGCCGACGCAAGAACTAAGGGACCTGCTAGTGTATGCAGAATCAAGTGGCCTTGAACTTTTAATCGGTTGTGATGCGAACGCTCAGCATATTTGTTGGGACAGTAGCAAATGCAATCCTAGAAGAGAGAAGTTGTTTGATTTTATCACTTCAGCTGGTCCGATGATCGCGAAGGTAGGATACGCCCCTACGTCTTTGCGGCGAAGAAGAAGTAATTGACTTAACAATCTGCACTTCAACGTTGTTAGCATTGATTAAAAACTGGCGAGTGCTAGATGAAGTCTCACTCGCAGATCACCGTTACTTATAATTTAGACAAACTATTGCCGTCGAACAGCCTTTAATACAAATACAAACAAAACAATGAACTTCTTGGCGACAAACTTGAGCTCCCTAGGCGACTAAGGACTCCTTTGGTGATATAAAATCAATTGAAAACTCTGAATCGCACACTTTTGGAGTCCTTTGAAGAGGGTTGTCCTATTTCCCGAGATCACCGTGGTAAAACAGTTCCATGGCGGAACCGAGAACTGCAGAGACTCAGCAAACCAACCAGAGGACTTCTAAATCGTGCTTGCAAAAGCAATAAAATTGAAGACTGGCTAAACTCCCGGAACTCACAGCGTGAATATAAAATGTTCGAAACGAGACTCTTTTAGAGCATACTGTGTGAAGCTGGAAGGTGAAACGGAGACTTCCAGGCTGTGCAAAGTCCTTGATAAGGATGAGTCGGCGAAGTTAGACTCTCTTAGAAAACCGAATGGTACTTTCACGAACTCCAGAGTTGAATTTATACAGACTCTCTTGGAAGTACACCACCCGGGAGAACAGGTCTCAGAAGTGGGAAGCAGTAAATTGGCAACATGAATTGGCAAAGCACCTGGCATGGATGGCATCTACCCATCGATGCTAAAGGAAGTTATAGAGCACTTAGAGCAACTTCTAAGAAATATTTTTCGAGGATGTCTTGCTCTGGGCTGCGTGCCTTCCTCTTGGCAGAAAGTGAAAGTAGTCTTCATACCGAAGCCTGGGAAAGATGACTATCCAAATCCAAAGAACTTCAGGCAAATCAGCATAACATCATTTTCGCTGAAATGTCTGGAGAGACTGGTTGAGCGTCACTTTCGCGACAAGGTGCTAAGGTCATTCTGGAAAGTGCTAACGATGCAACTCTGAAGGGTGAGTTCGCGATGGGGGTATTCGTGGACATTGAAGGGGTTTTTGAATGTGTGCCTTTCCAAAAGCTCTGGGATGCCGTCAGAGAGCATGGTGTTGACGAAACTCTAATAAAGTGGATCTACGCTATGCTAACGCAGAGATTGTTGTGTGCTGAAGTGGGCGTTGATCTCTACCTAATAACGAAGGCGTTGAAAGGCTGCCCTCAAAGAGGTGTACTATAGGCACTGCTATGATGGGGTACCACTCGCCGAAAGCAGTGAAATATCTGGGAGTTATTCTAGCTTCTTGTCTTCCTTGGAACAAACATGTATAGATAAAGATGAAACGAGTTCTCAAAGTTTATGGACTGTGTAGGCGGACCTTTGCCTCGACATGGGGAGTTAGGCCTCAGGTAGTAATGTGGATATAAGTTGCTATCATTAGGTTGATGTTCGCTTATGCATCCGTAGTGCGGTCGGTTAAGGTAAAACAAAAGATTTTTCCGGATAGCTGAGTGGTTAGAGCGCAAGGCTATCGTACGGAAAGTCGCGGTTCAAATCTCACTGGTGGCAGTGGTATTTGTATCGTGATTTGACGTCGGATACCAGTCGACTCAGCTGTGAATGAGTACCTGAGTCAAATCAGGGTAATAATCTCGGGCGAGCGCAATGCTGACCACATTGCCTCCTAGTGTACCGTTACGGTCTTGAATGAAGTGCTCTAACACACTTCAAGGCCCTGATCCAACATGGATTGTTGCGCCAACGATTATTATTAAAAGATTTTCGCTGTAAACTAGCCACACTTCAAAGAACTATGTATCTGGGTATCACTGGTGCCATGATCACGACATCCGGCGCAGCTCTCAATTTCCAGCCCTTGGATTTGTTTATTCATAACACTGCAATGAGAGCAGCTCATAGATTAATTCGATTAGATCTTTGGGAAAACAATGGACGTGGGAGGCACAGAGCATTGGGAGAACTGAATCTAGTTTTCGCAATGCCTTCCGATTCTCAGATCCCCATACATCTGTTTGGTAGAAGATGTGATGGTATTTTGAAACGGAGAGGAAACTGGGACGAACCAGAAGAATGCGTGTCAGGATATATTGACGTCTTCTACATCGATGACTCAAAATCAGAAAATGGTTCTGGAGCAGAAGGCTATCTCTAGAATAAAAACGACAAGTGGGCTCTTCCTTTGGGACAATATACAACGGTCTTTCAGGCTGAATTGTATGCGATCCTAATGGCGGCAGCCTGGATAATTGACGAGTGGTTGAAGGGCAGGCGCATCACAATCTGTAGCGATAGTCAAACTGCATTGAGGGCGTTGAGTAGTACTTTGATCACTTCAAAAATCGTCCAGGAATATAGGAACCGATTGAATTCTGTTTCTAGATTCAATACGGTGGATTTACTCTGGGGACCTGGTCATTGTGGTGTAGAAGGAAATGAAATCTCGGTTGCCTTAGCAAGAGGCTTCAACTTTTCTCATGCCCGGACCGAAACCAGCAATTGGGGTGTCGGTAGCATTGGCTGATGCTGCTATTAAAAACTAGGAACATGTTTCTCTTCTTTGCCAGTCGTCAGGCATTGATTCGCTGTCCCACACCTTGCGCACAAGTTGATGAAGCACTTGGTGTAATTGGTCGCCTCCATATTCGTCTGGATTTGAGGCAGACCCTGCGGCATTCTCCAATTTCAGAGTACCACCAAAAGTTCGGACCCCACTTCTGAGATGCAAAACACCTTGGCGTGGGAGCGTCACATGCTCATCGTAACTTTTCGCCGATCTGTAAAGCTTTACCATCTGCGTTTTCTTCAAATACTGTATTTTGTTGCAGAACTTCTTTGAAAATCTTCTCGTCAAATTTATTGACTGCGCACCTTTCAGCTGTCGTCCGCGACCACTTCATTCGTGTGTCAAAAATGATGGCCTGGTGGTCACTATCTGTATATTCTTGACTGACGTACCACAAGAAATTCTTAGCGAATATATCACCAACAAATGTGGCATTTATCACCACGAGCCCCATTTGTCTCCCTTTGGAAAGTGTTCACGCATCCAATGTTAGCAACTGCAAGGTTCAGACCAGAGCTTTGAATAATACACGTCCTCTTGCATTTGTTTCTCGGCTGCCCCATTCTTCAGTCCATGCGTTGAAATCACCAACTACTATCTTAGGGTTATGGTCGGAGAGCAGGCCCTGATCCACTTGGCAGTGGTTCAGGTTTACCTATAGGAAACTCATTTGCGCATAGGGTCCATCGCCTTCCTAAAAACCAGACATGTGGTGCTGCCTGTGATGTGGGCGCTGTCAATGTCACTTATTTGCCTGCAAAACAGAGAATTGGGTCTTTCTTTACGCGACTTTCGCAATGTGGCCTTTTTCCCCGCATTTACGGCACAGGTCGGACCTATCGTGTACGCTAGTACATTTTTTCACCACATGCCCAAACTTCAAACACCTGAAGCATCTTTTCTGAGTTATCTGCTCTTGTAGCCGGCAGACAACCCAACCAACCGGACTTTAGTGACACTGACAGCTCTTTTGGCCGCTTCGAGTGTTAGACTTATGGACGCAGCACCCGTGTCGCCATATGCCTTTTTTAGCCATAGAATATCCGGCTCCTGTAGTGGCTGTATTCCTAGCTGCGATCGTGGGGTTTCGCAAATTTCCTCCTTCGTTATAAACTTGTCCAATCCCTTACACTCACGACCCTACGCGATTTTTACTTAGCTTCACTTCTGTTGCCTCACCTGGTGACGACTCGATTTTTTCTGCAGGTCTTGAGGCTTGCTTTCGCCTGGTTTAAACTCCAGCAATAAGTCGCCCTTTTGCGTTTGGCTGACACACCCGATTTATTTAGAAACGGCTAAACCGATTGTCACAAAATTTGGTGAGAAGGTGTGGTCTATGAATCCCTTTACAGAAAGTAAGTGGCACTATTTTGTGTAGAGTTTACAAACACATGTGAGAGGAGCGTGCAAATTTTTTTTCACAGAATATGGCCATGTGGGGTATCAAATGAAAGGACTCAATTAATACTTTTCGAAGCTGGTCCCATATTATATCGGGTGAAATGTAGGAGGGGGGAGGGGTTGCAGGAGCTTCAAAATTTGCGGACAGACTTTCAGTTTTCAGCCAATTTTTTTAGGTTTTTGGGATAGCTTTTCCCTCTAGGTCGTCCCTGTCGTTTGACCATGACAATATCATTTTTTTTTGTCATAACAAGCTGTGCCTTAAAACAGTTTTATTTACCTTTTTCATCCTTCTTTACAGGCGACATACCAATCGGACAAAACGGTACAGCACAAACCAATGGCTCTAATCATCATCACAAAAAGAAAGGATTCTTCAAGAGCTTCTGGAAAAAATCAAAACACTACTCATTGGAGCAGTAAGTTTTCAGTCGCATACATGTATCTGTATTTTTTACGATTGCACTACACAACAACTACTATCACATCCCCTCTACTAAACACTTATTGAAAATGGTACCATCTTTTTACATAAAAATATTTATTGTGCGTGCCCACCTTCCAAAATATTGCAAATGGTGGTCAATTTTGAAGAAAAAAAAAATGAAAATCAACACAATCAATGACTGATTTTTAGTAAAAAAAAAATGAAATTATAAAAATTCGAAAAGATGAAGATAATATTATAATCGACGAATTGAATTATAATTATTGTATTCCAATTTTTGGGAAACAACACTTACGAGTGTATTGAAAATTTTGAAAACAGAAAGAAGAAGAGGCAAACCACGCCTTGTTGAAGCAAAACACTATTTTTGGTTCCAAGTCACAGAAAGGATCTTTGATAAAATTGAATAGATAAGAAAGAAATTAATGAAATTTACTGAAGTCAATACATTTTTCCGAATTGAATTATTACTAAATGGTTGCTTTTTGTATTTTTTGTCCGAGTTGGGAATGATGTCCTTTTTTTGAAGGAGGCATTTGTATAAAACTACATATTCCATCGCAGAACACAAAATGTATAAATAATAGTGAAAACCTAACGCAGTGTTTAGTCCAGACATTTAGAAGTCTTTATGTGTTTCAAAGAAAGCCTAAAACAACTGCAAATGAAAAGCTTGAAACTGCTCGTATAGCGGAAAACAATGTGCATAAAACGAATTTAAAATGTTAGAATCAAGTAGTCACCATGTTTTTTGTTAGAGATGGGCATGAATGGAGTTGCAGAATGGTTTATTATCCTCAACCTAATGTCTTTTGAAGTCATTCAATCTATTCATGGATTCTTCATTCATTTAACCATGACTGGTATGAGCCAAAAATCAAGGATGAGAAATGGAGCGAAGGAACCATTCTCGGAGAGGTAGTACCCATTCTTGGCACTAGTTCAATGGTGGATTCAGTTTGAACCGTATGGATGCAATGTACTAGTTATTATCAATATGAACTTGGAAAATTAGAGTCCTCTTGGGAGATAACTGGAATGATGATGCAGATCCTACCAAAAAAAAGCTGGTCACCTTTTGGGTCCTGCGTCACCCTCGCTTGAGGAATGAACGTCTATGGAAACCTAACTACTAAACATCTCTTTACGGTACGTTTGTCTCCTTAGAAAAAAATTTCAGCTCCCTTCATATCAAAAGAAGGATCATATAATTAGCTTTATTGTGGATGCCTCCGTTTTTTAAAATATCAAAAAAGTCAGAAGTCACATCCGAAATGAAGTACATTGGAGCCTTAGCTGGTCCTATTTGAAATTTCCTCATATACTGCAGCTGCAAAACTCGGATTCCGAAGCATTGCCTGATTGACCGAAAAGACTTAGCTAGGAAGATGAAGCGAGAGGCATTGTATTCATCTATAACGGTGGACAACAGAAATCGTCCTTTCGATAATATGTCAGCCGTCTTTCATCTGAAATTCTTTTAATTCTTCGTGTTGCTTGTCGATTCACAGAACCGATCAACCACTTCTGGCCTTTGCAATCTAAGGGCCACTCCCCAAACGTAGTTTCTGAAGTCTTGTTTAACCGCATCCATTCTTTGACAATATCTTGGTCTCCAAAAAATCAATTACCAATGCTGGCATCTCGGTATCCTTGTGGATCTTCGTTCTTTGACGATAGCTTAAGCTACGGACTTGAAAAGTCACATCTCTTTGAGGACATATTTCATATGTCCTTCGAAACCTTAATATTTGTCGTCACCCACGAATATATTGTATTTATAAAGCTCAAAAGTGATGATTAGTCAACCAACCTTAGCGCTCACTCCTTAGCCCAAGGAGTAAGCTGTCATAGGTGAACAATCTAATAAACAGATCAACTTCAGAGTTCATTTCTGCACTCTTTACTTGGTTTGAGACCTGTCATTTTTTTTCTGCTCATACGGAAGTAAGTCAAGTCCTTATTCTCCAAAAAGTATCACATAACATACTAGTGCCTTGGTCCTCCAAATTTCTGCAGATGATACCAAACGTTTCCTTCCCTTTAGCAACTATTGATATTTCAGGAACAATTTGCTCCTTAGCGCAGTACAGGAAATACTCCCGAGATATCGATATTTACTGAATGAATATCACACTAGGGAAGAAGTCAGGAATACCGGAACATACATTTTGTGATTTCTATTCTTCTTTTTCTTTGACTTTGGTCCTGTTCGGCACGATGATCGGTTTGTCTAAATCTAGGTCGCCACTTTTCTCGTCTCTGAACTTGGTCTGGGTTTACTCGAAAGCCTTTCAAACCGTCAACTGGCGTGTCAAGCTATCGTCTTTTGCCGTTTTGTAATGCCGGATTCCTTTCTCCTTGATCGTTTCCCTTTAATCTCCCAAAGTGTTACAACATACACATCTTACATTTCACCATGCCTTCATCGCGTTAATAGTCTTCAAAAAAAGTTCACAAGTTAGCGTCTGACAATCAGTAGCTCTGAGTTAAATTATCAATCTAAAGGACGTAGCTCGACGCATCTTATATCTAATCCTTGCTTGTTTTCCTGGGCTCCTCATCTTTCCATATAATTCATTCCCTCATCGGGCAGAGGTGAGGCAGCATTTGATGAGTTGCCTGTCCTGGACGAAACCGTCAGTCAAGGTTTTTTCTTTTTGAACTTGAATGTTTAACCCAAAAAGAGGAGTCCGTGGACCACAAGAGAAGAAGTAAGTTGCTTCCCAAGTGATTCGTCCGTCATCAAGTGGATGCGGACTCAGGACTCCCAGCATCCTTAACATCTGCTTCTGGTTCATTCTGGAGGGCAGAACTCAACCGAAATCCTTTACTACCCTTTTCCCTTGTGGAATTTCGCGCAATTACTCTTTTCGGAGAGCAAATTTTCTGAAGATAAGAACCCTCTCAATCGTGGTGCTTCGAGAAGCAGTTGTTTGTTTTCCTATAGCGAGGACAAGTTCCTTGAACCATAGAAATAGCTACTAATTTTCGCAAAATAAGCTCTTTGAAGACCACTTTTTCTCACAGTGAACTCCTTAAAAAACAGAATTTTAGCAGTTATACGATTTTGGAAAGCTAGGAATGAATTCTTCAAAAGCTAGAAACTACAGATGCCCCTTACCCTAGATCCAATTTTACGAACAACAGCAACAGCGGTTCTCTATCTCAGAGCAATTTCTTCGCAAACCAGAGTCAGTTACTTCTTTCTTCAGAGTGAATTTTCATAGACCAGGAACAACCATTTACCCTCAACTAGACCAGAACTTCAGCAGTTGTGGTATTCCGGGAGTCAACTGTTTCCTTCCTCAAAGCATGTCCATAAAACGCTCCAAACTATTGCTTCCCATGCAACATTTCGAACTTTTTCGTTTCAGAAAACAGGCAGGTATGAGAAAGGCGGAGCCAGAACAAACTGGTGGGCACACCTCATTGCTGTTTAACAGAGTAGAAACCCTTAATTAGGTAGTCAGCACCCGTAATACAACCATAGGAAATCTAAATCTGGCTTCATTTCGCCAAGTTCATATAGCGCCCATGGGAAGGCAACCCTTCAAAGGGACGAAAAAAAGCTAAAAAATGAGAATCCAATTCCAATGGACAGTGATACCCTAACCTCTCTCAAAACTAAATCCTCAAGTCAGCCAACTAAATTAGATCTTTTTCTAAGCAAACCCAAGAATCTTATTTCATTTATTTCCATCTTTTAAGCCACGGAGGAAGTGACTTTCAGTGAACGTTCCAGACTGAACAGGTTGACGTCTTCAAAATTTTGACTTTCAGCGAGGGTGGAGCTATATGGCATTTCAAGGCTAAAGGTGAATGTCCACAGTCCAAAGTATGAATTTTGAAGTCCAAAATCAGAAGGCCAATGTCAAAATTTCAAGAGACTTCAGGACCTTCAGTATTCCACCGTACGGTTGTATGGCTTTTATAGAGATCAAGCTACCAAACAGACTGTATACTTCTGAAGAAACAGAATCCAGACTGTACAGAACAAATAGAAATACTTGATTACTTCGAGGAGAATCTCTAATCTGATTTTTACTTCACAGCCATTTGCAAATTTGATGAAGTTTATCATCCTACCATTCCCAAATACGACCTTCAAAATCAAATTTTTCCCTGATCCCTGAAAATCCCTACAATCACCCTGGTCAGCAAATACCGAGGGAAAAGGTCCAAAATTGAGCAGTGGTTATGGGTCTTCATTGTGCATGACTACCTCAGTTCAATTGTGAAATAGGCTCGGCTGGAGTGAGAAAGTGCCGGGCCCGGAGATAAGCTAATTTTATTAAATTTTGTTAAATTTTTCTGCTCCGGTCTCACGGCGGGTATTCACTCCTTTCTTCCTTTTTCACCCATTCCCCTTTTTCTTCCTTTCTCCCATCCCCTCTTTCTTCCTTTCTCCCATCCCCTCTTTCTTTCTTTCTCCCATCCCTTCTTTCTTCCCTTTCTCCCCTCCTATCGAAGGACATGAAAGTACGATTTACTCAACGGGGGAGTTTTTCTACTCCAGTCCCCCGAGAAAACTTCGGGCCCGAAGGAGGTTCGCTCCTTTTTCTCCGTTTGACCTCTTTTCCCTCTTTTTTCTTGCTCTCCCTTTCTCCCCTCCTCTCGACCGAAGATTCACTTAACGAGGGAATTTTTCTACTCCGGTCTTCCAAGAAAACTTCGGAGCTGGCGGGAATTCGCTCTTTTTCACCCTTCCCCTCTTTCTTCCTGTCCTCCCTTTCTCCCCCTCCCTTCTTTCTTCCCTTTCTGCCACTCCTCTAAACAGACTTGGGAGTACGATATACTCAACGAGGGTGCTTTTTAATCCGGACCCTCCAGAAGAAACTTTGGTATGAATCGATTCGCTCCTTTTTTTCCCTTTTCACCCCCCCCCCCCTCTCGCTTCCCCTTTTCACCCCCCTTCCCTCTTTCTTCCGTTTTCCCCTCTCCTCTTTCTTGCATGTCTCCCCCTACTCCCAATTTTTCTACTTCAGACCACTCAGTAGAAAACCGGGCCCGGAGGGACTCGCTCCTTTCTTCCCGTTTCACCTCCTCCACTATTTCTTCCTTCTCTCCTCGACTCACCTGGGAGTACCATTTACTCAGCAAGGGAGATTTCCTACTCCAGAGAAATTCGGACCCGGAGGGGATTCGTTCTTTTCTATCTTTTTCACCTCTGTCCTCTTTTTGCTTCCCTTTTTCCCTTCCCTCTTTCTTCTCTTTGGCCCTCCTTTCTTCTCTTTCTCCTTCTCCTCCCGACCAACGTTGAAGTACGATTTACTCAACGCGGGAGTTTTTGTATTCTGATTCCCGAAAGAACTTAAGAGTCAGGGGGAATTCACTCCTTACTTCCCTTCCACCTGCCCGCGTGGGAATATAATTCCCACAACGAGGGAGTATTCCTCTCCGGTCCCTCGAAAAGAACTTCAGGCCCGGAGGGGATTTGTTCCTTTCATTCCTTTTCGCTCCCTTTCCTCGACGTGGGAGTACGATTTACTCAATAAGAGAGTTTTTCTACTCCAGACCCCCCGGAGAAAATCGGACCCGAAAAAATTTGCTCCTTTTTTCCCTTTTCACTCCCTCCACTCTTTCTTCCCTTGTTTCCCTTCCCCCCACCCTCCTCTCAAGTGACGTGGGAATACAATTTACTCAACGGGGGAATTTTCCTACTCCAGGCCCCCGAGTGAAATTCGGGCCTAGAGGAGATTCGCTCTTTTCCTCCGCCTTTCACCCCCTTCCCTCCTTTTCCCTTCCCCTCTTCCTTCCCTTTTTCCCCTCCAATCTTTCTTCTGTTTCTCCCCTTCCTCAGGACCAACGTTGAAGTTCGATTTACTCTACGAGGGAGTTTTTCTACTCCGGCCTCCCGAAAGAATTTAGGAGTCAGAGAAGATAAGCTTCTTTCTCCCTTTTCACCTCACCCCACCCTCTTTCTTCTTTTTCTCCCCCTCCTCTCGATCGACACGGGAGTACGATTTACTCAACGAGGGAGTATTCTTTCTCCGGTCCTCCGAGAGATCTTCATGCTCGGTGGGGATTCGCTCCTTTCTCCCCTTTTCGCCCCTTCCCTCTTTCTTCCCTTTCTCCAATTCCCTCTTTCTTCTTTTTCTTCCCTTTCTATCGTTCTTCCCTTTCTCCCCTTCCTCTTCTCCCCTTCCCTCTTTCTTCTCCTCTCTTTCTTCCCTTTCTGTCCCCCTCTCGACTATCGTCGAAGTACGATTTACTCACGGAGGGCCACCATTTAAATGATTGAGATGTTGCAACAAGGCGAAGCATATGCTGCGGATGCTGACTTTAGGTGGTTCGTTCGCAGTGAGATTTTTTGAATCGCGCTCATAAAAAAAACGCAAAATTGCTCTTAATAATGTACCCTACCTAGAACGAAACTACTCATATCCCAACTAAGGCGGACATAACTTAGAAGGATGTAGCAAAGAAAGGCAACTTTAGGTCCCTTTCTAAATATGTTTCTATGGACCTGGAGCAGTTCTTAATCCACGATAAAACACCTCAACCATCCCTCTCCCTTTTTTTGGAATGGGGTAGGTGAATGCATTTATGCACAGAATGTTGGACTCCCGCAACAATACGTCGGACTACCAACTAAACACCTTTTCATCGTCAGGGAACTAGCCTGGAACCGTTTGTCACATTACTTCGGGGTAGTCCCCGAACTCCCTTGCCTTGCGGAGGCATCAAATCAGGGAATTGTTTTCACCAACCGGAGAGGAGAGGAGGAAGGGAACTGCCAGTTCATGGAATTCTCTGCTATCCGGCTCCTCCAGCGGTCGAGCTCTATCTTCTTTGCAACGAGAAGGGCCCGAACGTAATGAGCAACACGGCTCCACTTGTCAGCGCTCCTCAACATCGCCTAGACAATGTTGTCTGGAGGAAAATTCCCTTGCCACCCTTAAGCTTCACTCTCATTGGTTGGTTATTTACATGCTACTAGTTTGCGAACCTCTTGATTGAAAGTTTAACTGGGATAGGCTTAATGGCATTGCGAAGGTTTAACTGTCATGACATGCATAACATATTTTTAGTGGAAAATTTCAATTACGTCTATTATTTCTTCTCTTTCAAAAGTATCTAACGTTAAGTCTCCACTCAAAATGTTTATGCATTGACAATGATAATTCTCAACTGAAAGAAACGACCGTATCGACCCACAGACTAGTGCGCAATGTAGTAATGACGGATGATATTCATACAGCACAGCTCCTTTTTTAGACGCTTTCACCATTGGGAGTACCAAGTGTATCGCACCCTCGAGAACTCACTATCGTTGGCCAAGACACTTAACAGCAACCTATTATTTGGTCTAACCGGTTTTAAGGTCACCAGATAGTAGGACCAGTCTGATAATGAAGACACTTTTGACCTAGAATGCACTTAGTACTGAAATCTACAAGACCCGCTTGATCGTAAAACGAAGCTTGCACCAAGACCAGATTGGTAATAAAGAGATCCTTATCCTAAAGGCCTGCCTATTACTGACACGAGCCTGGCACTAAAATCCTGGGCCTGGTATCAAAGCCTGTGGCCAGCTGGGAGTAACGCCAACCCGACACTAAAGTCAGACTTATACCTTAGGCCTGACAAGCTTGGTACCTAATCTGGTAGTAAGGCTAGCTTGGTACGAAGGTCAACCTGGTATTAAGGTACTAATGCTAGCCTGGTGTTGAGAGGAGGCCCGTGTTGTTCCTATTAAGATGAGCCTGATTGGTGTTAAGGCTAACGTGACCTTATAAGTCACTTGGATCTTCGAACTCAGAAACAACCCCCGCAGGTACATTCTTATCCACCCTTTGCTTCAAGTATCCCTTTTTATGGAGCCCAACTACAACTAATGGATAAACCAATCTGATAAATAAGCAACAATCCATCATGCCTGACTCTCTTACAAAATAATCCCAAACACATAAAGCATTTTGCTCATTTATAAAAGTCACCGTGCACAATATTTGCACACGCCTTGGAAAACGTTCTCGCTCAAAAGAAGAAAAAACACTTTTTACACGTTTTAGAAAAATGAAGGAAAACCACTCCATAGTTCGTGCGTAGCGCTAGCTCGTCTGTGTATCTTAGATAGCTATCAAAAGCTAAAACATTGTCGAGTTTTGTAGAACGTATTGAATGTTAAAAAGAAAATCGAAATCTCGCCGCTTTAATTGTTACACTAAACACACTCACACGAAAAGCAGAATATCTAGAGAGGTGTTACCTCGATGCTTTATGGATGTATAGAGGAAAATAAGAACAGATAACTACGAAAGTGACCTAAGGAAACAGAAAAAAAATTAATGAAATATATTAAGAGAACGGAGAACTTATAGTTGGAAAGGTGTTTTGTTAAGTCAGTTCTTCTTTCGTTGGAGTTCCTTTAATTTTGCAATAAAAGATACAATAATTTCCACAGCCCTTGATGTATTTCGCAATTCTAATTCTTCCAATTTATTTAATTTAAATCCTTTTTCAAAATTATTAAATTTATACTAAGAAAAGGAAGCATAATATTGCAGGAACGAAAGTTAACCGAATATATGAAACCTACTTTTATTGGATAAAGATAAAATCACAAAAAAAAATGCAAAAAATAATAGATACCATAAAAGAAAGTGTACATGCATTATTTAATTCAGCCAAAATAAATCTATTCTCAATAACTAAAGCCTACGCTAATATTTCTACTGCATATTATCTCGAAAATAAAAGGAAGAAAGATACTTTGAACTTTATGGAGTACTGCAATTATAAAGAAAGATAAAATTTCATGAGATTACTGGTCAAATTACCAAAGGGCGAAATTAACACTCCCAAAAAAAAGAATCTCCAAGCAACCACTTTAACGTGAATGGAATTAAAATTGAAAATTGATATCTTGAAAGCAATTTTTTAAAAAAAAAATTAAATAAAATAAAAATCATGATCATTGGAAATTCCCAAAAAATTTTATTAAAATTTTATAATAAATCCATCAGTGAATTAAAGGAAGCCCACTTTCTATGATAAATTAAGCAACAACAATGAATTTTACTTCAAACAGAAGAACATAAAATTAAATTGAATAATTAAAAAGTAAAAAAATGAAAATGAATAAAGAAAATGTGTATTTTTATACTTCTCTAATCGCGATGAAATGAAAACCCGGAAAAAAACTTTAAAAAGGTAATAAAAATACGCTAAATTTACAAATCTTTAAAATGAAATACTAGAATTACAATATTTCATAATATTTTTCACTAAACGATCATTGGAAAGGGGACGGTCCCCCATTTTATATGGACCTAATATGAAATTGAAATTATCTCAGAAAATTGAAAATTGAAAACTATTGTGAAATGCAATGAGCTATTTTGAAATTTTCCAGAAAAATGAACCAAACTTTTTTTTGTTACCATAAAATATCTGTAGATTTTCTTTTTGTTGTATATTATTTTTAAAGGTAAAAGAAAATGATGAATTACTATTTCTCCATTTGTTAATAATATATTTTATAATACTTTAAATTAATACTAAGAAATTTTCTATAAATAATTTCCTAATAATTATACCGAACTAAACAACGGATAAACGGACTAATTTACATTTCTCCCCAAAGTCAAAGGTACGAATCAAACCATCAGAAACAGAACACAATTGAACTCTCCAAGTGAATTGAATAATTCTTTTTATTATTTTCCATTCGTATCTTTTTATTTTTGTGAATAATTTCAAGCTTACTCCTCTGAAGTAACAATAAAATTTGAACTACTGCAATCCAATCATTTATATGCCCCTCCTTCTCCCTCCCCCCATTATGATAATGTCCTCCGTGTATATACTTGATGCAAAATGAAATATTATATAAAAGAAACCTACATACGATCATGTATTCTAACTATTATTATGATTATTATATTCTTATAATTATCATTACAATATTTACTAACATTTGAATAGGATCATGTTTGAAATGGATTTATGTAATGGTAATGAAAATGATAGAAATGGATTAGGATGTGGACTGGAAACGCTAAATAGAAGCGATGAAAAAAAATAAAAAAATAATGAAGTTATATTTAACGATGATTATAATATGATGAAAAGTAATATTATAGTAAACATCAATGATGAAAACGAATATTAGGAAATATATTGTTTGTATTAACCCCAATTCATGATTGACTTTTTATTGATATAATATTTACCTTTTATAAGTTAACAATCATCGATGCATCGACCAATATCACTTCTCCGAACAATAGGTAAGTTGTTTAAAATGCGGCTTTTAAAAAGACTTATCGTTGTGGACCATACAAGACTCCAATTTAATTCTCGTGAAAATCATTCCACCAAAGAAAAAAAAATTAAAATTTCCCAAATTGACTAAAATCTCTTATTTAAAGCCGCAAATACTATAATTTGGGGACAGTTGATTCCTGAAATACAGTATCTAAAGGACAAAGCGTACTATAAACGAATGAAGGTAAATATTTCGATATGACACTCCATGCTAAGCTTAGCTGGAAAATATTCTGAGGAAGACCTAAAAATTAAATACCACATGCTGACAGATACACTAGTTGTTAAACAATACTCTTGGTTTGATTTCCAACTCATTCCATTTATATCCATTAAATTTTATTACACAATTTTACAATTACGTTACAATTTTTCTAACCGTCGGGATCGGCGGACGTGACTCGACTTTTTTACTTGTTCCAAAAAACTGACTTCTCTGACATTTCATTCGCCCCAGTCTCATGTCAGACCGTCAGTTGTTCCTGCGGCCATTCAATGCAGCGGTGGAGGCAAATTCATGTTGGGGCCCAGGTTCGCGCCTGCGATGTGCTGCCACACCATCATCAACGGCGCAACAAACGGTATCCGGTCTAGGTCTACTTTAATAAGGAACTCTAGACATTGCGATTTGGCGCGGAAGTCTACCAATTCGGTGTCCTTAAAAGCTACCTCGTCTTGTGTTTCTACTACAGATATTGCCCTTACAGACTTTCCAGGCTGGATCATCCTTATCCATACGAATTAGGTGACCCACCCACCGCAACCTATTGAGCCGGATTTATCTACGTCCAGACGGTCATGGTGGTTCATAGATTTCATCTTTATAGAGGCTACGGAATCGTCAATCCTCATGTAGGGGCCAACAATTCTTCGGAAGCGTCATTTCAGGAACGCGGCCAAGAGTTTGCAGTTTTTTTCTCTAGGACCCCAGCCCTCCGAGAAATACATAAGGACTGGCAAGATCATTGTCTTGTACAGTAAGAGCTTTTATCCTATGGTGAGAGGTTTCGAGTAGGCTGGGTTGACTTGAAGACAGGTTGGGTGGACTTGAAGACAATGGTGCCTCTCGCGTTTACATCAATCCACCCCTAGCTGAAACCACGCAGGTTCAGCGAAGCAAACCGTCCGCGCGATCCCGCCAATGGGGGCTACCGGGCAAATCTGACGCTTCGCGGGCGCTCTTTCGAAGGCTTTCAGCCTCGACAAGGACACCCACTTGAGTCGGCCTCGGACGTTGAGTTTGAACGAATGTTCGCCTCGTTCCAGAACTTTAAAGGGGCCCTCGTATGTTTGATGCAGCGGCTTCCGAAGGGAGTCCACCCTGATGACCTGGTCACACGTCTCATGACCCCTGGGGGTGTTGACCTCCAATGTCGCGTGTCGGGACGGTTGAGTCCGCCGCATCTTTGAAATCGCGTCCCTAAGCAGACGCAGCATTCCCCAGTTGTTTAACCCTGCTCTGACGTCCAGAACAGCATTGGCGGGGAGGCGTAGATTCTCCCAGTAAATCATCTCCGTTTAGCTGGCCACGAACTCCTCTCGCTGGACTGTACGGAGGCCGAGGAGGACGAAAGGCAAAGACCGCGTCTTCAGCGTCCGGTGCCACCATTCCAGCATACCATTGGACTGTAGGTGGTATGCAGTAGTCCTATGCCGTTCAAAGCCAAGGAGCTTCCCCAACTCCGCGAAAAGAGTTCCGCGATGAGTGGTGATGACGGCTGGAACACCAAAGCGCAAAGTCCATTCTCGACAGGGAGCCTTGGCACATGATTGTGCAGTAATGTCAGTCAGAGGTATTGCTTCAGGCCACCGCGTAAACCTGACGATGATTGTGAGGCAATAATTACATCCGTGCAAATCTCGCAAAGGACCGATGATGTCGAGATGAATGGTGTGAAAGCGCTTGGTTGCCCGAGGGAACACACCTACTTCTTTTCGAAGAGCTTGATCTTGCTCTTCTGGCCCGCAATGCACTGTCTGGCCCAAGAATTTACGTCCTTGTTCATAGACGGCTAGAAATATTTTTCTGTGACTAACCGGGTCGTCGTCCTGATACCTAGGTGCGGGAGATCGTGAATCACGTGGAATACTTCCCTGCGAAAATCGGCCGGAATTAATGGCCTGAGTCCCTTATTTAAAGTCTCGCAGAGTAAGCAAGAGTTTGAGCCGAAAATAGGAAACTTATTGAGTTTATATTTGGAATTTACTTTCAGGCTCTGAAGCTGTATCTCGTTTTTTTGTGCCTCGGCGATTGCCGTATAATCGACTGAGGCGGGGACTGTGACCTCCGAAATTCGAGACAAAGCATCTGCAACAACATTGTCTTTACTAGACACATGTTGGATATCAGAAGTAAACTGGCTGATATAACTCAAGTGTCTAAGTTGACGAGGGGACGCTTTGTCGGGCTTTTGTTTAAGCGAGAATGTGGGGGCTTGTGGTCCGTGAACATAGTGAATGGCCTGCCCTCAAGGGAGAAACGGAAGGATCGTAGCTGCTATAGTTGGGTTGGGCTGGGTTGAGCTATTTTGAAAAAAAGCTCAACGGTTGCCAGATCTGATTCACCCATTGGTGTAGAACGGCGCCTACCGCAGTATCTAAGACATCGACGAACACAGCAGTGTTGCCTCAACAAGCTACTGTTTGACTGTTTCAAACGCATGGACGGCCCCAGCAGATCTCGCAACCTCGCAGGAGTTTTTATTTTTAGGCCCAGACAAGTAGGCGTTCAGGATCGCTTGATGATGAGCGGCCCAGGGCAAGAAACGACGATAGAAATTTAGCATGTCCAAGAACCTTCGCAGATCCTTCTCCGTGGCTGGTAATGGGAAACCCTTAATTGCCCCAACCTTATCTGGATCAGGTTGGATACCGTCAGGGGTTACTAAGTGGCCGAGAAATTTCACCTGCTTCTGTAGAAATCTGTATTTTTCAACGTTTAAGACAAGCCCAACCTCAAGGAGACGTTGAAAAATGCACTCGAGATGCTCTAAATGCTCAGATCCGGAAGCGGGAGCGACCAAAACATCATCCATGTATATGAAACAAAAGTTCAAGTTTCGTAAAACTGAGTGGATGAACCTCTGGAAAGTTTGTGCAGCGTTGCAAAACCCGAAAGTTACCCTAGTGAATTCGAAGAGTCCGAAAGGTGTGCAAATAGCCGTCTTCGAAATGTCTTCAGGAGCTACAGGGATTTCGTGGTACGCCTTAGCTAGATCCAAAGTCGTAAAAACACGGCAATTCGTTAGTGAGTGCGCGAAATCATGGATGAGTGGCATGGGACATCGATGAGGAACTATCTGAACTTTCAGACGCCTATAATCTCCGAATGGCCTCCATTCGCCGTTTGGCTTAGGGACCAAATGCAAGTGTTTGATGGTCTGCAGATAGCCTGTTTCATCAAATTTGCAAACTCTCTTTCACAACAGCCAGCTTCTTGGGTGAAAGAGGGTGCAGCTTTGAGAAGATTGGAGAGCCGGTGGTATTGATATGGTGCTGCACATTGTGCTTCACCGGCTTGTAGAAGCTACTTTCCGTAGTGATGTTGCGAAACTTGCGGAAGAGTGCGCGAATGCGATGGTCAGCAACGTCCTTGAAAATTATCGAGAGAGTGTTATCTCGGCAGGTAGAAATCTTCCCTGACGTCTGTAACGAGGTTGCGGGGTCTATCAATGTCATGTTCTGCAAGGCAACCAGCCACCCATAGTGATACACGAAAGTCCTGGGGGGTTTAACGTGAGTACCTGCCGTGAAGGCTTAATCCCACGGTCCTCTTCGGACACGGATTGATTTTGGGACTACAATCAGAGCCCCGCCATGCAAGCACAGCGGTCCTGGTTTATACTGAGTGCAGGCTCAGCATTCATACCAGTGGATGCGAGGCCTATCTAACACCTCTGCCGCAACTAAGGGGTACGGCGCCCGAGTTGTAAAACGCAACTCCACGCGTGAGCTCCGGGGAGCTCTGCCCGCGATGTAGGCATAACCACAACCACCATGAAACTCCCACTAGGGGGCCAACCGCAAATAACCGGGCCGAGAGCACATCCTCCATGAATACTCCTGGAGCATATGCCCTCAGAGGGCCATCCCGGTTCCCATGGTACCAGATAACCTCCGGTGAGGCTTCGTGGCAGAGCCACTTCAGATGAGTTCCTTGCAGACTCGGGTCTGATCGCCCTCCTCGAGTACGTGGGCCCATAGTGATACAGGAAGTCCGCGCCTAATATGGGAATACTGATACCCACTAAAATGAAGCGCCGCGATAACCACAGGTGCTGATGGGAAATGAGTTCGCGGCCACTAGATCTAGCTGCCGAACGCAAAGTACCTACCGTCGCAGCGAGCTTGGTGAACGCGCCGGCCAATGTCGTCACAATCTACTTCAGTTCGTCGATTTCCCGAGTTGTGTCTCTCCTGCTGCTCCTTCAAGCGGACGTACCAGCACTTCTCTAGTCCGTCCGTGACGAGTCTCATGGTCTCCTCGTCGAGACCAATGAGTGCGTGGTTGAATCTTATGACGTCCGCCATAAAGCCCGCCAGTGCGAATTGAACCTCCAACTGTCGAAACCAGGCAGCCGGATCGCGTCGCCAAAAGGAGGCACCCTAACTTGCTTGCGTGTACTTTCTCCTGTGAGAAGCTTGCTTTCCCTAGCGATGTCCTCCGGAATAGAGACTAGTCCCTCGGTAATTACCGTGGCCGTAAGGGTGCCGCCGTTTTGGCGTAGGAACCCGGCAGCATGGTTCTTCCAGCTCGAGGTCCAATTCGCTTTGACCGGCGTCAATGCTCTTCTCTTCAATCACAGGACGAGGAGTTGAGCTTGTCTCTGACATCCTCGAGGTCTGCTGTTATAAGCGACTAAAAAAGCGCAACTCATAAAATGCCTGTGGTAAATGAGACGTCTAAACTTAACCACTAACTGACAGAACTAACACTAGGTGAGCGTGCACTAAGCCAACTGCTATGTGAAATGAACAGTTGGGTGGTGACAATGTCGGCACCGAACTGCTACGGCCTTGGTGGCTGCAGAGGCTCCCGGAGAACACACAGGCCACCCTAGCATGTGCGGATTCGGGGTCTCTGTACATGTTAGCCATCACCGCGGACAAAATTTATTCACGACCCATGGTTGGCAGGGTGTCACGCGAAAACTCAAGCCAAGTGGCTCAGCTGCAGCAGATGGTGGCAACATTAATAGCCACCGTCTCTGAGTTCGCATAGGTCGTGCTTCGCGTTCGGGAAGTAGGACTAGATCAAGGTCTAGATCCACCTCCCGAAACGAGAGATCGGATAGTAAGTCGTCGGGACGTTGCATAAGTCTCGGGGCATACTCATACCATCGCAGGTTCGCCGAAAAAACAACGAAATGTACAAGCCCCTGCAATTTCGCACCAAAAGCCCGACTTGCTGAGAGTGCTGGCGACTGCTACCCGAAATAAAAGACCACGTCGCCTCACAATTTAAGACCTCTTGAGCCCGCGCAACTACCTGGTCCATATAGACGCTGAAGTTTCGGTTCTCCCCATATCCCGATACCATAATTTAATACCGCAATCTTTGAAATTCGCGGCAGCAAACTCTTCATTGATCCGCATGTATGGCTACAGGCAGATAGACTTGAGTTTAGGACTTCGATGAGCGTAATCTTGGCGCGCATGTATTCGCGCACTTCTTCAAAAATACCGCAATATCACTACCGAGTGTGATCTCTCTTAGCCAAGTAAGTGTGATGTTCAGCACCACATCAACACTACTGGCTCCCCCAATTTTCTCCAAGGTTCGTTCATTACCATTGGAGAAGTTTATCGAATTTGGACTCAGTCAGGGTATACTATCAGCTCCCTGTAGCACCCGAAGACATTTCGAAAACAGCACCTTTCGCCCTCTTCGGGTTCACTAGCATGACTTTCGAGCGGTGCGACGCGATGGAAACCTTTCAAAGATACATCCACTCTGTGCTACGAAACCTCAACTTCTGCTTCGTATATTTGGATGATGTTCTAATCGCGCCTTCCTCTGATTCCGAGCATTTTAAAAGCCTCCTTGAGGCCGGTCAAGTACTCAACGTTGAAAAGTGCAAATTTCTACAATGGTAGGTGAGATTCTTCAGCCACCTGAAGGCATTCAACCGGATCCAGTCGAGGTGCAAGTGATTTCGGGCTTCCCGCTTCCAAAAACCGTTAAGAATCTCAGAAGGTTCTTGGGCATATTGAACTTCTATCGTGCCCAAGGCCGCCCATCATCAATCAATCCTTAACGCCTTCTTGTCGGGGCCGAAAATCAAAGACTCCTGTCTGATTCCACGCTTTGGTGTGCCGGCAATTATAATCACCGACCAGGGAATACATTTTGAGCCCTCCCTTTTCTCAGAGTTGGACAAACTTCTCGGCTTTAGACGCCACCGGACAACCGCTTACCACCCGCAGTCCAATGGGATGCTCGAAATGTGGCATAGAACGCTGAAAGCCCAAGACGACCCTTCTTGGTAGCAAGTCCTGCCACCCATTCTTCTTGGCCTCCGAACAGCCAATCGCGAAGGGTACTCTTGCTTCGTCTTCAGTTCGACGAGAACTCCGCCACCTTTCATTTTCCGTATGGGAGACACCTCTGCTCCGTTGTCTTCGGATTTCATCCTGTAACGAATTTCACTAAGGACTTCCATCGGATTAATGAGCAGAGCTGACGGTCTAGTCTTTCTTCGTTTCCTCGTCTTTTCCGCTACTGGTTTTGGTTTGTAGCCTCCTTATCTTTAAACAGACGGATCTCAGGCGGGATAGTCAGTTTTTTTCCGTTTATCCGCCTTCTTTTTTGGGCCCTGGGAAATGCTTTGATAAAGTCTCCTTCAGGCACGTCGTCCTCTTTCCGCTTTTTCTTCAGTTCGCTTTGAAGTGGGCTATCTGCAGTCCGCTTGGTGCAAGCAGCGTTCTCAGCGGGGAGTGCGGCTGTTTCTGTTTTCCTATTGTCTTCCACTGCTCTCCACATTCGCGATCCAATAGTTCTTCCAGTTCCATCAACTGGTTTTCGGCCCCTTTGCTGACGTTTCTCTGGAGGAACGTTGCCGACCGCATACAGTTCACAACTCCTGATGAGCCTTTTCTTTTCGGCTCTAGCCAGGGCGGTTAACTGCACTTGCACTGGATTCGTGTCTGAATCTACCCGCTCAGGACTAGCGATTCTAACTGGGCTTTATTTTCGAAACTACTGCAGGACCCGATATAATAGGTGGGTGAAACTCAGAAAACCTTTCGCCGTTGTACTTGCGTTAGGCGCTTGCGGTACATTTCCTTACTGACGGCGCCAATCCATACTTAGGAACATCATTAAACTACTCCTATTCGATAAGGACCTTCGAAGTTGCCTGAATAGATTTTCTCCAGAGCCGAGGAGAATCCATGCTCAGTGATCCATCTACTGACTCACCGCATCATTATTCCCAATGGGTTGGGATGGGTTGTTAGACAGTACCCGCGGCAACCAGTGCCGCAATATACTCGGGTATCCGACCAGATGTGATTCATCAGGCATCTGAAGTCATAGAAAGTATTTTATGAGACGTTTCAAAGGGTCCCGACCAAAGATAGATCCCTGAGGTGCCCGCGATGTGACCTAGAGTCTGTTCTTTCTGGGTCTTCCAGAGAATTTCTTACAGCTAACGTCACAAGGAGAACCTCTCATTCACTGTGGTGACTGTGTTTTGATGAGGAGCCTCCTGCAGCATGTATTGCGTCAGTAGTCTTGGCTTGATGAGCTTCTCTTCCAGTTTCCCAGATGTGTCCAACATGCTGAGAGAAAGGTGAGCTGACGACGCTTTGCTGGCTCTTTTGTCTTTGTTTATCAGCACGAGTCTTGCAATCTTTAAGTAGTCGAAGTTATACTTGAATGCAAGTTTCGGCACTTCGTTGGGAATACCATCCAGTTCTGGTGCTTTTTTGTCCGTCATGGACAAGGATGGTAGATGAATGCCGAATTTTTTGGTAACAAACTTATACTTGAGACCTCACAGGTCTCTATTAATGTCACTGACTAGCTCATACCAGTAGCGTGCTTTCTTCCTGTTGATTTCGAGACGGAGTTCCTTTTTTGCCCTCTTGTATGCTGTGGATCTGAAAGTTACCTCATATTGGGCTTCCGACCCTTGACGTTATCGCCAATGGTTTCTGTGTGCATATGAAAATAAGTATACTATCAATTCTAAAAATGACCTCCTGAAATTCCAAATTCAAAAAAACATTTTTGTTGCTGAGTGAGCTCCTTCACTAATCTTGCTTGTACTAAAAAGACCTAAGATGTATCTTCAAGAAAAAGTTCTTTAAATTTCAAAACCATACAAACCTTGCTTGGGGTGGTAAATATCTGATACGGGTCTAGCTAGAGCCTCAGAACAATATCAAATTCCAAGATAAATTCCTTACACATCAATGAAAACCAAGAATATCTCTTTGTTCAAAAAAGTTATTTATTTTAAAAAAAAGTAAACAAAATCAAAGTAAATCCATACAAAACCAATAACTTTATTACAATACTTAATAATTTTATGATGTATCTTTATATAATTTTATCTCACTTCATCAAGACCATTTCACAAATTATCGCCTTCACTGAATTCGTGATAATTCTCTGTCTCTTTCTGTATTTTAATAATCACCTCAAAATATTGACTGACATATACATCAACAATATCATGCGCAAAAAAAAAAGATACTTTTAGTTCTATCCAAGCAAAATAAAAGAATCTTATTCAGTCCCAGCAAACTATTGAAATTATGCAATGGCGGTCTTCTCGTTTTACATCCTTAGTGCGTCCTTCCAAGGAGAAAGGACTACAAAAAAGAAAATCATGCGGAAATTTGACTACAAATTTCCCATAAATTTTTTACGGATATTGGTTTTGTTTGTTTTAACCTAATTTATAATTTTATTATTTTTTATTCGTTTTTTTTTTTAATTTTCTCTTGTTTCATTATCATTGTGTATAAAAAACAACGAACACCAACTATGAAAACTGTTTTTTTTTCCTCATTTATTTTTTTTTACTCTTCAGCTTTAAATCTACTTTTAAACTTTAAGTTACAATATAGAAAGCAATTTGGATTTTTAAATTCACGGGACCAAAATTCAGCTATTTGTTGATATTAGTTTAGGTTTACTTTGAAAATCATCAAAACAGGAAAAAGAGAAAGACTAGGAAAGAAGGACAATGTAAAGTTGACTAATTAACATTAAAACAGGACAATCGCAAGGATAATGCTTCAATTATATTTCACGCCTTAAATGTCCTAGAATTTGCCTTGGCCACCATTCTGCTGTTGCAATTGTTCTTATCTTTCTATTTCATTCTTTTTTGCTTCTTCATCTTATCAAAAAAAAATTAGCTTCAAATATTTTTCTTATCCATCTTTTTTTTATTTAAATATTTAGTCAGTATCAAAGTTATTTTTTATTATAATTATTATCGCTTTTTACTTTTCTCCATATATGGTTGTGTGATAATGCTGTTATTTATATTGTGTGGTGATCATGAATGGTTGGCAACTAAACATGCAATTCTTTGTTTTAAAATTTATCTCTTTGGACTATCTTTATCCAATTCTGATGTTCTAAAATTTCTGTTTCTTTTTCTGTTTTCTAGTAGTTTGGTGAGTTGTCTGTTTGTTAATTATTACGAAATAGCTTAGACTTTCATCTCTTGTGTTTATATTAGTAATGAATGATTTTTAAGGGAAGATGTAGATGATAATTTGTTGGATGGGCAAGCACACTTAGCTTAGATTTGAATATAGCTAGTTTTAATTTGATTTAAACATTTTCAATAGATAATTACTAGAAATTTTTATTTGAATTACTTAATCATTCACTCGAAGGAATTTTATTAAATAAAAATATAAAGTGGAATATGAGCAGATTTCCCGAAACAAAATCCCACAATTGTGGATAAAACACAAAATGTTGAATAAAAATTTTCCATAATTCATAAAAAAGAAACCATTTTCTCACATTTCCCCCGATTATCCCCTTCAAAGGTTATATAACCGAAAGAAAAATTATATATATTCTCTAAACCTCCGCATATTAAGCCTGTCTAATCATTTATTATCCCAATCTTACTACAATTTTCCATTTTCCTGAACTATACACCATTCTTATATAGTTCCAAGTGAAAAGGGCAGCAAATCATCTATTCAAATTAATTGTAACCTAAATCCACAAAATTATACCATTCCTAAAATATCACTTGATTTCTCTCGAACATCCACTCACAATTCCACTATGTTTTAAAACAAAACCTTAAAAACGCAATTTTACTAAATGCCTGCCAGTCTAAAAATGAAAATCAAATGGAAATCATAGATGAGGAAGAAAAATCCTTTATTATTTTGCTGATAATAATCATTAAATTACATTACAATGGTAAAATATGAATTATATTTGATCATTATTTCAATTCATTCTTCTTCATTGTTATATTACTTTTGTTATCCTGTTTAGTTTGTTGGTTTTTCTTTGTTTTCTTCTTCTTTATTTATTGTTTAATTATTATTCTTTTTTGTTTTTTTTTTATATTTTCTTATACAAATAGTATCGAGGATGAATATATGTTTACATTGGGAGAAAATTACATCAACCTGTAATGAAAAAGGAGAAAGAAAGATAAATCAGTTTTAGTTTCAAACGTTTTTAGTACGAAATATATAATCGATGATAAAATATTTTCATTATTTTTCAACACTGTTTACTCGACTTTGAAGCATTATCACTATAAATTCATCTGGCAACTCCTTTTTTTGTTTGACATTTGATGAATCAGCTGAACACGGGTAATCAGGCTTTATATAGTAATTGCCATCATTAGGCCGATGCTCGTCTATGCATTCGTAGTCTGGTGAGTTAAGCTGATGGAAAAGGGGCTTCACAATGCGCATTTTTGGATATTTTTGTCCCCGAGGGTAAACCCGTTCCTGATTATTGGGGTCCGCTCCCTTGCACACGATGCTCTGGTAAGTTTTCACATAAATTAAAAAAAAAAAAACCAACGAAATAACAGGGAAGGATGAAGAGCTGAATGCGTTTGGGCGCAGCACAAAAATACGTCGTTCTCCACAGCGATCAGCGAAAGAGGCAGCGAGGGCTGACATAGCCGATGTGACACCGAGGCACCCGATGGAGATGGCAACTCCAATACCGAGTGCAAGTGCATTCGACCATCCTAGCTAGAGCGGAAGAGGAAAGGCTCATCAGGAAATGCGCTGCAGTGGTGAAACTTATGCGTTTGGTAACGTTCCTCTTGAGGAACCTCAGCAAAGGTGTCAAAAACGGACTGATAGAAGTGGAGGAACTATTGAATCGCATCTCCTTCTATACGCGAACGTGGGGAGCAGTAGAAGACGATTGGTGAGCAAAAACAGCCGCACTCCCCACTGAGAACGCTGCTTGCGTCAAACGGACCGCAGATAGCACACTACAAAGCGAACTGGGGAAAAAGCGGAAAGAGGACGACGTGCCTGAAGGAGACTTTACCGAAGTAGTTTCCAGGGCCCACAAAAAGAAGACAAAAAAGGATAAAAGAAAACAACTGGCTATCCCGCCAGAGACTCGTCTGTCCAAAGACAAGGGGACTACAAACCAAAAGCCAGTAACAGAGAAGACGAGAAAACGAAGAAGGACTAGACCGTTGATTTTGCTCATTAAGCCGACGGACGGCAAAACATTTGCAGTGGTCCTTAGTGAAATCCGCTATAGGATGAAACCCGAAGACAAAGGAGCAGAAGTATCTTAATAACAACAATAATCGTTGGCGCAACAATCCATATTGGATCAGGGCCTTGAAGTTTGTTAGAGCACTTCATTCAAGACCGAAACGATACATTATAGTATACTGTAGGAGGCAATGTGGTCAGCATTGCGCTCGTCCGAGATTATAACCCTGATTTGATACAGGTACACATTCATTCGACCTCAAAACACGATACAAATCCCACTGCCACTAGTGAGATTTGAACCGCGACCTTCCGTATGATAGCCTTGTGCTCTAACCACTCAGCTATCTGGACACTGAAATGTCTTCCACACGGAAAACGAAAGGTAGCGGAGTCCTCATCGAACTGGGCCGAACAACGACTAGTAAGAGTACATTCTGCGAAGCGGTGAAGACGTTACTGTGGGAGAAAGCTCTCGTTTCTAATATAGAGCCTATGCACTTTCCAAAATCCTAATTCTTGACTACCTCACAGAAAAGATTGGAGTGGAGGAGGCCATAAAGCGTGAATGTTCAGAGGTTGGTTACCTCCGGATAAGTATCACCCCTGTAAATGCTCGAAGCCAAAAACTCGCTGTAGTGGAAGTCCTGGAGCAATATTCCAGGAAACCCCTTAGCAGCAGGGAAAATTGGATGGGTCGTATGCAGGGTACGAATGCGCAAGGGGGCCGACAAATGGACAGAATGCCACAGATGCGATCAGGTAGGTCATCAAGCGAAAGACCGGCATTGAAAGCGAAAGTTGCGGTCTCTACAGGGATCGTGGGGCGCCTAGTGAGAGGGTCGCAGACACTCCGAGTTCGGGACGGTGTCCTATCTTTAGTGCGGCAGTAGAAAGCGCTAGGGCGCGATTAGCATGATCCGTATCCTACAAATTAACATCCACCAAAAACCAACCGCTCACCAGCTGCTTGCGCAGTTCGCTACAGAGGTAAAGAGAACCCGGCTTGATGGCATCTCAACTAATCGGGTACCGCTGCCATTTGGGTTCGGGACGACGTCCAACTACGTGTTCTTGCCCAGCACCGAGGGAATGGGATTGCCTAGCTTCTTTGTTTAGAGATAACGTTTTTTAGCGTTTATCTGACGGCGAATGAAATGATGCCGGGCTTTCGGCCCGGGCTTGATGCTCTACAGGATGCCGTTTCAGGCACGGAGGGGTGAATCCTGGTAGGCGGTGATTTTAATGCGAGGGCACTTGAACGTCGCATGCTTCAGCCAGACTCCAGAGGGGAACAACATCCCTGACATCACTTTTGCGTCGGAATCTCTAGAACTACCAGTGGACGGGGGGCAAGTCCTAGAAGACTTCTCGGATTCGCGTTCGAAGTGGTTGACGTTGCTTTCCGGCGTGCACCAACTCGGCGCTCTACCTACGTGTGGAATGTCGCAACATCGGCCGAAATTGACAACCTACCGAAGGAGTGTCAAGACCTCTGCCGTTTGGCACAACGTTTACACGCCCGCTTGTCACCCGGAAAATCGGAGCTCTGTGGAAGCTCTGCATAGTATAGTATTTCCTAGACGTCCCGTACGGGTTGATGTCAATAGCACGGAAAGCATCGAGGATTGCCCCTTCTCACAATAAGAGAGCTCGAAGAAGCGATTCTCACTATGAAAAACAAGAAGGCGACAGGTCCTTAATCTTTCCCCTTACAAACCAGTGTTCCACAAAAGACCAGACTTGCTACTCGGGGCTTTCAACGCTTGCCCTTAGTAGGCCATTTTTCCTTATCGCTGGAATGTAGCGAGACACGCGCTGATCAGCAAGGGCAAAGGAAACCCGGAGCAGCCTTCCGCATATCGACCGCTGTATATGCTCGACACGGCCGGAAAAGTGCTCGAAAAATTCATCAGAGGTAGACTCACTGAAGCGATCCACGCTGCCAGGGATTTACCTCCAAGGCAGTTTGCGTTCAGAGAAGGGAGACCCACGGTGGATACTGTTATGGTGGTCGTGGATGCGGTTTATCGAGCCAAGGCACACAGCTGCCGTTCTCAACGGATAGTACTCCTCGCTTGATGTCAGAAATGCCTTCATTTCCATAAGATGGACAGATAAGTTGGGCACATTAGGAAACTCATTTAACGTACCAAGCTATCTCTTGCGGATATTGAGGGATTATCTGAACGACCACTCCCTACTCTATGGGGCGCTAGAGGGCCAGAGGTGGATGGAGATTACGTCAGGAGTATTACAGGGATCCATCCTAGCAGACTTGGCATATTGATGCGACGCGTAAGCGAATGGATGACTGCTCATTATTTCAACCTTACGCTGGAAAAAGACAGAAGTAGTCACGACCAGAAAGAGAATCCCGACCGTGCGTCCCATATCGATCGGCGAATTGATTATAAAGCCAAGACCAGCTGTTAACTACCTCGATTTAATACTCGACTGGAAGATGTGCTTCCACGAGCAAATGAAAGCAGCTGGAGTCTCGGCCTTGACTCTCCTAATGGCGAATGTTGGGCCCCTATATCTACTAGAAGACATCTTCTAATGGCAGCAATGCAGTCCATTCTGCTCTATGGCGCGGGGGTATGGGCTGATGCTCTTGACAAGGAAGTGCATCGTAAGTGCCTTGCTCAAATACATAGACGGACAGCTTTGCGAGTGACGTGATGGTGGTCGCAGAAGTGATCCCCGTTGTCCTTCTCGCTAACGAGAGTAAAGCTATCTACAGGCATATGGACGAAAACTTAAGAGAGGTGGATGCCCATGAAGACAGTCAACGCACCCTTACGGCAAAATGAACCAAGAGGTAGACGGACTGCGCGGCTCATCGACAACTTAAATCGGTGGCTGGCGAGATTGAGAACTTCTTTACCCAACTTGTAAGTAGACATGGGGGATTTCAGTGTTACCTACACACGATACGACGCGATCTCCTAATTGTGTGCTCTGCAAGGGGCGACGGATGACACCGAAGACACCATTTTCTCTTGTAGAAGGTGGGACGGCTTTTGCCAGCAGTTTTATGCAGACACAGGGGAGCTCTCTCCAGACCGCATCGTCACAGAAGTGACGAGCGCTGATAGATGGAGTCATTATGTTCGAGCTCTTCTTATTGCGAAAAAGATAGAGCTCGACTAGTAGAGGAACCAGATGGATGATTCCGTGAAATAATAACTTCCTTCCTCCTCTCCCCTCCCGTTGATGAAGGCTCCCAAAGTGATGTGAGTGGGAGGGCTAGTCAGAAATACTGGACCAAACGGTTCCAAGCTAGTTGTCTGATGACACGGAGGTATTTAGTTTAGTTTAGTCCAACACTCTGTGCGTAAACGCATTAAAAAACCTACCTTACTCCCCCCGCTAAAAAACCTCCCTATTGTTTGCCCGCGCTGATCTTTCGAATAACTGTACAGCTGCGGTGATCTGAAGAAGATACTTGATAGATCCTGTACTTCTTATCACTTGAAAAAGACAGTAATAGGAAACGCAAAGCACTCAGCTTAATGTGTATATGTATATTTGAACCAGCAGGACCAATAGCCTGGCAAAAAGGGACCTATGAAATAACTGCACACTCCCGAAAACCCATGCGAAATTGCAAGACAAATAGACATAGAATCCTTAAGGTAACCGCACAGACAGTAATAAAGGCTCTTTGCCTTTAGCAAGCAAAGAATAGGACCTATTCGTCGATTCGACATGATAATTTTCATGTAGCCATTTTCACTGCAGAAAAATCTTCGGAAAACCGTGCGCATAGAAAAGACAAAAACCACCCTAGATTCAGTGCATTTTCGAACAGAACTCTCAAGCTGCGTAGATCCTATGCCCGACTTGGGCTGTGTAAAGTGGAAGTAATCTGTCTTATCTAATGGAAAGGAACAAAAATTGGTTCTGTAGCTAAAGCCCTTCTAATTATTAAGCAAACTCCACATACCACTAAGCGGACTTCCTCTGGGAACTTACTTTTTCGAAAGTCGGCTTCTGATTCGGTCAGCAAATTTTTATTTTAGTAATGGTGTATTTGATATCCCAAATTACGTCATTTCAGCTTGCCTCGAGAACCATTTTCAGCTGGAGACCAAAACGACGGAGATCCATGGTGAGCGCCAATAATGGGGTAGTCAAGATAAGCACCGGAGTTGACTATGATCAACCACTAGGACAGAGGGCCTGCAAAGTCACCTTTGACAATTTCATTTTAGATTTCTGAGATAACTTTCCCTTTCCCTTCCTGATTGACCTTGGTCGACCCAGATGATTATTCTGATCACCCCAATATCGACGCTTACCACAAATGGCGCCCAACGTGGGACACAACGATCGGTAGGTTTGATGACAATGAACCTGTGAAAGATACTCTATTCCACCTTCCAACTTCATTTTGATGAATCAGATGGAGATACATCAATAAATCAGTCAAATGCCCATGTCATGCCATGCCATACTCTAGTGTTCCTAAATTTCATTCGTGTCTCACCAGATAGAGTTTCCCTTCCTGTTTCTTGGTATGACAGTCCATGCTTTTGAGGAGAATCCTTCCGCACCTGTGTTTTGAGTGACAATCTCTACCTTCAATTAACTTGGTGAATTTTCAATTTTTTTCATCTTCGGGACGAAAGGACAGATGAGATAAAACTGTGATTTGATGCAGAGGCAGGTGGCTCAAACTGTGCCTATAGCGCGTTTACCACTATACCCTTATTCTGCTCTCTGGTTTCAAACGAAGAAGAATCAATTTTCGCATTTCCCTTTCTAGTTGTTGAATTATGTCTTCTTTGTGGTTGGTCATGGTGAACCCAGGTGGTCCTTCTAACGAAACCAATATCGACGGTCACTACGGATATCAGGTAGGACATAAGCACAAATAGAGAAGATATGGTTTTATTAATTGAGAGTTTGATTCGCTTTTACAAACTGGCACATGCTTCTTATGACGAAAAGATTATTAACTGACCATGCCCTACTAAAAGCAAACCAAAGGATTCCTACTTTCTAGAATTTAGGCTCGCAATGTTCCCCATTCTATTCTTGTTCTAGTTTTACCAGTGCCTGAAGCGCAAATTCAAAGTGAAGTGACTGAAATCGCCTCCAGAAATTTTCTCACTTTCATAATTCCATTTGTGTTTAAAGTTTCACTGGAATTCGATATCCCGTCTGGAATCGGCATATCCACAGTACAACTGCCGCATAACATTCAAAATTAGGTCATCGGAAATTGGAAAATTTAGCGCAAAGTGAACTACAAACTTCTATAAACACCTTCAAATTCGACTATCACCAGCCCCCCTGAACTCCCTCCTGATTTCCTCCGGCGATGACTGAGGAAGAAAGGATATGACGTCAAATCGCTATTTTGCCAAGTCTATGTGCTCGTCCGAATTAAAATCGAAAGTACACGCCATATCCACGCTCACTCTCCGACATGTGCCTTGAATGGCCTCAACGAAAATATTCGTGACTACCCCCATTGAAAATAAAAGAAAATGTAGTCGCCAGTTGGGCGTTGGGAGTCTCAACACTTCGTTTTCATTTTCAATATCCACTCGTAGTTTCCATACTGAAAGCAACGACTTAAGCCCATTGTCATCCTCCTACTTGGTATTCTGGAAGGTTGTTGGTATTCCTATGGAGACGCCTTCAAGAATTTTAAATTTTCCAAGCCGGGCTAGATGGCTGGGCCAGCTAGTGAGCAATCGGCACGCTTCCTTCCACCCTGACCCGCTTCCTGAATGAACGGTGCGAGTATGAGCACTTAATATTCCATTACCTAAATGAGCCATGTACATGGGCATGAGGATGTGTTTTATGATTCCACCGCACCGGAGGCAGTTGGTGAGAGGATTCTTTATAAAATTGTTGAATTATATCGACACCGAGTGATATATGGTTGATGATGACAAGCAACATAAATAGCTGATATTTAACCCTAGATATTCCAGTAAAAGCAATGATGTTACTGGTCACAATGTGGTAATCCAATGGAGCTCATTTTAGGCTGACACAGGACAATTTTTGAAAATTACTCCCCACAACGAACCTCGCATATCAATTCGTTTAAAATTTCAGCACTCATGGCTAGAATTGCATTCAAGATATTCGTGAAAAAATAGGAAACGGAGAAGTATGTAATCATTCGGGTGAAGTACTTCCAGAAAAACTACTAAACAGGGGATAGAATCTTTGGAGACTAGTAACCTGCAACTGTCCTTGCCTTATCCTTGCGAAGCGGCTGCCACACCTCCGAATCGAACTGATCTTTTAACTTCGACCTTTTGCTTTTGACAACAGTTTATAATTGAATTCTCGAATGGACAAATGCTTTTCAACAATATTGGGGCTCCCAAAAATGCCCACTTGCTCCAACTTCGACGAGAGTTTCAACAATATAGGCTGGACATTCTGAGGCTAAACGAGGGAAAGTGATGGGACTCTAGAGAGGGAGTGCTCTCTTCCCTCTTGACACTGGGCTATTGTACTCTGATAAAAGATGCTCACTGCATCCACTCGACGGGCTTTTACGCGCCTGGGAACTGGTATCAGACAGAATATTAACTTCGAGATTCCGGTCCAGAATGAGGAACCTTTCAATAGTGCAGTTTTATGTGGATACGGAGACGCCCAATGCAGAGAAGGAGGCTCTATATAATCAGCTCAATGTAATCAAGGAGAGCTCCAAAGGTGACATTGGAATCGTGATGTTTGATCTGAATTTCAAGGTGGGCTCTGATAAACGAAATAAGGGGGACTCTGATACTTGGGGACCGTGATGACAGTGATGAGAGGTTTGTGACCTTCGCAAATTTCCACCAACTCACTATTTGCGGCACATTGTACGAGCATAGGATCTGTCATAAAACCAGTTGAGTTTCGTCGAATGACTTATCAGATCGACCACATCGGGAGCAGTAGTAAATTAAGGAGTTCTCTTTTGGATATGCGAAAAAAGGAGAAACTCTAACTTCAGCCTGGAACAACATCATCGCTTGATGTCCGCTTGCCGTTCAAGTGTTACGTCCCCTACTTCACATCGGATAAGAAAACCTAATGTCTAGGATAGACCAAAGCAAATGTCTTAGATAGTCCGCTTGGGGACATTGTTGAGCACTCGGCCACGATTACAATTGGGGGGGTTTCAAGGCCCGATTGATCGTTACGAGTAGTAGCGGGCGGGCCGCGCATGAGCTCTGATACCGGAAGAAATCGCGGAAAGTTCACCGTAGTACGCCGCGACAAAAGAAAATTCTTTATTGCGCTGGTCAGGAAAACAGAAGCGCCCACAAACACTACTTCACGATAGTTGGATGAGAGACCTTAATGATCGCCTCCACGTTCACTTCACTATCATGAAGCAGCTGCAGAAGAAATGAAAAAAGCATTCCACCTCAATTTTTAACCCCATAAAATCTAAGGTAGGGTGGGTGAAGGTGGTGAAGAGACAGACGAGGCAGAAACGCTGTGGGCAGAATCAAAACCAAGTGGCCGAGGAAAACCTCCACGTTATGGCACCGGGAAACGCTATACTCACTTTGACTTTGACACTTTGAAGCCTAATTAGGGCGATCAGAACCAAGTCTACACAGGGACTCATCTAAATTCGCTTCGGCCACGAAACCTCACTAGAGGTTACCTGGTGCCACGGAAAACGGGATGGTCTCCAGAGTTCATATGCCTCAAGAAAATTCCTGCGTTATTTGGGGTGGCCCCCTAGTGGGAGTTTCATGGGGCTGGTAATTTTGTCTAAGAAAATAGGAGACCCTCGGGCCTCAAGAGTGAAGTTGCGGGCTGGGTACTCCTTAGTTCGGTAGAGATTTAGGTATATCTTGCATCCACCAGTATGAATGCACAGCCATCCACCCAGTGCAGACTGGTATCGTTGCGTTTTGTCATACTAGCGTGTGAAATGTCTAATCCCTGCAATATGCAAGCGGGGTAGGGGGAGGGGGAAGTTAAATTGCTCATCATTGCAGCCCCTGAAGATTCTGCAAAATTGCTCCCATATATGTGAACAACACCCCTTAAGATCATCCTAGAAGTTTATAATTTGGCATTGCTGTAAGGGATAACATAAGGCACAATTTGGTCAAGTTTGAAAAATGAATGTTCCTTAGAAAGTGAACTTGCAATAGATAGGTCACATTCTAAAAAAGGGCGACAACTCCGTTGCTGAATACATCATACAATAAAATCCAATATACCAGAGTGGCCAACGAGAAGATCGCCCCAGAAGCGCAGAGCACAGAACTGTAGGTGAGGAGTGTTAATTCCTCGGGGAGACCTAAAGAGAACTGAAGTACATTTCGTCGAACCGACAACGACAACGCGCAAGGTGTGGTAAGCGCACGATGCTCCCTTTGGGGAATATTGTCAACCATAGTACCAGCTACTATGTTATTAAAAAAGAACATGAGCCATACAAGGCAAGCAGCAAGGACTCAGGCGAAATGCTAACAAACGAACTGCAAAAGCAGCGAAAGCTCAAGAGCGAAAAAAATTGGCCCAGGATGAAAGAGGAGTAAAGGCATCGGGGGAAAAAGTATGCCAGGCAACACAGGTAACGCCCACAAAAACCTTGGGAGCGGATAAACCGGGAAGAGGCATCGCAAACGGTTAAACGAGTAAACTAGCAGCCAATCCCCTCAGAGAAAACAGGGCTCAACTCATAGAAAAGTCGACCAAGTAAGAAGGACTGCTCAAGCTGATGGTGAAGCCACAATTCCGAAGAGAGGGTGTGAACCCCTTAAAGAGGATTTGGAAGTCTGGAGAATGGCGATGCTCCTCGAAAAAGAGAGATAGGAAAAGGATACGAACGAGGCTATATTCATCTCCAAGCGCGGCGAAGAGCCATACGGTGACATTCTCAAGAGAGTGAAATCAGGGCTAGTAGACTGGAGATCTCTATAGTCTGCAAGGATATAGATGAGGTCACCACGAGGGATATGGTTCATCAGGCTTTGAAAAAAGAGTTCGCCCTCACTGGAATTCAAGAGTCAGTGGTAAAGATGCTACGAAAAGCCTACGGTGGTATACAAATCGCCATCCTTAGTCTATTAGTGGAGGCAACACTCAGAGAGTAAAAATAGGCTAGGTTATGTGTTGCCTTAGAAAGCAGGTATCGCTGAAGTGGTGATTTAGATCCCTTGGCTTCGGTCACATCACGAAAGCATGTTCCAGTGCCGATGACAGGTCGAGCCATGCCGGAATGCGGAATGGAGGAACACATCAGCAAGGACTGGGGAACAGACCCAAATTGCCTACTGTGCAAAGGGAAGGAGAGGGTGGACAATCGACATATTGCAGGCAGCAGTAGATGCCCGGAATACAGGAGAGCCCTTAACACAAGTCGCAGATGACGTTGATACAAATCTACCTCAACCACTGCGAGGCGGCGCAGGATCTACTCTCGTAAACCATCTGCGAAAAAAACATCGCCATATTGAAACCGCGGTCGTAGCATTTGGGTCAAAGATCAAACGGGTCCAACAGCGCTATGGGCTTATGGAGAACAAGCCTTCGAGAAATAATAGAGCACCCGGAGGAGGGCTTCATCAGAGAGAAGGTGAAAGGCCTCCATATCTACAGCTGCTATGCTCCACCCAGCGCTACACTTGCTGAGTATCAGCAGATGCTTACCGCTCTAGTTTGAATGCAAGGGGACATTGGCCGACCATAATAACAGGCGATTTTAATGCGTGGGCTTTTGAATGGGGCAGCCGGACAACGAATGTGAGGAGACGTGTTCTCCTCGAAATCTGGCATTCTTAAGTGCCGATTTAGCCAGTAGAGTCGCTTGGCATATTAGCGAGGACTATACTCCAAGGGCCCACTAGGCAATCTGCAGGGAAATCAAGGGCAGATTGAGCTCGAAAAAGAGTTCTCGGAGAATGGCAGGTGGTATGTTCGGCTGGAAAGCGAAAGCTTTTGAGGAGCGCACGTTTTCCGCGCCGGTCAAACGCGACATATCCCTGAATGGTATCGCTTAAGAAAAAGCCACCCAAAGTACCCGATGGGTAACGGAAGCATGCAACGCTACTATGCCCAGCAGGCGATTGCCCCCCTTGCCTGGAAAGCTATGCCAGAGGATCAGCGGAAAACCCGGTGGCCACGGTCGAGAGAAGACACAGAGATAATTGCGTGGCCGCCTAAAAGAAATCATTCGGAGGAGCAAAAAGAACTGCTTCAAACAACTGCGACATAAACTCTTGGGGCGAGGCCTACAGGGGAATAATGAAATGGCTCACCCCAGATGACCTGTCCGCGCCTCCTGAAACTGATTGTTACCATTCTGTTCCCTCATCACGAAAATAGAGAAAGGTAAACCGGTTATCCTGCTAAAAAAGGGCACAATAACAGTAACTGTGAAGGAGCGGCGAGAAATATGTGGTAGGATCGGGGGCAATAAGGCCCCAGATTTGGATGGCATCTCCAACCGAGTTTTGAAAATGGGAGTGAAGACTAGGCCCGACCTTTTCACCAACACCTTCGAGGCGTGCAATGGAAAAAACAAAAGTTGGTGTTGCTTCCCAAACTTGACAAGCGACCTCCAAACCCAACATCATATCGTCCTATTTGCCTGCTGGATACAATAGGGAAGATGATGGAGAGAGTTATCAACAACAGACTCCTATCCATCGTCAAAGCCAGCAACTACAGGTACGGTGTACGCCATTAGCATGGTAGTAAACCTGGCAAAAGCGCACTGATTTCTGGTGGCTGCTGCTGACAGGGAAACGCTGTCGGGGGTTGCTTTTAGCCGATGCGTTCCATCCTGTTTTACTCGTCACCTGTGGGGACAGAGGCACTTGCAAACTCTCAGAAACGAAAGCAGATAAACTCGCTTTACCAGCTGATGGTTTTGAGGGTTTGTAGTGCTTTTAGAACCACATAATATGAGGCAATATTCGCGATGGCAAGCATGCGGGCAGGTATAGAGGAGCACACAGAGCGTAGAAATGCTTTAAAGTCAAAATTGCATGATCTCTGGCAACGCAAATGGGTTAACTATGGAAAGCGTTGTGCCAGACGCGTACAAATGCATTCAGGATTATGGTGGTCTGCATGGAGCACTGGTCCGTAGGGGACCATGCAGCCAGGGTCGGCATACCCTACAATTCGCATTGCCGAAGCTGCGGAGAAGAACGGGAAACCCTCAAGCACTTTCTCTGCGTTTGCCCAGCTCTAGCTAGAGTCATATTATCCAGTTCCTCACAAGTCAGGGTTGTAGCAACGGCAGTATCTGCACCGCTTTGGGTTGGATGATTTTCCGAATTGTTCTAGATGCAGTGGTATCGCATGTGATGTTTCACTGCCGAAGATTCGCAATAGAGAGGAAGAACCTAAACCAAGTATTAGGCAGGAGTGTGAATCCGGAGAACTTAGTTGCGAAGATGCTAAGGACCGACGAATCTGACTGCAAATACAGAAGGATTTTCTGAAAGAGCAAAGAAGTAGGAAAGCCACAAGGAGGAGTCGGACGAGTGCCTAAGGGCAAACCTACTCCCTGAAATATTACCTAAATGGTGGTCCCATGGTGCGGGGCTGGAGAGATCGGGGTTGGTTTTTGGTGGGTGTAAATCCTACATGCGCCCGCTGTGGCTCCGACGTTTGTGCGACGGAGCTAGGTCGGACGCATCTTCCTAAGATTTTCTACCTCCGTGTACAAACAACAAAGACAGATAATAGATTAATCGGTGGATCTCGAAACTGTAGTGGACTGTAGTGGTTGTGGACACAATCCGGCTCAACAGGTTACGGTGGGCGGGTCACTTAATCCGTATGGATGAGGATGATCCAGCCCGGAAAGGCTATAAGGGCAATAGAAAAAGGTAGAAAAAGAAGACGAGGCAGATCCTGCCTAAGATGAAGCGATGGCGTAGGTCAGGACGCTAGACAGCTTTTAAGGATATTGAATTGGTGGACCTCGACGCAAAACCGGGATGTCTGGAGTTCCTTATTAAGGCAGGCCTAGACCGGATACCAGTTTTTACGCCGTTGATGATGATGATGAGTACTGAGGTTGAAAAAACGGATTCCCAAGATCTGCACCCGCAATATACATACACATAGTAATGCCTTAAATGCAACTCTGCATGTAATCCACAGTTGGTTTCTCCACAACGGTGAACGCTAGGAAGACTGGACTAGTTATGTTCACTAGGAACGTCAAGTGGAGCAACTGCAACTACACACCTTAGCAGGGGCAGAATTCCAGCTAGTAGAAGCAGTTAAGTATTTAGAATCTGATTCTCCAAGCTAACGTGAAAGCACCATATCCAGGAACAATGTCAGAAATTTTGCAGATTGCTCTAGTCCTTGGGGACTTTCAGCACACATAGAAAGTAACGACGTATGTAGACTCGATAGCATTGGCACAAAAGGCGACCAATCATACGGTCATGCGTTCATCTGGAAATTTCTTGATAAACATCCGATGGGGGGGGGGGGGGGAGGGGGGCGAACATATAGTTTCCAGATTCGATTTTGAAAACACACCCTGTCGTAACCACCAAAAGAGAAGAATGATCAATAAATGACCACCAGTCTGTTGGGATTACAGACTTGATCATCTTCACCGACGGCTCGGTCACGGAAAAGGAATCGGGCGCAGGAATGTTCTCGGGTAATCCTATTATGGAACTGGCCTGACCCCTCGGAAAAGTTACGGCATATTCCAGGCAGAGATTTATGCCATTTCATTGGCAGCGGAAGAATTTTACCACAAAAATGGCGGTGTCGAATCTGTTCCGACAGTCGGGCAGCGTTATAGCACTAAACAGCAACAGCTTATCAAGCAATTCACGTGATGTTGCCAGCAGTTACTGCTGAAACTTGGCCGACTAAACGAAGCATTCCCAATGTGTGTGGCAGGGCACTAAAAAAAACGCTGGTAGTGAGGAAGTTGACAAATTGGCTTGGCAAGGGTCTGGATCCAGAATGGTAGGGCTAGAACCAGCTCCACTGTCAAGCCTAATCGGAAGGGTTAAATTGCAAGGATTCACGTGACCTAGTGGGAGAAATTAAACTCTTACCGGGAGGCGAAAATCCTTGTGAAGAACCCGAGGCATGAAAACCTTAGTAGGGCTTTGACAGTATTCCTTAAACTTCTATATGGAAAAAATTGGAGTGGTGGGTTTGGCTATATGCAGCCAATGTAAAGAGGAGAAAGGAACGGCCCTGGAGTCCATCTGCAGCTGCCCGGCCTCTTCAGATCTCAAACGAAGACATTTCAGTAAGGTTTTCCTCGACGAAGCGCACTCTCTGCCTGCCCTCACTAAACTAAACTAAAACGCTCTAAAGTATTTTTATGAAAAGTCCCGGAAAGGAGGAGAGGTGAGTGCGGATTTTGTGGAAGGAGGAATACCTGTGGTCAATCTCACTTCTTACTTAGCTGGCAAAGCACATGACATACATTGTATAAATAGCGTACTTTTAATGAGATGTTCAGTACTTAAGGTTACCCCAAGCTTCTCTCACCCCCCAGGCATTCTCCTTGGAAAATTGTGCAGTACACGGTATCAGGATCTAATGTATGATATTTTGTAACAACATGAAACATACCACTAATTATTCTTCCCTGTTCCTCTAATTAGGGATATATCTTATCAAGGATAATTAGTGGGAAACGTAGCATAATGAATGACAAATTTGGGGAGAGGAAAGTTATCTCTTCATTCCCCATCGTAGCTTAGTGGTTCGAAGCAAAGTTGAGAGTTAATCGCTATCAACTTTGAATAAATTGTGTTATATCCCTGCCTCAGTAGTACATTGGCGCAATTATGAAAATTATTGTTTTACAGGGGAGCCAAGTAATATCATTATTTGATTTACTACTTCTTTGAACAAAATATAATAGAGTCAGTGATTTGGGGCTGTAATCGTTAGTCATCAACAATTGAGCCAGTGGTGGGCTGCCAAATAGGGGAACTATTTTTGGACCCAGTAAAGCCATTCTCAATGAACTTTGGAGAATGATGGGATGCTTTAGACTCTATAAAGGTCCATCTTCAAACTGAAAACTCCACTTTTCGCTTCGAAATAAACCATCATTGTCTGAGCCCCATTCGCTCAAAGGCTAGGTATCTGTCGCATATCCCCTACATAAACGGTATAACCCACCAGCTTGGAAGCAATAACATTCTAGGGTTAAATCTCCCATCGTAAAGAAAGCAACTCACCATTCTTTAAAACCGGAAAGATAACATAACTACATTATGGATGGCTCATATCCATCCACTTAAGGGGAGTATTCCTCGAACATACCAAGATACATGAGGAATATTTGATTAGGCTTTCCTTACATTCCGGAGCCACGCAACTCCATCAGCATGTCCCGTGGCAACCGAGGGTAGGTTCTTGTATGTGCCTCTGCGGAGTACAGAGTATCTTCCAGTGAGCAACCAAATGGAGTGCAGATTAGTCATAAAGTTGTTATTCACTAGGCGAACACCCGACCCAACCGAAAATATTACGCTAGTCACCATGCGTTGCACCCACGACAGTGGAGAATTCCGGGGTGATAAGAAGCCATTTCATTCCATTTCACTTCATCCATAAGCAAAATGTGGAAAAATATTGTGAGTTTCCGCAATAATATCAACACATTCGTATTGGACATATCATGTCGCGTTGCCTGTGACCAAATGGAATTCAATGTGATAGTGCTGAGCACAATGATTGATAGCGAACAGACCGTTTTCGCTATCTCTACGCCATTATAAATTATATCAAGTGTCTTATCATATTTTCATCAAATTGGTTAGATACAGATACACTGTGCACTTGGTATCTCAGATTTTCCTATTAGCAGAATAGCCATCGCAATCTGTTATCATAAAAAACAGGAAACAGGATCTTGTTTGCAGGCAATATAATAGAGATATGTCAAGTGCAACAGGGGTTGAAAAAGAGTGACATGATATTGTCAGGAAATATGAAGTCTTGGGGTAAATATTGTTTGCACCTTTGTCTTCTTTTCTCGGCCTGCTCTAATGTCACATGAAAAGGAAGTTACCCTCAATCTCTTTACTTGTTACATCATAACATTTTTCGGATTCTACTCATCTCTAATTCCTGCTCCTCCCAACTCTGCTTAGCTTTGGCACAGTTTTTTTAAAAGAAAGAATAATTCTAAAAGACTTCCCCGCCTTTCGCCTCATAGGCCTGTTAATCCTCAGCCTCCTCATTCATATTATGCTATTGCTTGCTTTATAGTCAACTGGATATGCAGTTCGGAGATTAGGTAATTGATAAATGATGACAATCTAAGAATGAATGCCGATAGACACCTGAAGGCAAACTGCGTCAGCGACTCGCGACCTATACCACATCTAAAATGAAACAAATATCGGCTGAGAGAAGTGAGGAGAAAACCAACACTCAGTTGACCAATATTTAGAGGAGACAATTTAAATATTATAGAGTCCTATATTTTGTTTTTGACGCAAACAAGACAAGAGGACCTAACTTGTATACTTTCCGTCAAATTCTCCTCGGAGATTTCGACTCAAGGTCCTGCAATTTGTGTGTCGAATTAGTAAGTGCTATTTTCATCCGTATGTAAAGTTAAAAAAAACCCGCCACGATTGATATATCGTATACGACGACAAGTTTCGAGATTGCTTTCCTTCGGCCCAGCATATCTAAATTTCAGAATCATTTAATTCTTATATGCTAAAGAAGACCTCAATATATTACAGACTCCTGATCTTTGATTAAAATGTGTACCCTGGCTTTTGCATTTCCGAAACCTGGCTGGATGATAAAATGTTGGGAACTGAGCCGCTACTCTGTCTTTCGCTATGACAAAGACCACGCAGCTTTGGGTAAAGCAACTGACAGAGGCTTTTCAATCGCTGTTAAGTCTCCCTTTCATGCCCAATCAATTTTTTCTTCACCTCTTTCTCATACCGCCTGTATTTCCCCTCAGTCTTCCACCCAACGCGCCTCTGCGAGGAATTCTTTGATAGATTATCAGAAATCCCCTATCTTCCTTCTGCACCCCTACCCAATAATCTCTTCCTTAATGCACCTTCATGAACGGCTGTGCCGCTGTTACTTAAACTTCTTCAAATCCATTGGTGCTCCAAGGTGGGCAAGAAGCACAGGGGCAGCAACCATATCTGCTGAGTCAACGCCAAAATGGCCAAAGGGCTTTACATATTGGGTTCATTTAGTCCTGTGAACACAAATGAAGCATTGGTACGAACATGCTGGACCAACAGCGCGATTTAAATGAGGGATATATGAGGGTTCCAGGGAGAAAGGTGAGTTTTGACAAGTCTTGGGTATCGCAGTGTGTTACCACCAACATATGTGCGATATCCAAGCATGCTACAATGACCTCCAGTTACTGAAAGACGGTTCACCGGTTTACTGGGGAACGGCATAAGCTATTGAAGCTTGAAATGCGTTCCAAATCCAACAGATCCCTAAAGGAATTGAACGGATGATTGTACCGGCTTAGGGGAAATCTTTAGCAAACGCATGCCTCGGGGTTGAGCACTGATCCAGACATGCTTCGTATGCACTCAATGGTGGAGTTGGACTCGAGATGGCTGTGGTGTTTAACAAGTCCACCTGCTAAAGTTGCACCTCCAGTGAGGATCCGGAACGCACCTTTCGAGAAATTTTCTACCTGGCTTACCAGAAAAACGCCGCCTCTTCGGACGGGATTTTTGACCGAAAAGCTTACGTATTCCCAATGACACGTAGAGGAGGCATAGAGCTCCTGCTTCAAATACACTTTTTATGCTATTCTCTCTAACTTTTCTGTGCGTCGTTTTGCCGAATTCTTGATTCCCCTCCTTACTTCGCTACAGATGCTCATTATCAATGCACAAGCCACTCATTACAATTTCCATGTTATGCGCAAATTTGCTATCATAAATTTAACTTTCGAAAGGACATTCTCGAAAATCCGATTTTAGCTCTGACGACTACCAACTAGAATTTCGGCCTCGATCCCCTAAAATGTAACGAAATTCACAACTCCTTTTTTACTATTCTACCTAACCTCCTGCCTTGTTACGTCCCTTTTTCGCCCAAAATCCTACGCTTCTTCCCATTTTGGTTCACCACCGAGATCCATAAAAAGGTCCACCTGAACCTCACAGTTGGAGAAAAATATAAGCCCTTTGGTAACCACGCTGATTTCGCCCTCTTAAAAGTCTGCGGTCTCCAGTCATTGATAGCTAACTCCAGGAAGAAGTATCTAGCTAGTGTCGAGGCCAACATACACAAGTGTTTATATGTAATCAACGCCCGCAATCCCGGGTAGACCTCTCCCTTTCATTAAGTCTGCAGGCTTCTCTGCTGACGCGCCTCAATTATCGTGCGAATTACATAGCTACTTCCCCTCGATGAATAAGACCTGCCCCCCTTTTTTTTCTTCTCGCCTGGCCATTTCCGCATTTTCAACAGTACCCTCTCCCCTTACCCTTTCGTTAATCAATACCCTTGACAAAAGTTTTGAAAAAAGAAAATTCGTACCTGAAGTGAAAATTATGAGAAAAACCGGGTCCGGGGTAAAAATTATGCGGACCCTCCTATTATCCTTCTTTTTCACTGAAATTTCTATTCCGGGTCACCTTAGAAAACTCCGAAACCAGAAGGATACCCCCTTTATTACCCCCTCTCCTCACGACTATCCATTCCCAATGACCTTTCTGTGCATGTTTTTGCTAAAAACCAATGCATTTTTCTCCTTCTCTGCATATTTATTAACAAAAGTCGCGAAGGTTGTCATTTTCCTAGTCTGTGAAAAGCACTCTCATTATCCCTACACACAAAAGTGTCGATCATACTCTCATTAAGAATTATCGGCCTCTTTTGCTCCTCTCCTCCTATTTTAAAATCCATGAGAAGTATGCCAACGGCCGATTGATGCCTCACTTTGACCACATTAGCTAAAAAGTAGCACGACTTTGTATAACATCAGTTCACTGCTACCCGCTTACCAGGCTTCATCAACTTCGTGGAAAAGTATCTAAATTCTCCAGAAGAAGTGCACGCCATCTATACGAATTTCTCTCATGTCCTTGACTATGTTAATCAAACGATATCGCTGCCCAAACTTAATTTACTTGTGATTCCCCTATCACACATTTCATGACTCGCATACTGCGTCTCTAACTTCCTGATGTCTTTCTTTTGATGGTTCCGTATTCCATTCCATTTCCCCTTCTTCTGGTGTACCACAGGGTAATCTCCTACCATTTTTATTCTTCATCAGCGACCTTCCCGATGACTTCTAGCTCTAAATAGATTGTTTCTCCAGTCGCGCTCATACATCCTCATTCACTAGTGATCTACTAAACATCAGCAAAAGACCACTTAATATACTATTCCTTTCAATCCTCTCTAACTCGGTTTTCCTACTCCTTAGCGGTCATCGTTTACCATACCTGAGTTCCACCTAAGGCTTCGATGGAACTTTCGATGATAAGTTTCGCTTTAATAAACACTGGTTTAATGGCAATACTGGAAGCCTGTCAATTACTGAAGCATGATCCGAACCCCAAGCGTAACATAGCTTACACTCCTCTGGCGATATCCTATAGGATAGTGGGGCAGTGCAGGAACGCGCTGAACAATCCGGACAACAGGCTTCGAGTTCACCCTCCTCTGGGTTCACGATCATAGGAACATAGAGGGGAGTGAGTGGGATGAAAGATTGACCAGGCGGGGTTCTATTCTTGGCAGTCCTTCGATTTGCACACTCTATGTTCCGCTGGCGACTGTTAATTTACTCACACCATGGACCTCAGATGACGAAGATTCACCAACTGCAGCAACTCAACGAAGGCGAGACCTTTTTTTGGCAAACACGTGCAAATATACAGTCTACACCGGGCGCTGACTTAAAGGGGATACACAATACAATTCCTATTGCCGAAGCTGCAGAGAAAAAGGAGAAACCCTGAGATACTTCCTTCGCGATTGCCCAGCTCTAGCTAGAGTCAGGCTACGGATATTAGGTAACCCATTCTTTGAGAACTTCAGAGAGATCTTTCCTACGTGAATACTACGGACTGGCTCTGAATATCTGACCCGACTGGACTCTGCCCTCTTGCTCATATCACAGCAGTCATGGTCTTTGGAGTTTGTGAAATCAAAACAGCAGACCACAGTGCTAATCAGGCTCCTCGGAGTGACCACTAATACCTTCTCTGCTTTGATGTCATCAATCGTGCTTCCAAAATATCAGGCTCCATATTATGTGCCTCTTCTGACTTTGACTGTCTAGTAGAATGCTTTACTCTTTTTGGGGGCATCCTGACCTGAAAGAATAACAAAGCAATGGAACGCAGGGATGGTCAGTGATTGGGTCATCCTAGCACTACGCGGCATAGAGCAGTAAAGAATGCGTACAAGCTTCTCGGAAAATCGCGGTGTGTATTGCATAGGAATCGACGGTGATGTTGCGGCAGCAGGGACTTATGACGGCCATATATATATTTTTTTTTCATTTTACTCTAATGCTCTCTTGGCACACCTTCCAGACCCTGTATGCTGAAGTATCAGTAACTAAGCAGACATTTTTTGCCCAAAGAATTAACTTATTAGCTCCCTTTTACATTATCTCCTCGTTTATTGAGAATAATTAGTGGGTCGCCTCAAGATCACTTGGCGCAGAACAGTAGAGGAGGAGTGCTAGCGTCTCGCGAAGTCCTGGAAGGAGTTGAAGTTCATTTCAATAAACGGTAACCTATAGCGCGTATGCATGAATTTTCTGGAGTTACCTTTTATCTTTGTGGGACCTACCTGAGGTTACCAGAAGAGCACAGTACCAGAAAAATGTAAATTACACCAGTCATAGGCAATATCTACTTATCAAGATATCACCAGTAGATTCCTATCCATTCGCAGAGCATTAGCCTCTATTACAAGGTCGAATAAACCATTAAAACGAACGCATTAGCTGAAGGCAATGTACCTCTACGAATGCCGTTTTTTCTATCTTTTTACAAGATACTTTCTTCTTTTACCATCATCAGCGAACTGTAACACAAATCACATCGCGCAAAACGTTACATCTTAATCGTCCAACGTGTACATACTTTACCACATAACCCACCCATACACTCCCATTCTATGTTAATTTTAAAAAACTATGAATGGCTTTACACTTTCGTTTACGATAGACTCCAAAGGTCTCCCTCTCTTAATGGCTCTTGACGACTGAACGTATCAATGTGAGCTTCAAGATTTCTATGTGATAACTTCATAACTTGTTACAATCATCATGTTATCTAGATACATTTTTACTGAATTAATTTGTATCTTTAATTGAGTGAAAAATTTATGGGTTGAATCGAGTTGAGTTTCATAGAGTGAAAATATGAAGGGGAAAGCTGAATATTCATTTGGCTTGGCAATTGTTGGGTTCTGATCAGACAAAAGTGTACTTTATTCCCCTTTATGATCTTAGCCCCGCTTTAAGTAATTTAAGGATTTGAAGAGAAGGTCCTCTTAGAGGCGATTCACTGGCGCTCTGTCGGGTGACAATTTTAGGACCTTGCAAGTAAGTAAGTACCAGAAACTCTGAATAAAAAAATGCACTCAAAGGTAGTTGGGGTCCTTGACGTCATCTTAAGCTGTTGTCAGGGTGACATGATGGCCTAAAATGCCACATGCTGTATCGAGATCTCAAATAACTATCCCATCTTTCATTAAGCATCTTGACTAGCCTGATGATATCTGCTCTCACACCGAACCATAGACTTTGGCCAAATAATTTTGGATTGGGAAAAGGAGGCAAAAAGACTCCTCCTAAAGATAAACACCAATAAAACCAGTTCTGAATGGTCAGCCCAGTCTTCCTATTTGCATTAATGGGGGTTGAACATTTTTCTCTTTGCACTGCTTTATGAGAGCAGTACATGGAGTGACCGCCACTGTTACTCAAAAGTTCGAAACTTTCAGCAACATATGTCTGAACAATGTTAACCAAGTACTCTGACCTGATAAAGAACTTCATCTCAGAAAGCAAAAGTGGCAGTGAGCAGATCACAATTTAACAAAAGGCGGCCACCGTTCCATTGCTGGCTATACCATGCAATCGAACACACTATCACAGAGTAGCCGTTTAATGGGTCACTCTAGAAACTCGAGAGAAAGTGTAGGCTTCTCCGAAGAACCAGGAAAAAGCCGAAGCACATTTCGTGCGAGCAAACAGCGTTGGTGCGTAAATATGGCTGACATGCGGTGCCGTATTCAGGCGAGAATGGCATCCATGTGTACGTATGCATAGTTAGCATACCACCAACGATAGATTAGAACTCTAGGCATCCGATAACAGAAAAAGCATCGACAAAAACTCTGCGCATTCGAGACCTGAGTTTCGACAATCTTCACAAACGAATACTAGGTACTGCTGACAGGCTTACTTCATGAAGAAATGAACCTTCTCAAGTAGTGGCTAGTGATGGAACTTGGGTCGGCTAGCGCATCCCTAATATGAAATCCTGATCTAGTCAGTGCCAAAAATGCGGTTCAGACGTTTTTCGAGACAAGTAACGTCAATTGTCTTCTGAGACTAGAAGGGCATAATTTTGATTGATTATTTAGAACAAGTACCGTCCATCGATGCAGATCCGCACATTGACACATTGGGCAATTTTCAGACAGCCATCAAATAAGCAAAACTTTGAAGAGACCCCGCAACAACTTTGAAGTTGTTGAGGAAGATTTCAACCTAATGATAACAATGACACCCTCTTCTTAATTTTCAAAGAGGTTGCCCCCCCCACGTATTCGAGCACTTCTTTAAAAATTCACCAACATAACTACCGAATGTAGTTTCTCTAAGTCGGTTAAGCATGATGTTCAGCACCAAATCAACACTACTAGCTCCGCTATCTTCTCCAAGGTGCGTCCTTTAGCACTCCAGAAGCTTGCTATTGTCAAGAAAGAGTTTTCTGAGCTCATGAAACAGGGTATTCCTAACAGCCGTTGGTCATCTTCACTCCATATGGTCCCTAAGTCAAATGGTGAATGGAGCCTGCGGAGATTACAGGCGTCTGAATGCCCAGACAGTTCCTAGTCGATATCCTATTCCACTCATCCATAATTTCCCGTATTAGTTGACTAACTGTCGTATTTTCTCGACCTTGGATATAGCCAAGGCGAACCATCAAATCCCTGTAACCAATGAAGATATTCCGAAAGCGGCTATTTGCACACCTTTCGGATTCTTCGAGTGCACTAAGATAACTTTCGGCTTGCGCAATGCACCGCAAACTTTTCAGAGGTTCATCCACTTTGTTCTGCGAAACTTAACCTTATGCTTCGTTTACATGGATGATGTTTTAGTCGCTTTTTCCTCAGAGTCTGAGTAGTTGGACCATCTCGAGTGCATTTTTCAACGTCCCCTAGAGGCCGAACTTGTTCTTACCATTGATAAGTGCGAGTTTCTAAGAAAGCAGGTGAAATCCACCGATCACTCTATTACCCCTGATTGAATTCACCCAGATCCACACAAGGTATAAGCCATTTCAAATTTCTCGTCCCCCAAAACCGAAAAGCATCTGAGACGGTTTCAGGGCATGTGAAACTTCTATCGTCTTTTCTTGCCCAGAGCCGCTCCCCACCAAGAGATCCTCAATGCTTACTTGTCTGGGCCCAAAACAAAAGAATCTCGGGTGATTGTGTGGTCTACAGAGGCTGTCCAGGCGTTTTAAACCGTCAAACAACAGCTATCATAGTTGACGCTGCACTTTTGGCATTTCCTCAATCAGATGCACCTCCAACCGTGTTTGTCGATGCATCAGACACAACGGTAGGCGCTGCTCTTCACCAGCGTGTGAATCAAACCTGACAGTTGAATGAACATGAGTTAATAGCCGCATACCTAGCCATTAAAAACTTCCGTTTCTCCCTCGAGAGCAGATCGTTCACAGTGTTCACAGACCACAAGCCCCTCACTTTAACTCTTAAACAGAAGCCCAACGAAGCATCCCCTCGCCAACTTTGACAACTGAGCTTCATCAGTCAGTTCACTTCTGATATTCAACACGTGTCTGGCAAGGACAATGCGGTTGCAGATGCTTTATCACGTGTCTCCGAGGTCACAGTCCCCGCCACGGTCGATTTGGCAGCAATTACCGAGGCATAGAAAGGATTGATTGCAAGTATGGATTCAAAAAGTTTCCTATTTTCAGCTGAAACCCTCACATATTCTACGAGACCTCGGAAAAGGGACCAAGGCCATTCATTCCGGCCGCTTTTCGCACGGAGGAATTCCACGCTTCCCACGATCTTGCGCACACAGGCATATGGACAACGAACCGGTTAGTAACAGGAAAGTATTTCTGGCGCTCCATGAATCAGTTCTTGGGCCAAATAGTATATCGCGTGTCAGAAGTGCAAAATCACCAAGCATGTAAAGAAAGAAGTAGGCGTATGCCTTCGGTCGACCAAACGCCTTCACCCCATTCACATCAACATCACTGGTCCTTTGCCTCACAATCATCGACAGGTTTATGCGGTGACCTGAAGCAATATCTCCGACTGATATTGCTGCAAAATCACGTACTGAGGCCCTCTTTCGAGAGTGGGTATCGCGCTTTGATGTACCAGCCGTAATAATAACAAACCAGGAAATGCAGTTCGAGTTTGCTCTTTTCTCGGAGTTAGGCAAGCTCCTTAGTTTCAAACGCCATAGGACAATTGCATAAAACCCTCAGTTCAATGGTATGTTGGAACGATGGCACCAGACGCTTTAATGGCTCGCGACGATCCATCTTGATTGCGGATCCTGCATTTCGTCCTACTCAGCTTCCGAATAGCCCTACGAGAGGAATACGCGAACAGCCCCGCAGAAATGGTGTATGGGGAGGACTTAAGGCTGCTCGCCGACCCATTGCTTGACACCAGGTCGAGTTTAAGCGACACTGGTATGCTACGCCTACTCAGGGACGCGGTTTCGAAACTGCGGCCGCCTACGCCTACGCGACACTCGACTACCAAGGTCAACACCCCCAGGGATCTCGAGTCGTGGTCGCAGGTCCTCATCAGAGGTGTCTTTTATTTCGCTCGGAATTAAGTTAAATTCCTTGTAGAATTTCGATACCTGCAGCCGAGCATGAAAATGGTTATATCAAAATAACCCCCTTTTGGAAAGCCATAACGTTATAATGAAGAGGGGAGTAACTGCAGTGATTTTTCTATAGGTTTTAAGAAAGATGACCTCCCACTTTTCTCGCCATACCCTCCCTACTTTCTGCAAACCCTACCGATATTACATCAAAATAGGCCCAATCCGAAGAACCATGTCCAAGAGGGGGTGACAAACGCAATTCTTCAACGAAGTTAAGAAAGGAAGATTTTTCTTTTCATCCTACATGCTCTTCCCATCCCCCCTCGCTTGAGGAAGCAGTTGGGAATTCAAATTTCACCATAATGATACTAAAAAAACTCACTTTAAGGTACCATGACTTTTTAAGTGGTTGAACCCCATTAGTTCGCCCGCCAAAACCCTCGGATAGATTGGGATTGGAAACTTAACCTTTACCAAAAAATTCATCCTAACATTCTCTTTTTATGTGGTACAATAGAGAAGTTACTAATTGATTTTACAATTTCAATACCTCAATACCGAAAATAAGGACTATATGTTAATTTTAACCCTCTGAAATCTGTTTTTTTTTTCAAAAATATCGACGATCTAAGACAAGTGTGGCCCTATCAGGCATCTTTTTAGCCAAGCCCAGGAAATAATGACCGATGAAGTTTGATGTTACTACAAGTCTCTCAGTCCATCCAACTGCTGGCCTACGCTAACGATATTGACATTATGGAAGGATCAACCCAAAATGTACAAATTGCCTTCCTCCAAATCAAGCAGGCAGCGATCGGCACGATATCCTGGCCTGCACATTAATGAACATAGAACAAAATACATAATGGCAACGTCCGTGGCCTCTATAACGATGAAATTTATGAGCCATGAACATCAGATGAAACCCTGCTCAATAAGTTGCGGTAGACAGATCACTTCATCCGTATGAGTGAGGATGACCCTGTCCGGAGAATCCACATATAATGGTAGTATCTATGATAGAAAAAGAGGACGTGGCTGACCCTGCCTTAGAAAAAGCGATTCCGTAGGCCTGAACGCCAGACAGCTTCTAGGGACACCAAAGTGGTGGGCTTCGGTGTAAAACCAGGATGTCTGGAGTTCGGTACTAAGGCAGGCCTAACTGGATACCGGCTATTGCGCCGTCGATGAAAATATCAGCTTTTCAAATCGCAAATTTTACGACTTCTCATCAGAAATAATACAAGAATTTTCGCTGGTAATTAACAATTTTCTCAGGTACATTATACGTCTTGCAGTTGCATAAACTCTCCTCATCACTCCAATTAACTTCTTTCAACAATTTCCTCTGATCATCCAAGCTCAAATTATGCCTTAATTAATTGGTCCGTGGCTAAATACAAAACCATTTCTACCAACGGCAAATTATTCCGAACAGTAACTTTCAGAGAAATTTTTCAATAACTGCACATTATTCAAAATTACCTAAAATGTTGCTGGGAAATATACATATAATTTTTTAACCCCAACAATTTATATTTAATAAAATCCAATGTGGTATTGCCAACAAGAAAAATGAAGCCGTACCTTACTTTAGAAAAATTGGCGACTAGGGGAAAGGGTTCACCCACATTCGTAAGACACCACCTAGTTTAGGAACAGGGGCACAGACCTTAGCTTTTCAGGGTCTCTTACGTTACTTTACAGAAATCCATGGATTTTAGCTTGCATCAGAATAGGCATAACAAACCGCACCTAACATGGGCCCTAAGAAGGTAGCCTTTCACAATTGTTGGAAGAATTCTATCTTAGGTCCAAAGTTCGCGTTTCCATAATCAGATAAATGACTTCAGTCCTTCAATTTTCTTCTTATCTTGTCTAGGTTCCACGTGGACTTAATCCATCTTGTCAGCTTTATTGGCTTCACGTCTTAACTCTTATAAAGCAAATATCATTTTTGCTGTCTGTAGGCACAAAGGGTTGTGAAGAAATATTCCAATACTTCGTGTAGAAGGTGTCATCACCCCCTCTGAAAAGGGACAAACACAGAAACATAGAGAGAAAATCCGGGTCCGAGGTGAACATTATGCGAAAAAATCGGACTCGGGTTGGGGTTAAAATTAAGTGGGCCCCATATTATCCCTTCCCCCTTCACTAAAATTTCTATTCCAGACCCTCGAGAAAATTCTGGCCTCTTTTCAGGCCTGGCGGCTTGAATGCTTTTGTTCACACTGAACCGGTTGTCGAAACCTCTTCGCAATCCCACTATCCACCAGTATACTTTAACACCTTACCAAAAGTAAGCGTCAGCGGCTAGTCGGTGAACATCGCATTTTGTAATGGTAATAATACACAAGGCGCTGTTGAAATTGAATTCCTCCTAGCATTGAAATGTGCTCAATTGTTTGGATAAAACCAATAGAAATGAGCGAAAGATTAATAGTTTTTTAAGGCAGATTATGGAAACATACTTAATGAATAGAAAATAAATTCCTAAGATTCTACGGTATGGCGATAGTCACTTCAGACGTATCCAGAAAGCAACGTGCGCGAGGAGCCAGCGGAGCTTTTTCAGAACTGTCAACTAATCCCAACAGATCGTCCAAACAGTGCAGTTTTCAGCAACGGTAGCGAACGAATGTTGGGATGAACTCTAGAGGTTACTCGCCCAGCATGCTGAGTGGATTACCGCAAAAGGCACCCGCCATGCCACTACGCCTCTCATCAATTTTACGGATGCTACCGAAGAGTGGGTTCGAGGAGCCATAAACAGCTCGGAGAACTGGAGGGGTCCTGGTTTGGATCGGATGCAGAATTTCTGGTACACAAAATTTACCAGTATATACAGTCGATTTGCACGTAGCATAGATCAGGTCATTAGTCTTCCGAAGGAATTTTCACCCTTCCCCACTGTGGAAATTACCTACCTTGTCTCAAAAAAGGACACTTCGGACACAAGACCGATTACTTGCTTACCAACCCTCTACAAATTCATAACGTCTATTATTAGTGGAAGGGTCAATTCGCAGATCAACAGATGCCAATTTTGGTTTGGCATGGTACTGAACCCCCTTTCATGGCTACTGAATGACGCTAGACGGCATGGTTTTGCAAATATGGTCTACGTGCTAAGCGCGAGCTAACACACTTGATGTACTTATATGACATCAAGCTATATGGTATTGACGACCACCTTAGAAGTCTGTTATAAATAGTAGACATGTTCGGCCGTGATGTTCGGATGGAATTTGGATTAGACAAGTGTCGAATTCAAGCCATCCGCAAAGGTCATTGAAAGTCGCATGCCGGACATAGCATTGGTGACCACCAAGCTATGACCGTTACAGACAAGTACCTAGGAATTCTGCAAGGAACCCATGCTCGAGCTGGTGATCTGAAGGATGCTCTGCTGTCCGAATTCTTGCCACATGTAAAGCTGGTACTGAAATAGCATCTCTCAGAGAAGAACAAAATTAGTGCAAATGTATTCGCTATCCCTAAACTGGCTTATACACTCGGAATATTTCCGTGGACGAAGACCGATCTGGAAAACATCCAGTCCCGGATACCGACTATTGGGTCCAAATTCCGAATGCATCATCCAAACTCTGCCGCGGACCGGATGAACCGACCCCTTGAGATCGGAGGCAGGGGCGTGGTTGACGTGGCGCTACAACACCACCGCCAAGTCACAGGCAATACTTGATAATTCTGCTTACAGCATGTGGTGGGACCGGTAAAATTTAACTGATCGCCACATACCACGCAGCAAGCCTGACGTGCTATCAGATGGCAGAACGGATCGCTCCAGGTATATTATTGATATTGCAATCCCCATAATAGCAGCATTAAATGGAGACACGCGAAGAAGGTGAACTATGAACCACTAGCTCGGGGAATTTGGCGTCTCGATAAAATGGTCATGGCTCTCATATTGTCAGCTACAGGTATTGTACCTAAATCACTCATGGCTTTCCTTGATGTTCTGGGACTCCCAACAGTCTGCTTCAAACCATGCAGAAATACACTATTCTGCATACGCACTGAATGTTACGAAGAGTTCTCGATGGATTCTTCCATTAACCTACCACTACCACCAGAACGACTTTAACTTTTAAGGGGGTCATCCCGTGTGTCGGATTCGCGGAATCGAGTTTTTTTTGTTGGCATCAATTGTATCTAGATATAGTGTAGAATATATGGGCAAAATGATTTTTTGATATTCGGAGTCATTCGGAAATTATAGTGTTAAACACGTGATAAGTAACATGCCAGATTTATGTGGATCGCCGTAATAAAGCTCGTATTTATCGATCCGAATGACATTCGAATGATTTCGCTAAAAGGACAAGAATTGAAGCCAAGGCCGTACATGTGTTTCTTGAAGAAGCCTAGGGTTTATGGACTAGGTATAGCAGAGTAATGGTCAGTTAAGGTTTTATGGCTAAAAATCGCATTCTACTTTTTAAATGCGTTTTTCTCGAAACCGCATCTTGAAAATCGGCTGCCACCATAACCCAAAATCTATCCAACGAAATAGGATAATTGCGATTCATTCGGTAGTTTTTTTTTATTCATTGAAGAAGCCGTAAAAAATGCCAAAATTCAAAAAAAAAATTTAACACGGCACCAAAAATTTAGTTTTTAATATTTTCTAATAATCCTAGTTTGCGGACTGTAGTTAAGTCTGTAGGTTAAAATGTCGTTTACTTTTTCTCTAAGATGATCGCAGCGCCTTCTAGCGTGGCAGCAGAAAAACACCTTTTTGGAGATGGGTATATAGATTGCTCTGTATTCCAATAACGAACTATGTGATTAAAATTAAAATTGCTATGAACGGTCAAGATATCAATAAATCTATGGTGAAAAATTCGTATTTGCATCTTTCTCCAGTTCTTCACAAAAAATTTATAAAAAAAGCCAAAAAAATGGCCTTTACACGAAATGACCCCCTTAAGTAGGTAGGATCGTCCAAGCCTAAATGCCTGGGACTTAGCGCTAGTATTAGGTATCGGGCATCAGCCGAGATTGTGATAACTAGGAAGTAGAAAAATCCTTTTAATATTTCCTACTCACCAACTGAGCGAAGTAATCGATCAAATGATAAAAAATTATTACTATCGGGCATAATTATTTCGCACAATATACACCGAATGCCGACCCACACCAAATCCAACACCGGCAACATGGGCAAGTCGAAGTCTCACCATTAAGGAGCTTGCTGAAGAGCAGAGATATCAGTTGGAACTTGATACGAGATTTTGACCAGAAAATTGAAATGGTTTACATTGCGTCGCTGAGAAATTCATGCCACCCCTGCTGAAAGAAGACCAAAACGTCAAATCGCGTCCAGGTTTGCCAGGCACTACTTGATCGTTCAGAAGAAAATCATAACAGATGACGAGTCATGAGTGTATGGTTATGACGTCGAAAAAATGGTCTTTCACCCTAGTGGGTAGATGAAACCCTCAAAAGTCCAAAAAGATTATCACATTCGATCCAAATGTCAAGTTACGTTGACAATTTTCTTTAGTATGAAGGTCGTTGCTCACCACGCGTGTTCCCGCTGAGCTCCACAGCGAGCCAGACTCCCTATATTTATATTCTAAAACTTCTGAGGGACACTATCCGCCACAAAAGACCAAATGCTAATGTTAAGGAGGGGCGACTGTTTTTTCCATTAAGACAAGGTCCCAAACCATGAAGCCCTGAAAACGTCTTTGGCCACATTTGATCATTGCTCGTCCTCACCCTCTACTACTCACCTGATCTTGTTCCTTGTGTACTTTTCTTATTCCCCAACCTGAAAAAACCCTTCATAGAAAGATTTGAAATGTTTTCCGAGATTAAGGCAAATCCGATGAAGGAAGTGAAAGATATTAAACAACAAGCGTATCCGAAATAGTTTAGTAAGTGGAAAACCCGCTGATATAAGTAAGTTCATTGAGGAGTAAAGAAGTTTAACTTGTCAACCGTGTCCTTCTCAGTTGACAATAGACATTCCAGGTTGATCATTTTATCATCTCCAACAGCAATAAAAGTGACAACTATCACGCAGCTTTAGACTAAAAAAAGAAATAAATCAAATCTCGTGTCCTACCGTTGAAAAAAAAATAGAAAAACGAGCCCCGATGATTAACAACTGCCAAATAAAAATTAAAAACAAAAAGAACAAAATAAAAACAACCAATTCATATTTTTTTTTTCACTTTTTTAAATAAAATAGTTTATTGTTCACAACTTATTGCAAAGATGATTTTCTCTCTCTTTTAATATAAAAAATGAATTTTTCTTTTTAAAATAATACAAAAAAATCTCAAATGACGAGAAGCTTAAATATTTCTCTCTATATAATTTTCTTTCTATTTAAATTATAACGTTGCTGTTACTATAGATCATTTTTCCTCTTTGCATTCGACTGTATCTCAATCTATTGATGGATGGTCATTAAGACGTAGCCCCCTCCGTGTTCTTAATCTTATTCAAAATTCAAATTTCTTCTTTACAATCAATTTTTTAAAAAATCGCCGAAGATAGTTTCCAATTTACACAAGTTATTTAAGTAACTTTCAAGTCAAAAATGGTTGAATTGAAAATCACAATATCCAGATAAATTGGTGGATTACATAGTTTTTTATAAGAGAATTATTTTATCGACAATATAAATCATTTTTTTTTAATTTTATTCTTTAATAATTACTTCATATGAACAAAATATAAAAGAATCATAAACTAAACCATAAGTTTATACGTTTAGGAAGTATGTTGGGGTGTGGAGACGAAAAACATTTGCAAGATTGGGGGAGAATATACTAAGGGTGAAACTAAACAAAACGTAGTTTTAAGAAATTGATTTTATTTTGTTTTTGTTTCTCATTTTATGTAATTTAAATTATAATTTTATTTATAATACGATGTTTTACAGCTTTCTCTTTTGTTGTATTATTTCAATTGATTCCTCTATTTTATTATTTATTGTTTTATTGTTTTTAATTTGATGACAAAGGGGAAGATAAACAAAAATAGAAGTAATAATTAAAAATCGTGGTAGCAGTAGAGCAGAAGTAGACACAACACACGCCGCAAGTAGTAGTAAAAGTAGAAGTAGTTGTTTACTAGAAGAGTAGAATTTAACATTCTTTTTTCTTTCGCTTAAGTTCTTGTTGATTTCATTTGTTGCAGGTTTTTTGCAGTTGTTGATTTTTTTTTTTTTTTGACTTTATTAAAGTTTATCGTTCTTATTTTTTACAATTAGAGCGCGCTTACCTCTAGTATCCACAAGTAATTAAATAGTCTCCAAGTTTTTCAACGATAGAGGCTGCTTGCTGTGGCTGAACAGGATCTTCATAGATTGATACTATAACGGCTGTAATTAGAGAGGAGAAAGGAGCCGTTAGATAAAAATTAAAACGCCAAGATATGGTTTATTCAATAAAAGTAATATCAATTTGCAAATTCAGCTGCGCTGGTTATCATTCGCCTATGCATATTCACTACGGGGAATAACCGACCAAGCGTGGAGCCTCTGCACCATTAAAAATTTTCCAAAAGTCAGTGACTAACCTCTTGCTCTGCCAAACATTAAATCTGTAAATTCTTAAATATCCAAACGGAAAAAAAATTAAAGCACACGAGCCATTGCGGGTAGAAGAACGCACTAAGAGAATACCAAAAAAAAAAAATCCAATGATGGCATATATATCAAGAAGAGTTCAATGAATCTTGAAAGGCCGAGAGACATGAACAATTTTGCTTCGATTGCATGTTGCATGTAGAGGAGGAAAAGCTGGTGGTGCCGGCATAATAGCATCTCGGCCACGCTTTTGCTCACAAGTTAAACCACACATCATCAACTGAGGCAAATTGTTACGTCACCGAGACCGGTCGATTCGCTAAGTTATTTCGCAAGTCATCAAACGGATAAATAAGTTTGAAAATTCTGATCATTTTCAAGTGATTTCTCTTCAGTTGAATGAAATGCGAGGTCTAGTGATTTCAGCTGGGGTTAAGAATTAGTACTGCCGGTTTGGGAGTTTTGGTGGGTAATACGCAAGGTTTGGTGCGCGTTGGTCTGATTTTAGGGGTTTTCCTGGTAGATCTACTCTATTCCTACCAAAAAAAACTTCTTTAAGAGTAGCATTATTGGTAAGAGCTAGGAAACATCCAAGTGGCCACGGAGTGGCTCGTGTCAACTACAAGAACATAATTACCATGTGGTTCTATTTGCCTCTAATTGTGGCACCTATCAGAGGAGCTAACTTAGCGAGCTTTCTGCGAAAGTGAATCTAGCACTTTGTAGCCCCCAGTCATCGTTTGGATCACGAAAAGAATTCCCGATTTTAAACTAATTTTTAGGCTTCCAGATATTAAAAATGTTGTTTAAGGTCATCACTTAGTACTCTGGGCGCAGCATCATTGAAAGTGTGTCAAAAGTCGAGTGGCCACAAGGGATAACCTAGAGTTTTGCAAGTCTAGTCCGAAACTTTCCAAATCAAATTCCGAATTCTCCAAACAATTTCCAAGTCAATTTCAGAATTTTCCATTTCAAAATCAAAATTTTCCCTTTCAAATTCAGAAACGGACTGCATTACAATTTCCTGCAGTGATGATTTTAAAATGGACCATTTTTTGGTTGTTCATGGTATGGTTATGTGATTTGCGCTGACGAGCAACCACAAGCTAAGGTTGGCTGAACGGGAGTAAAGAGAAAGAACTTACGGAAGAAGTGGACATTCGTGGTAGGATTCATTCATTTCATTTTAACACCAAAAAAGTTTATGCCGAAGGTGTTGATAATTTACCAAAAACAATTCCGTTTGGAGAGCGCATGTGCAAAACAACCCAACAAACCCCGTCCGGCCCAAAACTATCTCCCTACCTTAAAAAAGCTAACATCCTAGCAAAACACTTTCTGCAAGCACACAGTTGCGCATGCAGCATCCTTCCTAGCGACCAGGTGTTCGAAACCGGGAATAACGAATCAATTTCCCGACTTCAATTGATCCCATCTTTCGACCGCACCCAATCTACACAAAACCTTTTCACCCATTCCCTTTCCCTCCTTCCCAGAGCACCGGGAGAAAATTCCACCAATTCCAATTTGTCACACCGAACATTATCACAACGTCGATCATTCCATCAGAAAAATAAGAAATCGATAGGTGCTAACAAAATTCATTTTCATCTTCCTTTTCTTAATTATCTACCGCTGCCTCCTCAACGCCCATTTCTCCACTGATTGGAAGAGTTCGCTCGTATAACTCCCATGCAAAACAACAATGAAAACCCTCTTTATTCCGATAGCTACAGAGATATCTCCATTTTTTATTCTTCCGCCAAGATCTTTGAGCGGACCCTTAAGCCCATTATCGATAAGCACTGTGACTCCAATTGCACACTTCCCGACTTTCAGTTTGCCAACCAACTTACACTTACATAAACACTTGATTGAGCATTAACCAGAAGACTCCAAATATAGTCCTGCCTTCTAGACCTGAGAAAAGCTTTCAACTCGGTATGGCAATATGGGCTTCCTCAGATCTTTAAACTAATCCACAGCTTCTTAGATGTGTAGAAATCCCAAGTCAACATCCAACACCTTTCACCCCCTTACCATACATATGTCCAGCAGGTATTCCCCAAGGTTCAGTCTTTTCGGCTACCTTGTTTTCCGGTTCACCGCTAACCCAACAAAACCCTACAATAAGCGGATGATTTGATTGTTTACATGTCCACCAAAAATATTTCCCTCGACGACTCTTGTCAGAAATCCTCTATTTTGATAAGCTTTATAAATAACAATAAGGATCACGCCGAATATGAGGTGAGAAATTGTCGGCCGTCCTTTCCCTCAAAATTCATGACACGCCCATTCTCACTGTGAACGAAGTCACCTAATTCCATTCCACGTATCCCATATTTCAACGGCACTGACCCGTGCAAATGCTGCCTGCAAATCCCTGTATCCGTTCTTAAAATACAGAGCCCAACACCCCAAAAAATTAAGTTTTGTTACAAGCAGCTTATGATCAGACCTCTCCTCATTTTTGGATTCATTTTCTGGGCCGATAGTTACCCGTCCCAAATAGAGAGGCTCCGCCTTCCAGAACGGAAGATCCTCCATCACTGTTCCAAGATCTACAAAAACGATAACCATTCCAAATATATCTCCAATCAAATCCTATAAGATTCCCTGCATCGATGCTGTCCTCTTCCGTCCCGCCATTAATTCCCTAATCAAATATCAGACATCCTCCGATCCCCTTATCGTCCAGACCATGCAGATTGTGATCGCTGAAAATAATCTTCTACGTACTCATCTGTTCCCTCAACTTCTCTTATCCTTACAATCCCAAAACTGCTTCTTCCATCCCCAAGGTAGAGTAGTCTTCTACACCGGTAATTACTTAAGCAACCCAACCACTGATCGAACAACGAAATCGCAAGTTTGCGAGCCGCATGTTTCCGGTCAAAGAGGCTTCACCAGAGGCTCAGGGAAAAGCCCGGCCGAGAGGAGACACACAGGCAAATGCGTAACCGCTGAAAAGATGCCATTTGGAGGAGAAATAAGAACTGCTTCAGATAGCCGATATAAACCCTCGGGATGAGGGCTAGAGGGAAGGCTGCAGAGATCTTCCCAGGTGACTTGTCTGTGTCTCCTGAAAGAAATTATTACCACTGTTTCCTCACTCCGAAAACAACCGAAGGCAAATGACTGCCCAGCTTAACAAGGACATGATACCTCAACTGTGGAAAATATGTGGCAGGATCGGTGACAAGGCCCCCGATTTGGATGTTATCCCCAACAGAGCTTTAAAGCGAGCAGTGAAGACTAGACCAACACCTTCGAGGCAAGCCTAAAAGAAGGAATATGTCCTGCTCTGTCGAAAAAGCAAAAGTTGGTATTGCTTCCCAAACCTAACAAGCCACTTGGAGACCCAACATCATCTGCCTGCTAGATACAATGAGGAGGATGATGGAGAGAGTCATCTACAACAGACTCCACCCTATCGTCGAGAATACGTTCACTCTACGGTGGATGGAGTCAGCATGGTTGTGAAAGCGTGAAAGGCACACTAGTTTCTGGCGGCTGTTGTGCCGTGCTGACATTGGATGTCAAAAACGGGGGCGTTGGCTGACAGGTATTCCCGTATATTTACCGAATCTTGTGGAGAATTACCTTTCGAAGGAAATTCTCTGGTGCAAGACGGATGAAGGCCCCAAAGAGTACATTAGCGCAGTGGGGGTCCCACAGGGATCGGTACTGGGTACCCTGTGGTAGAATAGCACATATAATAGGATGTTTGCTCTTCCCGACCCAGAGAGGACTACGACTGTCGGCTTTGCAGATGATCTAGCCGTAGCAATTACAGCAAAGCACCCAGAGGATGTGGAGGTCTTCGCGACGGAAACAGTGAGAGCGATAAAGTCCTTGCTCTTCCCGACCCAGAGAGGACTACGGTTGTCGGCTTTGCAGATGATCTAGCTGTGGATATTACAGCAAAGCACGCAGAGGATGTGGAAGTCTTCACGACGGAAAGAGTGGGAGCGGTAAAGTCCTAGCTAGATAGTGTCGCGCTGACTTTAGCGGATGTAAAAACAAAAGCGGTCTTAATAACGAACCGTAGGAAAAAGAACACTGTGAAAGTTGAAGTCGTGTCAAAGCCGGTTATCAAATACCTGGAGGTGATAATTGAAACGAAACTGAGCCTTAGGAAAAACCTAGAGTATGCATGAAAATAGGCAGGCAGTGTCACCGCGGCACTTGCAAAAATAATGCCAAATATTGCTACGGAAGTTACTTCTAGCAGAAGTAATGCTTTACTCGTCATCTGTGTGGGCAGAGGGACTCACAAGCTTTTAGAGATGAAAGCAGGTAAATTCAGTTTACCGGCTGATGACTTTGAGTCTTTGCAGTGCTTTTAGAACCACATCAGATTGGCAGTGTACTAGTGGCGGCGGGCACGATCCTTTCCCCGACATTCTGGTGAAAAAATGAATATGCTGTTGTACCATGCAAGACATCTAGAGGGGCGCACAGAACCAGAAATACGGCAAGGTCTGAGTCGATTGATCTCTGGCAACGCAGATGAGATGAATCTACGAACGGTCATACGGAAGGGTGGCTTGAGGAGAACATAAGGAGATCAACTACCACATAGGCAACATTTGCACTGCTTTAGATTAGAGGAAACTGAATCAAGCGTTGAACAGGAGTGTGACCTCGGAGAACTTAATTGTGGCGATGTTGAGGTCGAAGGAGAACTGGCATACGCAATCGCAATCGTTAAAATATAGGAGAAGTTACTGAAGGAGGAAAGCCGAAAGGAGAATAAGGACGAGTGCTTAAAGGGAAACTCACCCCGAGAAGTTATACCTAAATGTTGGTCCCGCGGGGCTGCGGCAGGAAAGAAAGAACATTACGATACTTTAACACACCAGTGCCAGCATTGGTTTACGAAATTCCGTTATGGTGATTTTGATGTAAACGACGCTTCCACGCTCTGGGAAACCAAGGCTGAAATAAGAAGAATGCCATGCTTCCAGTGCTCTTACCAAAGGATCAAACGATTAATACGGATGTGTACTGTCGCCAGTTAAGCCAATCGAAATCTTAACAAACTTTTTGTTATCAGACAGATTAATCCGGGATAATTGCCCCCAAGCGAATAATGCACGCTACTACATTGCTAAAGAAGAATGCCAGGCTGCCGTATCGCACGCGATTTCGACAGCAAACCTGAATGACCTACATATATCCTTCATAAAATCGTACATCATTAGACTTCCACGTGTATCTTCATCCGAGGATATAATCTATGAACTCAAAGCAGCCTGAATGATTCAAAGCTTCTCGCTAGTCGTCGAACGCAAAACTCCAAGAGTTCCTTACTGCCTAGAGGAAGGTACGATTGACTGTTCAACACTACGTCCAAAAACTTGACTGAACTCAACACTTTGCTCGAAGGCTTGACTGTGCACACACTTGACTTCACCTCTCGAACAATAGGTAAAGCCAATCAAAGCATTTTACGGGGATGAAGCCAACTTTCAGCATAATATTATGTTCAAATTTATCTTGCTGTTTTCCACTGTTGTTCACTTCAATAATTCCATCAATTTGGTCTTGTTCTAGCCTTTCTGCCAAAGACAGTCTGAACCTTTCAAATAATTCCTTCTCAAGGATGTCTGGAAATTCAAAACTGTGCGATTATGCATATACACTTTTGAAGTTTTCAAGTTCAAGCTTGGCAAGGGTGTTCTTTGTTTCTCTGAGATATAGTGAGAAGCAAATATGATGTAAAAATACACTAGCACTCTCCAATGAATTAGCAAAGCAATATGTCCACCATATTTTGAACGGGACAAAGGCTGCAGAAAAAGAAGAAGGATTTAGTGCGTTGATCTTAGGTGCTGGACTAGCACGATGAATCCTCGTTATATTCTGGAGTTTCATCCCGGCTTCATTCTTTGAAGACCTCCGAGAGATCTCTGGTGAACCTCGGCGCAAAACCCGGATGTCTGAAGTTCCTTATTAAGGCAGGCCTAGACCGAATACTGGTTGTTGCGCCGTTGATGATGATGATGAGAGATCTCTAGCTGCAAGTTGGGAGAACTGCTTTCTTCCGTGAATGATACGGGCTGTCTCAGAATATCTGAACGGGATGGACTCGGCCCCTTCGCCCTTGTCACAGCAGTCATGGTCTTAGGAGCGACCACTGATACCACTATACCAGGAACTTAGGTAGATCTGGATCAATCAAGCAAAACAAAATAATTAAGCTCCCAAGATATCACGTATGGTATCAAAATTAAACCCTGGAAGCGACGTGGCTCTTAGGACCATAATCAGTAAGTTTCATTTGGCAGCTGATAAACACAATGTTCCACGTATCCTATGACAGAGACATCCCTGCCTATTTCAGACCATTCTCTGTCCACTACTTTTTTGACTAATTCTTTATTCTTCTTCAAAAGAAAAGTATGCCAAAATGCGGAACGTGAATTTATGTATCTTATCTGATCTGCACAAAACTGACAACACCAGCATCTCAAATCACTTTTCCACTGTCGATGATCCCACTAAGTAGGTAAATCAAATAGAGCTCCACGAAATTCACATTTGGAAAGTAGCGGCCGGCACGGTCCACCGACCAACGAACAATCAAGCAAATATATGGCAAGAGATTTGCATATTGTATTCCATATAAGATATTTAGTAAGAAAAAAACTGATTTTTTCTTCTCTTTTCAATGGTTTTAGTGTCAATCATTCCGTTCAATTGGCATACATATGCAATGACAGACATTTACGTTTGTCAGAAGTGCCAATAGATTCGATAAGAGGTTCAACGAACTCTTGGGTTGAGCGATTAAAAATGCGATATTATCGGTGATGGTTAGTAGCTTAGTTAAATGAAATTTGTGAAAAGAAATTTTGGGAGACACCGAAATATTTCTTGGGGTCACTTGCTTCGTTGGAGTGACCACAAAAATATAGGGAGTTCAAATTAAAAAAAAAATAACCAAACTCAATATGAATCACCTAACCTACCTTGATACAGCGCCACAAAGAAGTGTTTTAAGCCCTGTACTTTTCAATCTGCTCACAACCTCGCTTCGTTTTAAACTCAATGACCCTACTGGCATCTACCAATACACAGATGACTTTATCATCCTTGCTATGGAGACTGGAGATGATCAGATGGATAGGCAACCACAAAAACAGGTTGACCTTTTTGTGAATAAATGTAACACCCTGAAACTCCCAGTGAACAGAAGCAAGTCTAGCGTTATTGTTTTTAGGAGAAATAATGGCAAACCAAGTATAATTTTGGTACATCAGTTTCCTCTAAAACAGGCACCGGCGATAACGTTTCTGCGCAGAACAATTACAAAGTCCCTATTCTTGAAAGATTACGTTAATAATATAATACAATCATAAAGACGAAACCGATTTCGAGGGTAGTAAACTTTGTCACAGGTTTCTCATGGGGATTAAAACCCGAGAGAGCCGTAAAACTGTTTAGGATCATTGCGAAACCACTGCTTGATTATGCTACTGCCTCCACGCTCTTGATGCCCAAATACCTGGACAACAAAATAGTCACGATTGTGGCGTCGAAGTTGAAAAGATGGTTAGGTTTAACTAAGTCCTCACCGCATCATGTGGCTTATGCTCTAGCGAGCGAACCTTGCCATAAATTCCAAGGAGCTAAAATTCAAAAGATCTGCTCCCTTCTCCTAGAGGTCGGTTATAGACAATCTAATGGCTAAAAATGGTCTGTTGACAACTTATAAGAATTTTCAGCAAATCTTTAGTAACTTCAAGATCTATGAGGAGGAAAGAAGAGTGGGAAACCTGCTGGTCTAGAGTGGGTCAGAGCAGGGAAAGAATGGGACCAGAAACGGTTGGGTAGTTAAAATCCAAAATGTAATAACCGAACTCAAAAGCAGGGGTTTTGCCCTATATGAGATGCAGCAACATCGGCTGTGGCCTCCAGCTGACCATCCTCGAATCAAAGCTGGCTACAGGATGCAACCAATGACTGTCCTCTCTGCTGTGGACCTACTCAGGAACAGGAGTTTTGCCATATATGGGAAGCAGCAACATCCGCTGTGGCCTCCAGTCTCTGATCATCCTCGAGTCAAAGCTGGCTACAGGAGGCAAGCAATGACTGTCTTCTCTGCTGAACTGAATGAACAATGATAAAGGAAAAATCAAAAAAGAAGATATCAATAGGTATAGACTCTCGAAAAGCTTCCACTCTTCCGGAGCAGCAAGACACCAGACATCCCAGACTGTGATACGTGGGTTATCCAACCTACAACGAGTCTAGCAACACAGGGCCCAGTGACCAAAAACCAAGTGACAGCTGGCATACATAGGCCGAAAGCGTGGCCAATTCTCGTCCCCACGTACGATCTTCGTGGGCCGGAGAACTTAAATCGCTCTGTTAATTTTCCCTGACGTCGTGGGACAACTAAAATCTACAACAACAACATATATTCACTACGAGCTATATATATATATTTTTTTTTGTGCGTACACGGAGGTGGAAAATCTTAGAAAGACACGTCCGCCGCCCGAACGGCGGAACTACAGCGGGCGCGTGTGGGATTCACACCCACTAAAAACCACCCCCGGTCTCTCCAGCCCCAGCCCCGCGGGACCACCATTGAGGTATTACTTCGCAGGGTAGGTTTGCTCTTAGGCACTCATCCTTCTCCTATTTCCGGCTTTCCTCCTTCTTTGTTCCTTCAGCAACTCCTCTTGCATTTGGATGATTGCAGAGCCAACCGCAAGCCACTTCTCCTCGGACTCCAGCATCTCAGTAACCAAGCTCTCCGGGGTCCCGCTCCTGCCCAGCACCTGGTTTAAGCTCCTTCTCTCCATCGCAAATCGTGGGCAGTGAAACATCACATGCTCTGGATCCTCCGGTATGCCATCGCATCTGGGACAGTTCGGAGAATGTCAACCAGGACCATGCCTGCCACCACCAATACTGCCTCATCTGATGTGGTTCTAAAAGCACTGCAAACCCTCAAAGCCATCCGCCGGTAAACCGAGTTCACCTGCTTCCGTCTCTGAGAGTTTGCAAGCGCCTCTGCCCACACAGGCGACGAATAGAGCAGGATGGAGCGCACCAGTCCGGCTAGCACCAACCTCCGGCAGTGTTTCGATCCACCAATATTTGGCAACATTTTTGCAAGCGCCGTGGTGGCACTGGCTGCCTTTTGGCATGCATACTCTAGGTGTTCCCTAAAACTCAATTTGGTATCAATTATTACCCCCAGGTATTTGATAGCCGGCTTTGATACGACCGTATGTCCACCGACCTCCACTTTTACAGTATTATTTTTCCTGCGTTTCGTTATTAAGACCGCTTCCGTTTTCGCGTCCGCCAAGGTCAGCCCGGCCTTTTCTAGCCAGGACTTTACCGCTCTCGTTTCCGTTGCATAAACCTCCACATCTTCTGGGTGTTTTGCTGCAACAACCACAGCCAGGTCATCAGCAAAGCCGACAATCGTAGTCCCCTCTGGGACGGGAAGAGCAAGCACCCCATTATACATGATATTCCACAACAGGGGACCAAGTACCGATCCCTGTGGTACCCCGGCTGTGACAATGTACTCTTTGGGGCCCTCATCCGTCCCGTACCAGAGAGTCCTCTCTGAGAGGTAGTTTTCCACCAAAGTCGCTAAGTATCCGGGGACACCTATGTCAGCCAACGCCCCTTTAATTCTATTCCAGTTGGCGGAGTTGAATGCGTTTTTGACATCCAACGCCACCACAGCACAGCAGCCGCCAGAAATCAGTGCACCTTTTGCCAGGTTTACCACCATGCCAATTGCGTCCACCGTAGAGTGGCCGCGTCGGAAACCAAACTGGCGTTCCAACAAACCATTGTTGGCTTCGACGATGGGCAGGAGTCTGTTGTAGATGACTCTCTCCATCATCTTCCCCATTGTATCCAACAGGCAGATAGGACGATACGACGCTGGGTTTCCAGGTGACTTGCCAGGCTTCGGAAGCAACACCAACTTTTGCTTTTTCCACTGGGCAGGGAATATTCCTTCTTTTAGGCACGCCTCGAAGGTGTTGGCGAAAAGGTCGGGCCTAGTCTTCACTGCCAGTTTCAAAGCTCGGTTGGGGATGCCATCCAAACCTGGGGCCTTGTTGTCACTACGAGCTATATATAGTGTAGCCAAATATTCTTACATAAAAAATCAACAAAACCTTTCATGGTTTAGGATACGTCGCTTCAAGCATTATCCTAAACAATGAAAGGTTTTGGTGATTTTTTATATAAAAACCTCTGCAAACAGGTAAACAACAACAGCCGGCCGACGAGGCACGAATTACTAAACCTTTCAATGAAGTGGCCACGGGTCACTTACATGGGGCACCGGTGGATGGCAGTTCCGGCAGCAGCAAACTATCACCGGAGATGTGGACCAGTGTTAAGGCGAAATTGTCGAAAACGGTCATCGAGCATCTCCTGGATGGCAAAGGGGAAGGGCTTCAATCCTTTTCAGGCGGTCCTTGGGTACCATATTATAGCATGCGGGGATCAAATCTTAAAGGACTTTCACGATTAGTGCGTCTCTAAGATCAGCAACGCCAGGGATCGCGTAAAGCTAAACGTCATCCCATATGCCTGGATCCCCAGGAGCCCGGTCGCTCGCATTTGGTTCTCCCAAGGATAAAGACAACCTCGTTCAATCTCTGCGCCTTGAAAGCCCCAGAATTCCCATAGACGACTGGGTGGTTATGAAGGTGGAGGGATCCTAAGCGAACGGCTAAATGGAAAGTGCCTGGAGGTTCGGGAACAGGCGGATTACAAACTGCGGTTTGGATTGAGGAACGCAAGGGTAAGTGTTCCGGCCCGCAAAACGAATGAACAGCAACGGATCCAGTCGACGATGCCTTGGATCTAGTTGACGACGAAGTGCGTCTCAGCTAATCTGCCGGTGTTCACAGTAGAAAAAGACATCGATGTCGCACTAATACAGGAGCTCCCAGGTTAGACCAATGCAAATATTATAATTTACTCAACAGCATAAGAGACGCTGATAGAGATAGAACTAGCATATTCCTTCGGCAGAAAGTCTCCATGCTTTCATATGTTCGGATCTGAATTCCAGCGACCTAGCAGTGGTGGTAAAACTGGAGTTGATAGGAGCAGCTGTAAGTCAAAGCCTTATTGGGAGAGTATGCAGCCCCAGTCGTGGGAGACTATCAAACCGATAATTACCGAGGATAAGATCAGCTGAGCTATAAACAGCTTTTCCGCATACAAATCTCCCGGCGCAAATGGCATAATCCCATAATGTGGCGTGGCTCGTCGAGATTTGGGATACGTACCGCAATCTTGTCGCGCGCGAGTGGTTTACATTCCGAACGCGAGCAGGTGCGGGCATGAGTCCATGAAGAACTTTCGACCAATCCACCTCACCTCTTTCGTGTTGAAGACCCTAGAGCGTGTCTCGGACATCCACTTAAGGATGATTATGGAGAGTACGCCCTTTCCTAAGTCCCAGCATGCCTACCTCAAGGGCAAGTATTGGATTAATAATAATAATAATCGTTGGCGCAACCACCTTGTACTCTAACCACTGAGCTATCCGGACACAATATTGGATTGGAGAGGTATATTTTGCATTAGATAATGCCCATGCTAAGAACTGGGATAATCTAGTATAATCTGGGGGTAGCTACTTGACCACAGCTGTGAGCGAAGGTTGGCGCCATCTCTCTGGTTCTGGTGATGGACGAAAATTTACGCATAGTGGACAGGAGCGGGGGAAGTTGGTGGTGCATGCCGACGATTTGGTGATATTGGTCTCTGGGATATTCCCTTCCATTATCAGTGACATCATGAAAAAAGCGTTGGGAAAAGCATGTTTGTGGGCCGCAAAATGCCGACTCGGCATAAATCCAAGCAAAACCAAACTGATACGCCCGGAGATTCAATTGTCTATAACTCGAAAAATTTTGTTCCTAATGACGTTAAATTTTCTGACAATATTTCTTAAGTTGCAATATCAGAAAAAAATTGCACGACCCTTTTTCGCCCTTAACGTGCGGAAACTTTAGACAAACACACAAATTCATCCTACTTCAACGTGCCAGCAATACTATAAGGAAAGTTCGTTAATTGTAGTTCAATTTGCACCAAACCCCTTCAAGCATTGTGCCTTATATTATGGCTTGTATTATTAAAATTGTGTATGGTATTCCCAGAATGAGCTTAAGGGGGTATCTAGTGAATTCTCAAAATGAAGTAATATATGATTATTACCCTAAGACCTATTTAGGAGGCCACCAAGACCTTTCGTTTGATGTTTAATACGAGTATAGTGGACGAGAAAATGCTTTGAAGCTTTTTGAAAATACGGAGGCCCCCCTTAAACTCACCACAAAATCATGCTACGCAGGATATGTGTGAGATTTGATAGCTTTCATGTCGTCCGTCCTGTCGCTCTCTATGGTGTTGGCCGACTATAAAAGACAATGAACGGCGTCTTGCAGTAATGGAGACGAAGATGTTACGTTGGACTAGTGGCGTCACACGTTTTAATCACATCCGAAATGAGGATATCCGCGATCGTTATGGGGTTGCACCGATCGTGGAAAAGTTGCGAGAGAGGCGTCTTCGATGGTATGGTCACGCAATTCGTGCAAACGAGAATTCACTTGCCAAGATTGGTCTGAACATCGAAGTCGATGGTAAACGACCAAAAGGCAGACCTAAGCAACGGTGGCTTGATACACTGGATGGGGATTTGAAAGCCTCGAGATTGCACCCAGATCAGGCATTCGATAGAGCCAAATGGCGGAACCGTTGACGACGGGTCGACCCCGCTTGTAAGCGGGACAAGAGCTGAAGAAAAAGAAAAGATAAAATGTTAAAAATAATGACATAAAGATAGTGTTCTCATATAGTCAGCCTCTTTTTACAGAAAAGTATCGTCTATTCTTTCGAGGACTGAAATATGGATCCAATGCACTCATTCGGCATTATCTAAACATTTTTTCGAACATGATTCACTGATAACATATTATATTCATGACGAAATGGAATAATACTCGGACGAGCACAAAATCGAATACATTCATCTCAGACTTATTTCCAAAGTATAATTTCCGAACAACTATCACCTCAATCACCGACCATTATTCATCACCAAGGAAAAACGCTCACTAATCCAATATGGATTATATCATTTCATTTACCTTGTTTGGAAAAATCTATTATTAGACATTTAATCATGTATAATTTCTCAATGTCATCCATGTTTGAATCTTATCAAAAAGCGAAAAGATCCATTCACTGAGGTGAGAGATTACACTGGCATAGTCTGGCTTGAATCATTGGCACCACGGGGCAAACACGTATGTGTGATACTTGGAAGTGTCTTACTGAATAGCGTATCGCGGGATGTTACTTAATTTCTAAATTTAATTCAGTTATAATCGATAAACTTAGCCAAGTGATTGTAAATGAACCAAAAGAGGCAGATGGTGAACTTAGATCTGGAAATATGTTTGACAGAGAATGTGTTGAAGATTTTCACAAAAAAAAGCTGCAAAGGGTCATGATAAATTCATGCTAGTGTGGAACGACCGTTTTATTTCTTTGTACGTTATTCCGAGCCTCTGGGGACCAGAACGTCTAGAGCTAATTTGATTCCTTACGACCTTCCATAATATGCTCACGTATTTCAATTTGTTGCTATCAAATATTGCTAACATCAAACGTTACACCTACAAGAAGGTAGTGAAGCTTAATCTTTTCTGATCTAATTCAATTTAATGTCGTTTCATAGAAAATATGTTACATATTGCACGAAAGACATTCCGAGGCGATTTATGGAGGTTAATCATGCAATGAATTTAGAAGACAATGTGGCCTTGATTCTACCAGTAAATGCCCACGTTTCATGTTGATGAAATTTGAATCTAAATTGTTATCATTTGAGTAGATGGGGGATGGATGGATGGAAGTATGTAGTTCGCGTGTGCTACCTCGGATTTTGAAAGGATAGAAGGCAAAGAAAGAAGGCATACGGAACAAAAAAGATTCCAGATCGCAAGATACGAATTATATTTTTGGCCCCCAAAAAAGTCCATTCTTTGTAAGATACACATATTTCCGTGAAATAAAAACCTGTCGCTCTTAAGGGGAGGTTCTAGACCTGCGGTTTCAAGAAATCGATTTTGCCTTTTTTTTTCAATCTGTATGTTTCTACGAATATGCCACTAAAAAGATTTTGCCGAAAACGTATTCTGGGGCCTCGAAAGTACCCATCTCTAGTCTTTTCATGCGTCTGAGCGCAGCAGGGTCGCGCCGTCCCTTTTCCAAGTATAGATTCTTATAACGTGTCGTTGACGCCTGTAAATGATGAGAAAGAGCTCAACTCATCGCAAGTAGCCGCGGACCTTATCCTTTCTGGGGATGGCTCTTGGAACAAACGATTTTTACATTGCTGTTTGGTGTTGCTAAGATTGTTGGAAGTTACAGCGGGAAAGTACTTGACACACTTGTCAAACCTAATTTTTGTCAATCCTGCAGCAGTCAAAAAGCAATGATGGACGAAAATCCTGACGAATTTGAATAGTGGTTCGCAGATCACGAGGAAGATTGTTCCACCAATCATGAAGGAAGTCCAGGAAAGATGGGAATTGAAGCGATCGTAAGCATGTTTGAAGCGTTTCAACCAAAGCACGGTGTCAGGTACGTTCGATACATCGGTGATGGGGACAGTAACACTTTCAAAGGAATTCTCGATCCGCGGGCGTATGGGGACAAGGTAATTGTAAAAAAAGAGTGCATCGGTCGCGTCGAGAAGGGTATGGATTCGCGACTATGAAAAATCAAAAAGAAAATAAAGGTGTTGGTGGAAGAATTAAGGAGAAATTGACTGATCAGCTCCCGATCCTATCGAAGACATGAAAAGGGCCATTTGGGTCTCTTTGAAGCACTGCTCCTCATCAGATGAACTCCAAATGCCCCCCGGCAAAGATAGTTGATGAAAGTGGCGTCAGGCTGGGGCCAAGGGAACTTTGGAGACTGTCAAGCATGACAGAGTGGCCATAAATCCCTCAATCGTCAAACTACTGAAACCAATTTATGAAAGTCTCTCAGATAATTTACTGGAAAGGTGTTTAGGCGCCCATACCGAAAATAACAATAAGTCACCCAATTTTTTTTCACAGAATATGTTCTTGTGGGGTATCAAATGAAAGGGCTCGAATAGAACTTTTCAAAACTGATCTCATTTCTGATATTCAGTAAAACATAGGCGAGATAGGGCTCAAAATGTGTGCCCCAAAAAGAGAAACAAGTCTCGTTCTCAGAACCTATCCAACCGAAAACTTTGAAAAAAATCGCAGTGATGCAGTGATGATCTGTGTGAAATCTAGGCCTCAAATGGAGAAATGAAATCTAGAGCAACGCGTCGCGATAAAATGTTGCGCCATATTGAGCGAAACAGCATTGGAAACGTACGCTTCTTAGTCGCACCCAGATATTTCGATGGCATAAAGAGTTTAAGGAGGGGCGTGAAAGCATGGAAGACGAGGCGCGGTGTGGGAGACCAGTCGAAGGGCGACTGAGGCAAATGTACAGCGTGAAGATCGGCGTTTAGCAGTTCAAATGTTGTCCTCGGAACTGGTTATGAACCGTCAAACAGCCAGACAAATTTTAACAGGCGACTTCGGGATGAAAAAGTTGTGCGCGAAGATGATTCCAAAGAACCTTTCTGAGGAGCAAAAGCAGCATCGAATGACCGTCGCAGAAGACTGTTTGGAACAAGTAGAAAACGATCCCACACTGCTGGATCGAGTTATTACAGACGATGAGGGCTAGTTTTTCCAATACTACCCGGAAACCAAACGCCGAAGCTCACAATGGTTGTCTCCGCACGCTCCCCACCCGAAAAAAACTCGCATAAGCAAGTCGAAGGTGAAAACGATGATTATTACCTTTTTTGATAGCCGCGAAATCGTCCACAGAGAATTTGTTCCACCAGAGCAAACCGTAAATCAAGTCTACTATCGCCAAGTACTTGGAAAGTTTGCGAAAACGAGTGTAACTGGATCCTTCATCACGACAACGCGCCGCACCACATCGCCCTCAGCATATCCCAATATTTAGCCTCTAAAGGGATCGCCGTGTTGCAACAGCCGCCTTATTCGCCCGATATGTCATTGTGTGACTTTTTTGGTTCCCTAGAACGAAATCGGTGGTCAAAGGAACCCATTTTGAGTCAATTACAGACATCCAAGCGGCCGTGACGAGTGAACTCGTGGACATCCCAGTCGAAGCGTTCCAGAAATTTTACGAAGGGTCGAAAGCGCACTGGAATCACTGTATAGCTGCCCAAGGGGACTACTACCTTCCAGTAAAAAAAAGAGAGTTTGTGCCGATATCTTTTTTAGATCCTTTGCTATCAATTCCCAAAAAAATAGACACGATTTTGCGTCTCCTTAACCATTGCAACTATGAAATACAATTAAAACAAGTCGGGAAACCGGAAGCTAGACGCTTCAGGTATGAAAGGTTTTGTGTATTCCTTTTATAAAGAAATTTGGGTGTGCATTTGTCCCATTAGCATATAGCACGTAAAATATGCATATATTATGTGAAAATATCCACTTTCAAGTGATATTGACATTCATAGTCTTAAATTTGCAGAGGAGCGACAGTTTTGACCTAGCATAACTTTGTTAGCAATAGTGCGATTTTCACCAAATTTGGCATGATCATGCTCTATGTAGTAGTCTATATTGCTGCAAAATTCTAGAGTGAACTTAAGGGGGGTTTTCCTGTCAATTACTGAAAATTATAGTAATGTACTATTATTAACTTTATTTGAACAGCTATCGGTATGGAGTGAATTTCGGAGCCTAGGGACCATATAGTGGCAGCCCCCTGATTTTTGTCAGTTTTTTCGGTTGAGTAGTTTCTGAGAATGGGTTTGTTAAAAAAATGACCACTTTCAACCCCCCGCACTCCCCACCTTTTCAACAAATGTTAAAACTAAGACTGGCTTCGAAAAGTACTAACCGAGACCTTTGATACCGCACATGACTATATTTGATGAAAAAAAAATGTACACCCCCCTTTTGCATGTATGTGGACTCCCCCTTAAATTCGTCGTAAAAGGATGTAACTCACTATATGCGTGAGCGTTCACAGTTCCCAACCTTCTACCAAATTTGGTGTCAATCGATATAACCGTCTCCGAGAAAAATGCGTGTGACGGACAGACAGACAGATGGTAAACCGATTTTAATAAGGTTTTGTGCTTACACAAAACCTTAAAAATTTTGGTGTGGTCTGCGGTTGATTTGCTGATGGAAGTTAGAACAATGAAAATTCAAAAAATCACGACGCCAGATAGCAATCTCGTTAGGACAAAAACCAAGCACTTTACTAAGCATAATCTCTCACAAATTTTATCCGAATTTATGTCTGAATTTCACGCAATAAAAAGAAAATATTTAACGATGACGATGAATTACACTTTCTGGTGGATAATCACTAAACCTCATTTAATTAAAATTCTCTTTGTGAAAGATGAAAAGGACTCTCGAAAAGCATTCGAAACTTTGTTAAACTTCCGAAACGGGAGGACTTACAGCACAGTTGAAGCTCATTAAAATTCAGAAAATCTCAATGGGCGAACGATAGTCATACTTTCAAATGTTTTTGTAAATCCGATCCAGAAGCATTTAATTTGAAAAGTTCGGTAATGAAGAAGTTTTGGGAGTAGAAGAGGAAAAAACAAATGTTCAAATTAATTTTGAAGTGATTCTCTGTATCTGAGGTTAGAAAGCAAACAGATCAGAAAACCACCACAACCGCCAATTTTGCTGGTGATTTGAAACGAAACTTCTCCAATTCAGGAGTTGAAGGTAAAACTTATCCCCAGAAGCTTGAGGGAAAGTCGATACACACCCTCATATCTCATTCCTCTCTCATCCTGAGAAAAAAAAACCCAAGAAAATAAAACTTAAAAATGACCTCATTTTGAAAGTGAAAGTTTTTTTTTAGAAAATCTCGAATCTTACCTTGTTGTGTTTTCATACAATGTACACCACTTCGTCCCAGTTTGGCACGTATGACACGATCCGTTCCCGATAAATAAATGTACCTTTGGCCGGCTAATGTAACACCACCGCTTGTTAGTAATTCTTGTTTATCGAAACCCTGAACCAATTTGGTAAGTTCTTCTTTGGTGACCTGGAAATATAACAAAAAAATGATTTATATTAGAACCAAATGCTGATACTCGTAAATCATCGTTAGCTAGCTTTCAACACTTGTTTGGCAAAACTATATATTTAAAAACTGTTTATCTCGAACAGAAAACAGATTAGAGATACATTGCAAAAATAGCAGTTCGTCTGGCGGGAGTAGAGAAAAAAAATCACTTTCTCTGAATATAAATAGATCGGGAACGTGAATGAACTATTTAGAAAAATATACGTAATGCGTCTAAGAAGGTGGCGCGCAACTAAATAATTGACACAGTGCCAAAATGAAAATTTATTTTCGAGATTAATGAAGCCTATTATTTCGAAAAAAGTTTTAATTTGAATTCTTGGTAAATAGTTCCTCCAATAAAATTAAAAAAAAAATGTTTTCAACCCCGAAGATACGTTAAAAACCGAGCCAGACGTGTTTTTGAAAAATATATGGAAAAACCCCACTCCGTGGAGAGAACCAAGTTGTGAAACTAAATAAAGGTCAGCTAGAGAGTGTCAACAGTTGACGGATGGGGGAATCTATCCTTTCTTGAGCAATTTTCTGAGCATCACGATCATAATCAGCTTGGATCGGCAACTGAAGAAATCTCTGTCATCATCCTTACCAGAAGCCTTAAGACATTGCGGAACTGGGGCTCTGAGATAGGTTGGTTTACCTGGTACTCATAGGAACCAACCTGGGGATACTCATGTATATGCCTCTAATGAGACCATAAGAAGGTTCAAACAGAGGACATCCAACATCGTTGCATTTCACTCAACACAATCGTAACCCTGGTGTTAACGTTCCTAGACATTTTGGTGATGATGCTGTCAAACACAAGGAACGATGCCTATTACCGTGTCATAACACAAGAGTACACGATATAGAAAAATGATCAAATCGTCCTTGAATTTAGACAACGAAAGTTTGAAGAAAAAGTCGCCTAAGATTGGAATTGAGCCATCATGAAACCGAAATAAGTGGGAAACCAGAGGATGGAAATAAGCAATACACCTTCATGAGAGGACTACCATAGGGCTCAATCTTTTGTCCTTCCCTCTGGGATCCTTTATCCTTCCCGTCAAAGAGGCTACGACAAACGGTTTTTGGATGATTCAGATGTATTTGTCATCATGCAGCAACCAACATGTTTGGTGGCCAAATCATCACTTCAAAGAAAATTATCAAAAACCTGGGGATAATTGATGCAAACATCAATTTCAAAGGACACCTGGACTCTAATTTTGACAAATCGGCAAATGCCAGCGTTTCGTTACCACAAAGGATGCCTAACATTGGAGACCCAAGTGCACTATTATAAGCAGCAACTATCTGTGGGGACGCATCAACTTATGAAAGCAAAGGGTGTGCAGCGCCTTTAGGAAAAGCCAGACGAGGTAGTGTTATTGTGACAATGGCCCCGATACTTATTCCCACGAATGAGGTGTGCTGTCTGTACGAGAAAAAATAAATGAGTCTACCTAAAAATGATAAAGAACACCGAAGAGCACCAAGGCGGGAATCACTGAAAAGGTGATAGCAGCGTTGGGTTGACTTGCTAAGAGTTGCTGGACCCGCACACTGATTCCCCGCACCAGACAAAATTCCTTCCAGGATATGATGATTAGAGACAATATCTGCACCGGTTCAAATTATATGAAGTCCCTTCGTCCTCAATGTGGTTGACTACCTGAGAACCCAGAGCATGTTATTATCTATTGTCCGAGATTATGCCCAGAGAAAAGTATGGAAAACTCTCCCAACAGAACATCGTTTGGGAAATGCTGAAGGCAAGAGGAAAACTGATGTGTATTGAACTCTCTAATAAGAAGGAATCTGGCGAAACTTGGCAAGACGCGCAAAAAAGGCCAATGAGCGAAAGGTTTAGATGCTTTCTACACGCAAAGAAATATTTTGCAGTAATTCCGGAAGAAACGAAGAAGTGGGAGGTGGTTTTAGGAGGGGATACACCACGTCTAAAATTTCCACACAAACAGACAGTAAACTTGTTTTAATGAGATTTTATTCTGAGTACTCCTTCTGTAAGAGACGCTATGATAGCCAGCAATTAGACGGAGCTTAGTAACAGACACCAGGGAACTCCTCCTCTCTTAAAAAATGAGATGAGTTGAACTCACAAAGTTATTGGCATATCGTATCAGTCTTGATATTGATTGTACAGCGAATCTCGTACTAAGATCAAAAGCCTCAATAAATCTTCTTCTTTCATTGCGAAAATAATTTAGTGTCATCTTTTCAGCATAATTAAATCTCAAAATAGTGCAGACATCCCAACCTGATTTGCTTACAGAGATTTTCAGGGCGATCAATATTGAACAAAGGATTTCGTTGAATGCTCGAAACCAGCGGAAAGTATCTGTTATTTCTGATTAAAAAGCTAATACTTCGTCGTTCCCTATGAGTGCGTCTCAGAAATAGTTAATTCTGCAGCAAAATTTAGTGACTCCACGTTACGTGAGAGATAAATCAGTTTACAATATATCTGCTTGCTTGTCAGAAAGGGCCACTGAAAAAGATGGTTTTTCTCCTTAGGATGCGTGATTAGATCGAATTAAATATGTTAAATTTAGGTCTAACTCAATGATGAAGTTCCCAATAGAGAACAGGCGACTATCGAAAACGTTTCGGAGTCATTGGTAGTCTGGACACATAACACCCCCTCCTCCATTGATTATGGACTGATAAAAATTTAAATTTTTAAATAAAATCTGTCAGGCAGTTGTGTTGTTAATCGAAACATGACTTTCCGGGTGGTTCGGATTGAGTAGTCCTCCCAATATGCTTCTAAACTAAACAAATTCTATTGCCGAGGAATCAACATCAGCTTCAGTGAATAGTTTTATTAAAAGTGTTTGAAGCCCACTTGTCAACTAACAGAACACCTAAAAGATACGTCCCACCGTTTACTGTAGAATCTGTAAAAACATTGGCGAATTCAATAGCAGAAACCGCTCTTATGGTATTTCCTACGATTTTTCTTCTATTTCAGTATAGATTCCTAGGTCCTGAGAACGAGATTTATTTCAGTCTTGGGGCACACTTTTGGAGCTTCACCTTATATCAGAAATAAAATCAATTTCGAAAAGTACTCATCGAGCCCTTTCATTTGATACCCCATGCGACCATATTCGTTGGAAAAAATTTTACATCCCTCTTTCGCATTTATGGGGAGCCCCACCCCCGCAAACTCAACACAAAATGGCACCTCTTGCTGTATGTAAAGGTATTCGGAGACAACGCCTCACTTGATTTCCGTTTCCGAGTAAATTGGATGTGACAGGTAGATGGACAGATAAAAATCGAATCGATTCTAATAAGGTTTTGTTTTAATCGATTGAAATAAGGTTTTGTTTTAAACAAAACCTTAAAAAATATGGCCTCCTGATACCTTGTCAATCTCAAGATAAATTGAAAACCAAAAGCTCGGTACATTAAATATGAAAAGTCTCTTTTATTTTTTATGTAATATGTTTAGTTTAGTTAACTGGGGGGAGCCGCAGTTCCGAGCACTCAAGCCATTATTAGGCCCATTGTACTATCCCCGTAGTTGCCTATTCAATGGCTTCCCGCCTACGGTGTTCGCAGGCTTTAGCGAATCTGAGAACATTCTCAAGAGGCAGAGAGTGTGCAGATTCTTCATTGAAGAAAACCTTGCCAAGGTGTCTTCGTCTGAGATCTGAGGATGCCGAGCAGCTGCATAAAAAATGCAGGGCTGCCTCCTCCTCCTCCTCACATTGGCTGCACACAGCCGAAACCACTACCCCAATCTTTTCCATATGGTAGTTTAAGGGGCAGTGTCCCGTCAAAAGCCCTACTAGGGTTTTCATGTCCCACTTCTTAAGGGACAATAAAAATGCCGCTCTAGTGGCCCTAGGCTCCTTCACAAGGATTTTCGCTTGCCGGCAAGAGTTCAAATTTCTCCACTCGGCTGCGTGAATCCTTGCAATTTCACCCTTCAGAGTAGACTTGACAGTAGATGGTCGGATTCCAAGAGCTGGTTCTGGCCCCACCATTGTGGATCCAGACCCTCGGCGAGCCAGTCTATCAGCCTCCTCATTACCGACGATGTTAGAGTGCCCCGGCACCCACATCAGGAATGTTTCGTTCAGTCGGCCAAGTAACTCAAAGTATCTAACAGCTGTAACTGGCTTTTCAAAGATGACACAGACTCCCTCCCACTGTCCTTATTTCCTTCAACAGACTTCGGACAGTATGAATGGTGCTATGGAACCTTTCTCGTCCTCTTCATCCTCTACTTCATCTTCAGAGGTGTCATCAGAACCGATACTTTCACCTTTAACTGACATTTCATTCTTTTGAAGTTATGAATGCTGACCAACCCTCATCGAATCTTCCATTGCTTGACTGTCCAAAAATTAATTTCGGTCTCGTTCTCTTCCCTCATTTTCATCATCCACTTTTTCACTAGATTGCTGATTCTGGGCCTTTTTCTTCGTTGCGGAAGGCATACCAGTGTTTTTCGGTGAACTTTTCTCACTCTCTCTCGGTTTCACCAAAATGGCATCAATAAATTCGGGCTCATTTGACGATTTGTTAACAGTTTTTCATCAGGTTCCTCCTCACTACCGCCACTTTATACATCGCACTCCTGTGAATCGTTCTCTCGCTGCGTTACTGTTTCTTCACGATTAGAGGATACGTGTCAAAATTTCATGGCATTCGGTTCAAAAGTTCTTGAGATATTAAAGGCTAAGTGACAATAGATTTATGTTTGTTCAACCGATGGAAAAACCGAATTTCGCGTGTTAATCAAACACTGTTTTTTAATGAGAAAAAATACCGTTTAAGCTGAAAAATGGTTGAAAAGGCGTTACCCAGAAAAGCTCCCGTCGAAAGCAACCATACGCCGATGATACGCGAACATTAAACGTGGTTAAACATCTACCGAAGACCCAAGGTGCCCAGGACGCCCAAATGAGGTGGCTGTGCCCGAAAACAAAGGGCATTGTGTCCAAAATTGTGCATGACAATTTAGATATGAAAAAATCTTGTTACCAGTAGACACCGCGTTTGCTCACAATGGAGCAAAAAGAACAGCAGATCGATGAAACATGCCGATTGTTGGTGAATGCTTATGGTGAATCCACTCCTTCACGAGAAATCAGTTCAAACGCTGAAAGAACTTGCACTGGAGCACTCAATGTTACTGAGGCAGCTATCAGCAAACGTTTACATATGATAGGAAAAGTTCGAAGGGAAGGAAAATGACTGCCACATGAATTGACTTTGCTTGTTTGCAATGGCATCGTGACTGACGACGAAAAGTGGGTTTATTCCGACAATCCTTAGCGTGGCGTGGGGGAAACCCGGACAGTCATCAACATCGGTACCGAAACGCAATTTTCATAGACACAAAGTGCTGCTCTGTAGTTGGTGAGGCCAGTAAGGGGCCGTGTACTATGAGCTTCTGAAACCGAGTAAAAGAGTCACTGCAGGTCGTTACAAACAACAATTGGAGAATTTGAACTAAAGTCTGATGTGAAAACGTCCAGCAATTGCATCCAATCCGCAAAAAATGATTTTATTGCACGGCAACGCGGTTAAGGAAACCATGTTTCAATTGGAGTGGAAAGCTCTCTCTCACCCAGCGTATTCTTCCGACTCCCACCTATTCCGGTCGACACACATTTCCACAAAGTTGAAGAAGTTCAAAATGGTTTGATGACTAGATCGTTACGAAACCGCAATCGTTCTATCACGAGGGTATAAGTAAATTGCAAGAAAATTGGGGAAAATGTGCTGGTAGCGAACGAAAATATTTTGATTTATATAACAATTCGTTTAATATTCGGAGTAAGCACATTTTTTTGAGACAAAAGTCATTTAAAATTGAGTTGAGGGTCCTAATAATTTGGACATTTCCTTTACGAGAGCACGATCTTTTCAAGTGAAAGAGATTAAATTAACTTGACCTATTATAACTTGATTAATAAAGATACGAGTTCCACCAAAGCTTTCAGTAAAATTCTCCATATTATAGCCTTTATTATTATTACTATAGTGTGGTGGTTCTAGGTTGAACTTAAGGGGGATTTCCAATATATCTGGAAAATATAGGAATATTCTATGGAGAGAAATTTTAGACCTAAATGTCATACATGGGTACCACTAGTTTTTCTTAGATTTTTTGCATGTATGAGGACGAAAACACGTTCCTGCTCACTTTAAGTTTACTTTCTTTGTTTAAAGAGCTTCTTGATCTCGTTACGTCGCGTTCGAACCCTGGTTCATCATGGATGCCTGGATGTTCTGCCAGAAAGTGACAAATTGACCCTTTGACAATTCTGGATATTTTGTTACTAGTTTGCTCCATTTCATTAGTTCTTGACATTAGAGATCCAAATCAATTTTTAACCAGAATGGAGCTCCAAGTGGATGACTCCCTTCAATTGATAATTTAGCAGTTGAGAGGGTATTCCACATCGAAATTTCTAAAACGACACCACTATGAACACTGCTGTCCTACCCATAATTTGTCTGTTGTATCTCGAAGTACCTTACAAATGTGGGTCTTGTCTACTTTTTCTTTTCACCGAAAAAATTGACCAAGTACATACACAATGCCAAACTATATAATAAACACCCTCAAGTGGGTATTCATTTCATGGTTTACTGTCTGAAATATAAGGACGATTCTCCATTCTCAAAATTTGATTACAATTTTTGCTGACAACGTAAAGTATCTACAGAAATTTTTGCAACCAACATATTTTGACAACACAAAAGACAACTTTCCTTTGGCGTATACTAAGTTTAGTATGTTTAACTTTCAAAATAGCACGAGTTCTTTCATTTGACACTTCCAATTTGAAACTAAAAGAACTTTTCACGGCTTGAAGGAATGATGCTTTCTTTCTAAAGTAAAAATTTTCCAAAGAACATAGAATCACTGCCAAAGATATTCGACTGCAGACAAATCTGTTGTCAAAATACAAAAATATATCTCCCTCAACCTTTTTTATGGTCGAAAAGTTCACTTCTGCATGCCTCGCTACTTCATTACAGATTTATTTAAAAGGCCGACAAATAAGTTCTGTCGGTTTTTTTTTAAATTTGAAGCTTTATTGTGGAAAATTGGTTATACATTCATTGTTCAAAGTATTGCCCATCGCTAGCCAAAACTTTCTTCCATCTTTCAGGCAATTCATAGATATCATCATGCCAAAAATTGGCCTGCTTGGCCGCTATCCACTCATTGAGCCATTTTTTGAGTTCGTCGTAATTGGAGAAGTGCTGGTCAGCCAGGCCATGCTGCATCGACCGGAACAAATAGTAATCAGAAGGAACAATGTCTGGAGAGTACAGCGGGTGGGGTAGGACTTCCCATTTCAACGTTTCTAGACATGTTTTAACGGGCTGTGCAACATGTGGACGAGCATTGCCATGTTGCAAAATATCTTTATCATGTCTTTGCTGGTATTGCGGCCGTTTTTTCTTGAGTTCGCGGCTCAATAACTATTCGATGCAGAAAACCCTTCCTTTCTTGTTGTTGGAGCAGTTTGTTCGCACGTGAAAAAACGGCGTTCAACGTCTCTTGGCTTCAGTTCATACGGAACCCAATTTCCGACCTTTCGGATCATTCCCATTGCTTTTAAACGGTGGGAAATGGCTTGCTGAGTGACTCCAAGTGTTTTTCCAAGTTCTTCTTGCGTTTGCGATGGATTTTGGTCGAGCAATGCCTCTAATTCTTCATCTTCAAAAATTGTTGGCCGTCCGGTCAAAATTGCCACTTTTAAACCGTCCAAACCACCTCTGACATGTTCGTTCAGATAGAGCATGGTCACCATAAACTTCCACCAAAATGCGATTACTTTCGGTTGCTTTTTTCTTCATATTGAAATAATGAAGTAGATCTCCCCGCAAAAACACATTATTTCGTACAAAATTGGCCATTTTCGTTGATGAAAAAAGTATTGTTGTTTACACTTCAATTAAATAGTTTATACTGACGTTTGTGCCTATTGACAGTAGCTTTCCGATGAATGTTTGGAAATGTGGATCAATGCAATAAAAAACAAGCTACGCCATCTATTGTGAAAACCGACAGAACTTATTTGTAGGCCTTATAAATTAAATTAATTCTTTTAAATTTTCTGTAATGCCCATCCAAATTTGAATCTTTCTTCTTTTTTTGCTCTTAATTTATTTTCTAGACAGATTTGGAGAAAAATCAAAGCAATGGTTTCATGTCCTTGAAGGTTCTCATGAAAAGAAACCTAAAAAATCATATTATCCAACCAGGCGTCAACTCCCAATAATCTTATTTCAATATATTCCTGCCACGAATCTATTTACCAAACATTAAATTTCTAAAAACCAAGCCATAAATATCCATCAATTTGCCAATCCCTCGGGGATTTTCCAATAAAATAATGTACGTTTGATAACACAAAAACAAACATTCACCATTCAATCTAAAATCAATCAAAGTAAAATGATTTCGGTTTCCAAATCCCCTGGGCTTGTTTTACAGAATCGTCTCCCTTCCCACTTTATACATTCAAATTTTACAGATACCAATTCCAATATTGCCAAACCTTATCTAGGAATTATTCTAATACTTGGCTCAGACATTTCTTCGAAACATTCTGAAAACACATTCAAAAATAAACACCAAAATCCTCTTCATGGGAGAGCACATCTTTTCGTTGGAAGTTTTCATTTTTCTATCTAGAAAATGTCCACAAAATGATGCTACCTCATCAACTAATTTGCTGTAGATATTCCGTTCAAATGGCTGTTCCTCGACACCCAAGCGAGCAACAAGTAATTATTTATAGAAGTAAAAGAAAAACTGTTCTGTTGAAACTGCACCAGTACATAGACAAGCGGAAAATCTGGAAAGTTAAAAATGACAACGGCAACAGCTCGGAGTATAGATTGTAAAGTTGTCGTCGTCAACATAAAATTAATGGCAGCAGGAGGTGGAGTTGCATAATATCAAAATATTATATATTCTGGCCATGGCACTGTATAAATAGATAAGGAGGAAACTAGAAAATCTGATTTCAGCACAATCGTTGTTTAATTTTCAGTAGATGTATCTTTTTTTTTGCATGACGAAGGGAGTTGTGAAAGAGCTAAGTCGGTCTTGATTTCATGAAAATCTTTCGTTTTGCAATTGGGCTATAAAAGAAGAGTCGCAGCTGCAAGGGCCGAATTGGTCCCCAAAAATATGGCTCTTTTATGAGTGATAACTATTGGGAAATAAAGCTTCCGATCTTCAGTGCGTTGGTAGTTCAACCTAAGTTGTAATATTGTCGCTCCTCATGGTTATATTCATGACAGTGCACAGTGGTCCAAACCTTCTTCCAACTCGATTGGAGTATAGTCTGAAAAACTGGATCCCAAGCACAGTTTGCTACAGAGGGTCTAGTAATCAGGGAACAGTACCGGAGCCACATAGCGTCCTGCGTATTATGGACTACTATCACTGGATTCGGGACAACGTCCGACTTCAGGTTCAGGCCCAAGGCCAAGGCAATGTATTTGCCTGGATTTAGTGCTCAAAAAAACGTTTTTCACAGATTTCGGGTTCGGGCCCAAAGACGAGAGGATGGCTTTATTTGGATTTGGTGTTTCGGGATAACGCTTTTCAGCGACTCTTGAATAACTAATGAGGTATAGCCCATCAAGACTCCAGAGAGAATCAGATCTTAGTAATGGCGGCCAGAACGACGAAAAAAGCACTCCCTACCTTCGTATCGGAATCATTTTCATCTTCAGTGGACGGGTTGCGTCAATAAGTCGCGTTCGAAGTGGTTGACACTATCTGCCGACCAACTCAGCACTCTCCCTGTTCGTGGAGTGGCGCAAAGGTCAACGTCTGGAAATTCGTTGAAGCTCTTAACATAGACAGAGCTGCGCTGGAGGATACTCCGGGAGGTGGTAGTACTACAACTGACACTGTCGTAGATTCAGGTATGGTAAGGACAGCCTACGGAGTTTCTATGCCCTGGAGGTCACCTTCTATTGCCGACCTACAGAAAGAATATCATTAGCTTCGCCGTTTGTCACATGGTTTAAATAACCGGATGGTGGTACACACCCCAATGACAAGATCAGCTAAATGGAGATCACAGCATGATAATGAAAAACAAAACTCGCTGCTGAGCACGAGTTACTCAACGAGGTGGATGGGGAACCGTGGAGATTTGGTTATAAACTGATCACCAGAAAATTCAAGGCTCTGTTAAAACCTTGTTCACTTAATGCCAAAAAAACGGATTCGTTCCTGTTTGAGTGCAACAACAAAGACAAGTGAAACCGGGGACCGGCTAATTAGAACAACAGCTGGTGAACTGGACCGGGTCGTCAATTTACCAGCCAGTCCCGCAGAGCAAAGTGGTTTCTTCAAAAGAAAGAGTGTGCGTTTTTTTTTTGGAAAATTGGTAATTTTATGCAAATAAATGCAAATGATGGAAATTATTCATATTCAAGTCTCGAATTTGTAGGCGATTATCGAACAGTGAAGTTATTTTCACAGGAAGTAAAGGAAGTTGTAAATTATCGAATCATGAGTTTGTGCCGAAGGAGTGAAAAATAATTTTCAGTCCACTGGGTTGCATTTAACTTTCATTTTTACAGCCGATGATTGGGGAACATCAAATGTGATCCGAGAGAGGCCATTAAAACGGATTGCGTGCGCTACGTTTTTATGTGTCAGTATTAACTCCTTTTTTCTCCAATTTTTCTGGTAATGGAAAGAGTTCCGCGCACAGAGTTTAGCGGAAATTAAAAGTAAAAAATTAGCTTAGATTTCCACCCTCGAGTTTGTGTAGCTGGAAAAGGTTGTGTCACCGCTTGCTTGTGTTTGATATGCTACTCCTTGCCAAGGACACTCCGCCCTCGGTTCCGTTCAGGACCAAAACAGGTAAGTGTTCGACGTTTCTAACTGAACCATGTGTATTTAATTAGGAGCAACAGGTCAATCACGCTAACCCCATGCAACTGTGTTTCTAGTTTGACGATTTCGAGTCCGCCAAGAGTCGGAACTACCCTCATTGTCCTAACCATCATTGACAATTTGGTTTTTTTTTACGTGTTTTGTGTTGAATTCACATTTCTAAGGAATTCTTTAAAGAAGCGCATTAACAAGAAAGTTAAAGGAACATTGAAATACCATCCGAGAGTAACCACAGCGTTTCAGATGGAAATCTCAAAAAACATTGGAAGGGGCAGGGATTGAGGATGTGATTCATTGTGGATTCTCCTTTTCGATCGCGATCAAAAATATTTGAGGCAGAGGAAACATGGATCGAGAGTGTGATTCGTCGTGGATGCTCCTTTTCGATCGCGGCACTCGAATCAGGAGTGTTACGACTCCACGCGCGCGGTTGGGCCTTTTTTTTCCATTTTCAGGATAAGCTATCATGTGTATTTCGCCAAGTGCATGCGAATCCTCATGTTCGAGTATTTTTCAGGATCTGGGCTGGACCCACGCACCGGCAAGGACACGTGAATTTTTTTGAAAAATAACAAGGGATCGGACCTTCCCCCCACATTCTCAAGACTGTCTAGTGCAGAGGCGTGCAAGCATATATCGACGAAGCATTTCGCTGGAGCTTCAAAATTTGCTGATGGACCTTCACGGTCAATTTCTCCATTTTTTTTTAGGTTTTTGAGATAGCTCTTTCCTATTGGTTGTCTTCCCTCAGGATGGTTTTGTGACCATCACAGTTTCAATTGGTTATTACAAGTTCGTGAGAAGGTAGACTCGCCGAAGACGATTTGATTTAGAGCGGAAAGATCAACACTGGAAGTTCTGGATACTATTCATTGAACCGAAGCACAGCACACACAACACAGTCGACTACTCGTAACTCTTCATATCAGAAATGCCCCCAATTCCGTAAGATTGGAAATATGCTAAGCAATCTAGAAAATCCATTCAACGTCCGGGCTATCTTTTGCGCTTATTGAGGGATTCTGATGTCCGCTCTCTGCCCTACGAAACGTTGAGGACTAAAGGAGGTAGAAAATCAGGTCGGAGATAACACGGGGACCCATCCTTGGTCGGAGATAGCAGAGGGACCCACCCTAGGGCCGAAAGTCTCGAACACTTTTTACGATAGTCTGCTAAGACTTCGCATGTTAGAAAATTCGAACATGCTTTTGAATAGGCGCAAAGCACAGTGGGCATATTGATGCGATATGTAAGCTCATGATTTCAGCGCCTTGGGCTGGAAAATACCGAAGTAGTTATCTTGTCTAAAAAGGAAATCTCTTCAAACCCAACAGTTAAGTACTTTGAGAACCTTTGAGTAAATCAAAGCAGCAGCGGACGAAGCTATAGCCCGAGTTTCGGACTAGAATCTGCTCAACATTGGGGGTCCTACCTTAAGCAAGAGACGATCTTTTCATGAATGCAATGCAGACCATTTTGTTATATGGTGCGCAAGTTTAAGTTGCTGCTCTTCATAAGGAGATGTATCATAGTTGTCGTGCGCAAGTACAGAGGGGGGACGACTTTGGGGGTGTTTGCCTACCGCAGAAGTGACTCTCGTTACCTTCCTTGCCAAGGAACGTAAAACAATTTAGAAGAGAAAAGGAAGAAACAGGAGGAAAATAGATTGCGCGGCTTATCAGCAACTTAGGTGCATTGTTGAACCGAAGCATGGTGAGATTGATTATTAGTTTACCCGGCTTCAGAGCACGCTTTGAGGTTTTCATTAGTACCTGGGGATTGGGATTGTGAAGGTATAATTCCCTGTCTATGTTATGCAATGGTGGACGACGCTGACATTTTTTTTTTGTTGGACGTTTTGATGGGATTAGTCGGGAACTTTACGCAAATACAGGGGAGCTCTCTACGGAAAACAATCATCAGACAAATGTCCAGGTTTTTGTTGCGGAAAAGATAGAGCTCCACCGGTGTGGGACCAAATGGCAGGTATAGTTCTCAGAACTAACAATTCCCTTCCTGCCCTGTTCCTACTTTAGTGAAAGGAATTACAGGCTCCCCAAGGCGAGGCAAGCCCAAAGTAATGTGTCAAACGGAGGTATTCAATTTGTAGTTCGACGGTTTACTTTAATCATTTGAATTTCAATCAATGGAAAGAGTTTGCTATTAATTTTAGCAATGATTCACGTTATTAATACATAGCTTGGAGCAATACTCATATTTTTGGTGACTATGGTCAAATGCGTGTCAGGTTAATCTCAACGTCAGATATCATATAATGAATCAGGCCAAAACGAATACTTCCAGAATGTATGAAATGCAATTCGAAGATAACTGAGCCCTTTCAAAAATTACAAATAATCTGCGATGAAGTACGAAAAAGCAAGAAATCTAGAGCTTGTAAACCCCACAAATGAACTCCAGAGCCACTGCCAGAAAAATAAAATAAAAGCATTATCGTTTCTGTGGAGCCCAAGTAGTAGTAGGTGGCGGATATCTGGTGACTGTTGAGCCATGAAACGAATTTCTTTTCCTTTAATCTTACGTCGTTCGCCAAATGATGCAAGCATAAAGAGGAAAATGGAGATCAAGTCAGGGCCAAGAAACAGTCATCCACAGCTGCCACTTCTTGCATCGTTGGTCAACATAATGAAGAGAAAAATATATACAACTTTATGCTTTTATCGCAATACATATTTTTCAACAGACTTTTCGATAATATTTCATTTGGAAATTTTCTGTTGCTTGGTACACTGCACACTTGATTGTATATATATTTCGAGATTTTCAAAGATGGCGTAACATAGACCGAATATGATTGCGTAAGAACTTCCTTTCAGCTGGAGCAAAGACGATTTGAAAATATGCCCCGCTATGAAATTTGACTCAGTTCTTAGTACCACCCCCCAGTTTCCTTCCAACTTATCACAAAAAAGATTTGCAGAAATTTTTTGAAATAGAAATCGTGTTTTTTGTGACTTAGAAATGTCAGTACTTTTACAAAACAATATTTTCGTTTCTTTTTATCTTTTCTTATTCCATCAGAAGTGAAAATATCAAATTGAACGCCAACTTTCTCTCATTCGAAGCAAATGATGGCAGCACGTGTGGAAAATACCATTTTCTTGACACGACCCCCGCATTTTCGCGCTACAAAACCAGATTTCTGTTGAGCAGGAACATCTACAAAGTTTGTTTCTTATTCCGCTCAAGTAATCCTGAATGGAAATGTATAAATATAAATGAAATACACGTTCACACTGTTATTTCAAAATCATTTAAATGCAGAGGAGCCTTTCACCAATTTGAACAATTGATGACTTTTCGGAAAGCCCCGGAAATACCCTCAATCTTGGAGATACTGACAGAAAGGAAGGATTAGCTTCCAACGAATTAGGCGTGAAAATCAATCTTCTTTTGACTAAGTCAGAAAAGATGCGCTAGGATCCTGGATACTTTTAACTACGATCCTCTCTCCCATTTTGTCATCCTAATCTAACTTAAATTCAATTGAAATTTAATCAAATTCCCAACTCTTTATCTCCTCGTAAACAACTTTCTTGTTTTTCACCCATTCGATCACATAAAACCCTTCTTGAATTCAAACTTCACCCATAAAGCAACAATTACAATCCATTTGAAGAATCCTGCGAGTCACTTTGCTTCCACATTACTAAAACAACATAGGAGAAGGTTCTCTTTTTAATTCCCTTTTCCCGCATTCGATACCACACATAATCCGAAAAAGGTTGAAAAGGTAAGTCAGCCCATATCCATTTCAAAGTTTCATAAGTCCATTAAAGGATTTACGATTGAGGTCAAGTTAGCATACACATGCCTTTCATAGGGTTTTAACATTTGAAGCATATTCTGATTTGGATCCTTCATCAGAAAGCACATATTCAAAATATATGAGAACAGTTCGAGGGAATTTGATGAACTCAAGCGAATGTAGAGAAAAGATAGCCAATGGGAAGGGGATCATGGACCCATCGAGCTTATATCTGGTCAAGAGTTGTTGAAACTCGATGCCAATATGAAAATTGCTTTAGAGGAAAACTTGACCTTTGATTTAATTTTGTTTTGTTTACGTAAAATGAGTACCTAATGAAGAATCCTGACGGCGAAATAGTTGGAGTTTATATTTAGAAGTTCGTAACAAAAAAGAAACAACTAGTTCCCGAAACTTGCTCCACTGCCGTCATGCTGTTGCTGTTGCTATTATGAAGAACAACTGAATGTACAGTTACAACATTGCAAGCGGAAATCGGACCCATTTCTTTTCCCTGTGAACAGCCTTTGTGGAACGGCAAGAATCAAATGTTTATCACATTTTCCAGGACTTTCTTACAACTAAAAAAAAACAGGATAATTCAGAAGACTCATAAGTCCCAATCCATAGTTCAGCAAAAATTTTCCCCATCCACAGCAATAATTGGCAAAATCAATTCAATCAATGTCTCAATTCTCATACGCATAAGCGTGGTTCTCCCGAAATTCGCCCAAAAGAGCGAAGCCTGACTTAGATCCCTTCGAAAATTAGGAAATATTTTAATTAAAAGTGATATTCCGTCATTTGAAGTGAATCATTTGATGTTGCTACAATTTGTGACGACCATCGAAAATGCAAACAGTATTCGCCTGTTGTGAACCATCAATGAAACGTCGATGCTGATTCCAAGATACCCAATCTTGAAAAAGAGCGCATCATCAAAGACGACGACTTTCATAGCAATGTAAGAAATGACAGGAAATTTTCCAGTGCGGATGCCGTGGTTAAAAGCATTTTCATTGTCAAAATGGGATTGCATTGGTCAAGTCGAAAATGTCAATCTCGTTCAACTTGTGCCAAATTTACTTCCCAAAGTGAGCATCTGTCGACAATTGCTCTAAAACTCAACCAGTGAACCTTCTCATGATCGTTCTTGAAATAATTGAGCTTTGCATGGATCAAGACCCAGGTCTAAACGCATAATCTGTCAAGTTGATGTCACAAAAAGACTAAGCTCCAACCCATGAACGATCAAAATTCACCGCTGTCCGTTGTTATTGACGATTTTTTGCCGTAGAACCATAATGTCATCCTTATAGAATTTCTGCGGTTTATGTGCAAAAAACTGAACTGACTGAAAGGTGATTTTCATAGTCACTTTTAAATTCAATTTCATTGACTGTAGAGAGTTTTCAACAAGACCGGAATAAATGATAATCTGAAGATGCAAAATCGGGGCTATACGATGAGTGGGTTAAAACTTCCCAGCCAAACCCCTCCAGTTTCTATCGGATGACCCAAGATTTGTATGGTCTCGCGTTATCCTGCTGGCAGAAGACGCCACGGGATTTCATCAATTCTGATCGCTATTCCTTAATCGTTTTGCTTAGTTTCGTTAGTTGTTGACTTTGGGACGGTTTCTGGAGATTCTGACCGCTCTTTTCACGACTATTTCCGCTGTATTGTCATACATGATCCATTTATCATCACCCGTGACCACTAGTTTTAAGAACAGTCGTAGAAATCTAACTCTTTCGTTTATTGTTTAATTTTTTTTTATTCACCCCCATAGATGCGGAAATTGAGTGGAAGAATCCACATCAGTTTGGACCCTCACCTGATATTTGTTTCTGCTTCAGTTTCTACTGAAAGGGGATTCCTAATTTACTCATATTCCCTGAAGCCACTTTTCCAAGATTCAGCTTTCATGCCTAAATTACCGACTTTTAGGTTCAATATTTTGCCCTAATCTTTGCCCAAAAATTTTATCAATGGCAAAATGCAACGTGGACGGTTAGTTCAAAATTCTCTTCTAATAAAGCTTTTCAACAAAGAAATATGTCGGAAAACCAGTTGTTGCTGGCTAATTATTGCTGTGCGCTCTTGAAAAAATGATTTTCGCTCACAATATAAAAGTTGTACATCCAGCTGTTCCCATAATAGCAATAGCAGAGAACAGGAAGTAGGGAAGTTTTGGAACGAAAGTACAATTAATTAATATTAAGGATCCAGATATAAAAGTGTTCCTGAATTGAAATAAATTTTGAATTTGTCGTCATTCGCAAGGCAAAGTATTTCCACATAAAAAGAAAGACAATATAGCAATCGAAGTACTACCAACCGAACGTGCATTTTTGGCGGGCAATATTTTAAAAAGAATGAAAGACTGGCAACTAAAGTTTGTAGTTTCCATACAAATTGAGAATTTCAAGAAAAGGAATAAAATTCGTGATCACTAGTGTTGGAAAGGGTCTGAGCTTCTGCCTGGGTGCCAGAAATATGACTGAAACTTGATGGATTCTTGAGAAAAACTTTAAACGCTTGTATCTCCGCTAAAATTGGGAATTTCGAGAAAAGGAGCGAAATTCGTAATAGGGGGAAGATCTGAGGTCGAAAATGATATATAGGTTGGGGGTCCAAGTGCCTGGAAAATTGCTGATATTTGGAGGAATCTTGAGAAAAACTTTAAACGCTTGCATCTCCGTTAATATTGAGAATTACGAGAAAGGGAGTGAAATTCATGAACAGACTAGTGTCGGGGGAACTTCGAAATGGTGTATAGGTTGGCGGGTCTATGTGAAGAATGAGCGGGATATTGATTTAATTTCAATTATGAAGATATCAGGTTCCTGCGCCAACGGAACCCTATCGGGAACCCGTAGATGATCACAAGATTCTAAGAACACAATTTTCTTCGTGTATAAAATAAGTTTCGAGTTTTTTATGCCTAATTTTCAATATCTATCAGTAGGCGATAGTGGTTTTAGCAAGACTGTGACATATACCATGCAATCCGAAAAACAATTCATTTACTTCATGAATAATTTCTAGGTCGTGTAATTTTCCCGCAATGTCGTTCGTCCTGTCGCTCTCTATGGTTCTGAGTGTTAGCCGACTATAAGAGACAATGGACGGGGTCTTGCGGTAATGGAGACGAAGATGTTGCGTTGACTAGTGGCGTGACGCGTTTTGATCACATCTGAAATGACGACATTCGCGATCGATATGGAACTGAATGGATCCTGGGAAAACTGCGAGAAAGTCGTCTTCGATGGTATGGTCACGCAATTCGTTCAAACGAGAATTCACTTGCCAAGATTGGTATGAAGATCGAAGTCGATGGTAAACGACCAAAAGGTAGACCTAAGCAACGGTGGCTTGATACGCTGGATGGGGATTTAAAAGCCTCGAGATTGCACCCAGATCAGGCATTCGATAGAGCCAAATGGCGAAGCCGATCACGACGAGCCGACCCCGCTTGTGAACGGGACAAAGGCTGAAGAAAAAAAAAGAAGTCGACACTGTCAATCTTGTCCACACATTATGCATTTTCCTCTAGATTTTCTTACCAAAGTTAGCACCAGTCGACATTTGTTTTAAACCTCAATCAGTGAACACTGTTGTGATTGTTGGGCTTCAATTCTTGAATTAATTGAACTTTGGTTGGATGAAGGCTCAGGTCTCTACGTCTAATCTTTAAAGTTGATGTCACAGAAAGACCAAGTTCTTATGTTTGGCAAGCAAAGCACAGATTTTGATATTAAACATTTTCAACGCATTGTTCAATAGTGAAAGGTCCCATGGATGAAACTTAGACACAGTTTCCTCGCCAAATTTGACAGGCGTAGCCTTATCAAGATGGTAACTATTCGCCTTAAGAGTTAGATCACACCCATTGAAACACCCTTTATTGTTTCGGTACTGATAATAGGAGTGAATCAACAAATAGGGGACGGCTTCTGGAAAAATACACCCAAATTGAATTGAAATTTGGATTTTGCTAGTTAAACTTCTCCTTAGGTTGGAGAGCAGCTGCAATGCATATCCTTGCCAATGACTGGTTTTTAATAAATCAGAAATCGTTAAAAAACCAATTGTCCTTCAATAGCGAGGAATCCCCAGTGATAAAAATTACCGCACGACGAACCTTCTAATTTTTGGTAGTCATAAACTATAAAGGTTGTGTGGGGACCCCATTAATGATCTAAAATAGCCACTTTCCCGGTTTATTAGCTCGGCCATCGCGGGTGATAATAACCAACCGCTAAATTTCTAACTCTTTAGAAAATCACATCAAGATGATCACAAGAGGCAATGTTTCCTTTGTTGACGGCTCCAAGCAAATGAAAATGGTTTTCATCACTAAAAAAGACAGTAACATCCTCAGGAATGACTTTGTGAAGACCCTTAAACGCGCTCACCCGAGAAGCGAAGCTACATTCAGAACGCTCCTGTACAATCACCATCTTGTAAGGAAGGAAAAGAAGATCATGAAAAATTCTCTCCACAGGACGATCGGAACGTCGGACGGAGAACGTTGTGGTGGTCGCAACATTGAAGTTCTTACTGCGTCAATGTTCTCAGGTACTCTAATGGGCCGGCGAACTCCAGTGCTTCGTCTTGTAACAGCAGTTTGTCTAAACATAGTGACCCACGTAACAATATATTTCCGGTCCGTGACAAGGGCCAACGGGGCTAAATTAAAGCAATTCTGCAAGGTCCGCTGGGCTCAAATCACAAAACATCCTATCGAAAAAATAGTCCTCAACGGCCTCAAAGCCCGCTCGCCACTCTTCCAACACAATGCGCGTCAGGACAAAATTTTATAGTTCCGCCTCTCAAACGAGACCAGTAGCGCTTCGCTACGACATCAACCAACGTGATGGCGCACATTTGAAAAAAGGAAGTTACGCTGTCACACCTTCTAGTGGTAGGTTAAAGGAATTTATCCTTTTACGGGACTTTTTTTTACAGTTTTTCATTCCCTGCTGGTCTAACCCCTAGCAAATATGTATTTCACTTGACCATGGTCAATCTCGTGGGAAAAGCCAGCCTAAAGAATTGGTGACAATTGACCGTGTAGGCTCGTCAGCACCTAAGTGCAGATTAACTAAAGTGTCGAAAGGGATCAGAGATCACAACCGAACTAACACAGAGCTGATATGCCCCTGAATATGGTGTAACAAATCCCATACTCCAGCAGTCAATAGCTCTTCTACTAGTGCGAATTCTAGAGTATAACAACCCCGAGGAGCAAAGGCCGACACATGCTTGCTTACTTCTTTACTAGCTAATTGAGAAAGGTGGGTGTAATGACTAAATGAGTTGAAGATGGTCAGGAGACCATCCTGAGCTCCCGGAGACGACCTAGAGGGAAGGCCTATCCCAAAAACTTAAAAAAAAAAGAAAAGTTGGCGAAATTGATCGTCAAGGTCTGTCCGCAAATACTGAAGCTCGATCGAAGTGTTCAAAGGACTATCTCTCCCTTTCCCGAGCGTGGTTAGCTCAGAGGCGTTCAATAACGTATTGATGAAACGCTTCGTTGCAGCTTCAATATTGGCGGGCGGACTTTCATGATCAATTTTGCCACCTTTTTAGGTTTTCGGGATAGCTCTTCCCTCTAAGTCGTCTCCGGGCACTCAGAATGATCGTTTGACCATCCACAAACCCACTTAGTCATTACATGGTTTCATTGGTATCTACATGTCATTGCCAAATTTTGTGCACCTTAAATTTGCAGCATCAAATTTTCTCCCAGGTGTAAAGAGGAGAAAGAATATAATAAGGGGCTCCACTTCTTGCTAACCCGAATGCGGCAATCCAGACGAGAAATCCACAGCGGATAGGATCTTCATTTGATACTTGTTTTTGCCTTAGCTTCTATTGAAGCCAATTGTACATCCAACTGTTCCAATGATAGCAATAACAGGAAGTAGGGATTTTGTTTAGGAATTCAAGCGGTCCAGATCAGTTCGAAAGCAAGTTATTTTCACGATAAGAAAACCGTTTGCCCAAGGGATCCATGGACCACAACCATGGAAGTAAGTTGCATCCCAACTGGTCCCCTCCGACACCAAGGGGACGGCAGACTTCGGATGCCCTTAACTCCTAAACTAAATCGAGGCTAGCTTCCCCCCGGTCCCTCCACCCCATACATGCAAAAGGGGGGTGTACATTTTTTTCACCAAATACAATCATGTAGGGTATCAAATGAAAGGTCTCGATGAGACGGTATAGAATAAGTTGGGGTTTTTTGGACCCAAGTTGCAAGACGTAGTAAGGATATTGGTTTCAACAAGACAGATAGTTGAAGAACCAGTCAAACCCCTCCGGCTCCTCAAGACATAAGAACTCTTCATACGCTTTACACCATAAATTTATTGTACTGGCCAAACCAAGTGAATTTCAAGCAATCCAGTTCTCAGCCAAAAGCGTCAGAGTTTATCAACAGAGCTTTATCCAGAAGTGAGAATGTAGTCATAGATCAAATTTATTAGGGAGAAATTTGGAAGGATTTCAGAGGAAAATTTACCATTCCTTATTTCCAACGACGTAGATCAGAGTCCTGAACCTGCAACCAACAACCTCATAGGCCAATCGAATTTAATCTCATCTACAAAGCCCGTCAAGCCATATTTATCTGAACAACACATCCCAACGGAATTCATTGTCCTTTCAAGAAAGTCCTGGCAAATCTTAACATGAACTCATCTCATCTCTCAAAAGAAATTCACTATCGCAAATTACATTCCCGTAGACGACTATTGTCAAAATTTCAGCCGAATCGAACTCGTACTTTTGTTTTGGACGCGTGTGGAAGTGGGCGTGTCCGCAGATTTTAGAAAAATGGAAAAAGAGCGATATCTATCGGTTATTTGATTCTTGTTTTTGGAATGGAAATTGCGTAGGGAAATCAGAGAGCGCTTGGATGCTGTATACGGTGACTCTGCTCCTGCGATGACGACCATAAACAAAATGGTTTAACGCGTTTCAACGTGGTCGCACGTCAATTTTTGATTAGTCACGCTCAGGTGCGCCGAAACGCCTACCACGGAGGATCAGATAAAAAACTCCACGATCCCGCATTGACAGACCACTCATTGAAGTTGCGCGAGATAGCTGAGATAGTAGGCACCTCAAAAGACCTGCATAAAACTTTGGGCATGCTGGGGTGCGGTAGGTACCGCATTTGGTCACTCCAGGCGACAAGCAGAACCGTGATACCACTTCAGAGCAGCGTTTGACGTTGTTTAAGCGCAATCCGAAGTAGTTTCTGGGACGTTTCGTGATCGTCGACGAAACATGATTCCACTGGTACACAGCGGGGATCAAAGAATAGTCGAAACAATGGACTTCACCCAGCAATCATGCTCCGAAGAGGACGAAGACTGTCTTATCGGCTAGAAAGCGATGGCCACCGTTTTCTTGGATTACTGTTGAATTGCAGAAAAAAGGTCCTTTACTCGAAGAGAAAAATGCTCTTCCACCATAATGCGCCGGCACATATCCGCCGTCGCCATGGCCAAATTGGTCGAATGGAACTACAAATTTTAATAATGAGGTGCAGAAATCGAGCCCTTATGCAAGTGGAATCCTATTGAGATTCCTAGATGATTTTAACAAAAAAATAAGTTCTAAGAAGACAATTTTCTTCGTGTATAAAATAAATTTCGAGTTTTTTATGCCTAATTTTCAATATCTATCAGTAGGCGATAGTGGTTTTAGCAAGACTGCGACATATACGATGCAATCCGAAAAACAATTCATTTACTTCATGAATAATTTCTAGATCGTGTAATTTTCCCGCAATGTCGTTCGTCCTGTCGCTCTCTATGGTTCTGAGTGTTAGCCGACTATAAGAGACAATGGACGGGGTCTTGCGGTAATGGAGACGAAGATGTTGCGTTGACTAGTGGCGTGACGCGTTTTGATCACATCCGAAATGACGATATTCGCGATCGATATGGAGCTGAATGGATCCTGGGAAAACTGCGAGAAAGTCGTCTTCGATGGTATGGTCACGTAATTCGCGCTAACGAAGTCGATGGTAAACGACCAAAAGGCCGTTTGTTTCGGCCGGCCTTTTGGCCTCACTAACTTGATAAGTTGGATGGGGATTTAAAATCCTCGAGATTGCGTTCATATCAGGCATTTGATAGGACCAAATCGTGAGGTCGCTTGTGACCGGAACAGAGGCTGAAGAAAAAGATGATCAGATTTGGAGAAGCAAAATGTTTACCTTGAAATTTTAGATTTGAAGGTTTATCCAAGAAACTCCAAGACCATCGAATGCCTTAAAGGAGGAAATTGAATAGGAAAAAGACAACTGGAAATACTTTTCAAACAACACCCGGGCATACCCAAGGAATTGACAGACAGCCTCGCGAAAACATATCTTTTGAACCTTATAGGGTAACCGCACACAGTAACTTCACCTATGACAATTCTGAGGCAGCTTTTTTATACTAGCCAAACACGAAACCAAGTGAACTTCAAGCCATTCCGTTTTTATCTTAAAGCGTTAGAGTTTATTAGCAGCCTTATCCAGAAGTGAGTATAGAGTCAAAGATCAAATTTATTAGAGAGAAATTTAGAAGGATTTCAGAGGAAAATTTACCATTCCATATTTCCAGCCACCTAAAACAGAGTCCTGAACCTGCAACCAACAACCTCATAGGCCAATCGAATTTAATTTCATCTACAAAGCCCGTCAGGCCATATTTATCTTAACAACACATCCCAACGGAATTCATTGTCCTTTCAAGAAAGTCCTGGTAAATCTTAACATGAACTCATCTCATCTCCATCCAATGTAAAACAAGGAGCGTGCTCCACATATGATACCCTCACACTTTCGAAAACTGAATGAGTATTTTAATAATAAATTGCCAAGGAAATGGTGAAAACATGTTTTCATGCATAAATCAAAGCATATATTTCACCAAAGGGAAAACCAGGCCATATACCATATGATCTAAGGCAAATATTTGGGGATTTTGGGGGGCGGGGCGGATTCTAAAACGGAAATGTAAAACAAACACGTGCAAAGCAATCAAATGAGATAGACCCACCTTTGAGGAATTGGCAGATCCAAGTTGCATCTTTGTTGTAAATTCAAAAGTGAATAATTTAAAATTTGGCAAACAGAGCGAAACATTGACTGAGGGATAACTAAAATTATATCAAATGTTTGAAGTATAAGGCAAGGTCTAAAAATATTTCACAAGGAATTTGTTTATTGCATGAAAATGTATATTAAGAGGAGATTCTGGTGAATGAATGTTAATGACATGATTTTAATTGTAGAATTTACATAAGATGAATGAATCATTGATTAAGAATGGAATGAAGAAGGCTCGAAATTCATGGGACATTTCAGCCATGTAAAAATAGAACTCGTAATTAAAATATGTATGAGTCGTTTGTGAAAAATAGAACTGACAACGCATCTCAATTTGACTCCAATACAATTTTGTTACAGTTTAACCAATCTATTAACAGAAAAGATTGCTTTCCATCTTACACATGCATATGACACTAAATATTTGTGAGAAAGTATTTGCTCGGAGCCTCTAACGGGGGCCATGTATAAATAAATTAAATTTACGATGTATTCATATTCACGTTTATCTTCAATTTATTCATATTTTCTACGCATTAACGGAAGAAAGCATTGTTAATATTCGATGGAGAGAAAATGCTGAACTAGCTTTTCTGCACAAATATTAAACGGAATGCTATGGCCGTGAAAAAATCAACCAGATGTGCATTTCAATTAACATGATGACGGCAATTCTCAAATTTGAATATAGAAACTGAAAATTTCTCTAATAAACATTGAATACTGATAAAATCACGTAACTATATATGGTTGCAGACCGACAATAACGCTTCAATAATTGTACCAAGTTTTAAATGCTCGTACCGCAACCCGTTCTCCATCACCATCCCCCTCATGTTTCAGAACATAAGCAATCATTCTAAATATATCCTCGTCATATTCATCAAACCATAAACAAATATAGTAATGAGAAATGTAATAAATACGAATTTCAATTGAATAGACGACAAAGCATTGCATTACTCGCGATAGCAACAAAAGCGACAGTACAGGAGTGGCACAGACCTATAGCACGCATAAAGAGACCATCAGACTCCCAATGGCAGCATAAAACAGTTCGAGTTTTTTTTTTTACCCCAATATGGGAAGTTGTTGTGTACCACTTAGGGGCAACTTTTCTCGACTTTTCTTTCAAATTAATGAAAATGGGTAACCTTCAATGTTACGCATCGCATTACAACCATGTAAGTACGATACTAAAGGTTGGGGGACGAGAGGCAGTCAGGCGGCATGCAAGCAGCGATCACCAGAGTCGGGGGTGGGGGCTAAGTGACGAATGTTAACTTTCCGTAGCACTCATAAAACACAGCTGAGACACAGGCAAATATGGAGAAAATACTTGTATGTGAGAAAAAAAAATAAATATGGGTGAATGTTTGAGGAGTGATAGCTATGCTATGCAAACGCTAATGGCAGTTTACAAAGATGGATGGGAACATTTAGGAAGGACGCCATCATTTTTGTTGGGTATGAGCCACGAGACCCTTCGCAATACAACAAGATGAAGAGGACTCTGGAAACAGAAAATGATGGTTGGGGATACAAAATGAAGCCTCCTAGGAAAGCCAATGGAGGCTGGAAGCGAGCGAAGATATACCAGGCTGTTGTGATAAAAGACGTCATTAATATCAGAGGCATCCGGATTTTAAAATAATTCTGGAACGTTATAAAACTAGAGAAAGATAGCTTAATCTATCTTAAAGGACTTAAAGATTCTTGCTTTTTAAAGGCCGTGATAGCGGCAATGTAAGTTCCAAATTTTTTGTCGTGTCGCGTGTATAATATATGTCCACTGTATATTCAAAGCATTCTAGAACTACTGTCCCGCGAACCATTATTATACGCACCAAAGAGCATTACATAACAAGAATTGTAGATTACACCCCCCCCCCCCCCCAAAAGTCATTTGCATAAACGTTTTTAGGTCATATATGTGGATACGATACGTGTCGTGTGATGTAATGTTAATGTGCATAAGTTTTTTTCAAAGTCAAATTTTCAAAAAAAATTACTTCCACGTTTAACGTAATATATAGTTTCCTTCAAGGTTTGTTGCATATTTTTAACAAGTAAAAAATCTGAAGAGCCAAAATCAAGGAATATAGGGGTTATACCAACTGCTGCCAACCTACCTCCGAAATTTTTCTCTGAGTTGGGGCAGCAGTGTAAAACCTAGCGTTGACATGGTGAAATATGACCTTACCTCTGTTCACCAAGGATGGAAGTTCTTCCTTTCACGATACCTCAAGATACTCTAGCTGAGCAACGTATACTTACGCTGTTTAAGAAAGCATTAGGAGACCTTCATCCTGCTCTTGATATCAATGGTAGGTCTTGTTCTTCCTACAAATGGTTTGGTTTCGGTCGTGAGGGAATTATTTCTCACCCCCATTGGCCCCATTGGGTGCAATGTCAGGGCTGTAAGGGGGATGGGCAACTTCCCAGCCAAATTCCTCGATTAAGTAGATTTGTTGCGAGATATCCGGATGCGCGTGCTGCACGTGGATTGCTGTGTCCGAGGTTTTTCAAGGTCTCACAATAGCCTGTCAAGTTTATTGTGGACGACCTGTTGAGGTTGCAACTCAAGAAATCATTGATAAAATCTATGATACGATAATGCATGACAGTAGAATGAAGGTGAATGAGATTGCAAGTGTTGTGGGGGGCATCTCGAATGAACGAATACATCATATTTTATATTCACATTTGGACATGAAAAAGCTAGCTGCAAAATGGGTGCCGCGATTGCTCACGCTTGACCAAAAACCAAATCGTGTGAAGTGTTGCAAGCACGGCTTGCAGTCGTTTCAGAAGAAACCGCAGAACCTTAAGCGTCATTTCGCCACTGTAAATGAAACTTGGATCCACCAGTACACTCCTGAGACCAAGGAATAATCTAAACAATGGTTTATCATGGAGGATCCTCTCAAGAAAAGGCGAAGATTGTCGACTGCAAGAAAAACGCCCACGATTGGCTCACAAAAAATCCTTTTCCATAACCCACCAGCACCAGCTCACACCTCAGCAGTTGTGGTCGTGTGAGGTGGGGTTGACAAACTTTTATCCCTCAAAATGTTATAACCAAAATTGGCTACCCTCATGCTGGCAAATGTACTTCGAATAAAGAGAACTACGTCAACCAAACTAGATATCTGCAAAGATAACCTTAAAAGCGTTCCAGAACAAAGGCGGTTATGCAACTGGAAAATGAAGCATAGGATATAAAGCGACGCGTCATGTTAGCAATGAAACTGCTTGGCTTTTCCAACGCCCAAAATATGCTTGGTTTTCATTCCTTTTTCAAATCAATAAAATTAAATCTGCTCGCTCTAAACGAAACGCTGAATTGCAACAGTTGTTGTTGGTCCAATAGCTCTATAGTCACAAGTCTTCGCCTTCCGGAAGCATACATCCAGCTTTTTCGGTCTAACGATTGCATTCTCCAATTGAAAACCCTTAGAAACAGTCTGTTACCTGCTTCGATTGCAGAGTCCCCTCACTTCTGCCTTGTGCTATTAAAACTGAAAGCCAACGGACGCGTGACTTGACTGACTGCTGTAAAAGTCACTATGGGATTTAAATATTGCAAAACTTGTAAACTTTAAGAGACACTAATGTTAAATACAGCTCAAAGGAGTCGTCGAGTATTGCTCGAAAATATATGGTCGAGAAAAATCATTACGCATCTTCGTCAGCTGACGGTAATTGTGCGAGAAAAAATCCGCGCATAGTGCCGCTGATGTAGTTGGCATTGTACATCTGTTTATGGCTTGCCACTTGGGATGAGAAAAAAACTTCTAGGCATCATCGACATATTGAGACACCAATACATTAATATGACTCACGAGCTAGTTGGCTACCTCGTCCCTTCTCCTGTATACAGTTCTCTTGCGTCGCAGCTATTCCCAGAATAAATGAGAAAGTTGAATATCTTCAAATATGTAATTAAAGGAAGCAACGAAATTAAAATTCCATAGTTGCAAAGATCCAAGGAGAGTTTAGTGCAAACCCCTGTTATTCAAACATAATCCCGCTGTCCTCTTCGAATACAGATTAAATTAGTAAATGCAATAAGAGCGCTACAGTCACAACTGTCTCAACGGTGCCGATCTATATCTTCTGTAGGATTATGAATGAGGTATCTATCTAAAACTTCTAACATAATTATCGGGTTCAGCTGAAAGGCAAACTCCATTCATTAAGCTCACAAAAAGCTCTGTGGTAGCTACCTCTCAAAGGAGCAAACACCAGAAACCTGGTAGAAATCACAGTTTCGTTTCAACTGAGAAAACCGATACGATTCAACGCACTATTATCGGGTGGTACTACAGTTTTGGTTACCCTAATGTTGGGCCCAAATTCACCTAATAGTATTGGGTGTCCAATAGCAGTAAAGCATAAGGTCTTAGCGGCCAATTGTGGTGACATTTTCGCGGAATTACTGACCCATCAAATTGGGGCGCAATAAATCCATCGCAACGTCTGCTGTATGTGCCCCACCTTGTTGAAAAAGCCCGATGCTCCCACATATCATAAACCAAACCGAATATCTAGTTAGTTTGAATCTAATGGTAATTGGAGAATCACTTAAAATAAAGTCCCAAAACAGTCTGTGGTGCTGCAAAGGGGAACCAAATGACGACTTGACACGACCCACGCGAAAATACCTTATGCAAAATACGCCAGCCGATCAGCCTGGACCATCCTGTTGGGATCAATGTAAAACGGGCACAACTTCATTCCTTTTCTGAGATTGAGGCAACCGTAAGTCCTCGTTCATTTAACATCGAGCCGCATAAATTGACGAGAAAGTGTATCACATTTCCTATGCAGGACCCACAGTTGTGCAAAAAGCAGAAACAAAAAGTGAGGAAAGTAAAATAGTAAGTTGGTCCAGAAAAAAAGCAACTCTTTCCTACACTAGGAGCAACCACCGACCACAAATAACTGTTGATTCGAATCTTACTCAACCAGATAAAGTCCTCTATCGATTTGTGTCCAATCATGCTGCGAAAGAGTTTTCAACTACGGCATTGGTACTGACTGCAAGAGTGTTAGCCCAAAATTAGTTGAGATATTTTGGGGGCAGTAAAAATTCGACAATTTGAACCCGGCACAAAAAGGGCCCTTATAAATAGTATTCAAAAGCCTTTTATGCTGAAATTTCAAAGGAATTATTTGCTAATTCATAAAATATCTGCAAATCAACTCATCTTGTTGATTCCGTAATTTTTTTCGTCTTAAAAACACTTCGTCTAGTCCCCAAAGAACAAAGGTGACCCAGCTTGTTAATAACGCAAGCATTTCCTTCGCACTTTAGTATTTTCCAAACCCGTGATGCTCGAGTAGGTGTAGCATCAGCATCTCAATCTCGTTACCCTGAATTTGACTCCGAATTTGTCATGGGTGTTTGCATCCTTCTTTGTGTTTGTCTTGCTCGTTTAGGCATTTAACTTGCACAGTATTGAAGCTGATAATAATGAACCTGAAGTACAATCGGATTCAAAATGAGATGTTGAAAAGGAAGAGACGTATACTTCATAAAGGAGGGGACACAAGTAATACACACAGTTTAGAAAACTCTGAAAAATGTTCGCAATTCATCAAAATGTCGAGAAATCCAGTAAACTTTCCACAAACAAAGAGTAAACTTGAATCTCTTCAAAATGTTTGATAACTAAAAAACCATTTTCAAAGGAAAAGAAAACTCCGAAAACACCAAAAAATTGCATCCAAACATTAAAACTTCAAAGAAAACCCATTACTTCAAAGTTGTCGCTTCTTTTGAATAATATCTTGCGAGAAAATAAGATCCAACTAGAGCTCACAAATTTCCCTCGTTATGAAACACAATCCATCAAAAAGGATCCTTACAACACAATGTACGTAACATATCACGCATTTATCATAGACAAGTTCAAATCTGCATGATTCCTAGCAACATTAGAATAGAAATTATACCCCATTTCCGTTAGTAGTGTATACTAAGGGCCTAGGAAACTTGGAGATAAAGAGAGTGATACCCTGGATGAATTTAAATAGTATGAATATAAGGAAAGCACCCTTAAAGGCTCTTTTTATTCTGGTGTCCTTTGACCGACTTTGAGATTTGATGTAACAGAAAACATATTTTATCTAGGATTACAAGTATAGAATGAGGAAAAGAGAGAAAAGGGAAAAGAGGATGAATCTAGGAAAGAAGGAAGGGATGAATCCAGGAAGGAAAAAAGGAAGGGGTGAATCCAGGATAGAAAGGTGAAAGGAATGGATCCTGGGAGAAGACAGTGAATCCAGGAAGCAAAAATAAAGAAAACCTAAAGAGATGAGTGCGGAAAAAGGAGGGGATGACCCTGAAAAGGATAGTTTAGATCCGGAAAGGAAGAGATGAGTCCCGAAAGGAAAGGCAGAGGTAAATTTTGGGAGGAAGAAAAAAAGTAAGGCCGGAAGAAGAAATTAGGATAAATCCGAAAAGAGATGGATAAACGGAAAAATCTATAAAAAAAAATATCCTGCAATCTAAAAAAAAAATAAAAATCAGTTCACAATAATTTAGGAGAAAATATCAATTTAACTGGGAAACATTATCTTTTCCCGAAATCAAAAAGTCCTTCCAATATTTTCTTCTGATTCCGAGAATCCTAAAAAGGATTGGATTTCACGTTACTTCTCTTGACGCTTTCAATTCTGCTAATTTGAAAAAGTTGAAAAAGTTCATCGAAAAAATTATAAGAAATTTTGATACAGGATGCGGCAGCATAACTTCCTTTTTTAAAATGCGCGACACTCAGTTAGTTGATGTCATAGCGGAGCGCTAGTGGTCTCGTTCAAGAGGGGATACTGTAAAGTTTTGTCCCGACACGGTTCAGTCCCCATCATGCGTTGGAATTATGGAGAGAACAGCCTTTTTCTAGGTCCCAGCACGACCACCTTCAAGGAAAATCCACAGAAACCGCTCCCCACAAGATAATTGGCACAGTTGAGCAGTCACTGCAGTACAAGCAGTATACTCTTGCTGCCTTCCTGGATATAGAGCGAGCATTCAACAATCTCAATACCAAGGCCATCAAGAGAGCCTTGGCCATTATTGGATTGGAGGGGTATCTTGCGCATTGGATAATACCCATGCTAACAACCAAGATAATCCAAACGGATTTGGGAGGTAGCCACTTGACCTAAGCTGTGAACAGAGGCACATCCCCGGGGTAACGGAATCTCTCCGGAGCTGTGGTTAATAGTGATGGACGAAATTTTGCGAATATTGGCCAGGAGGGGGGTGAAGGGGGTAATATTAGTGTCAGGGATGTTTCTCTTTATTAGGAGTGACATCATGGAAGGAGCGTTGGAGAAGATGTGCCTGTGAGCCGCAAGACGTGAACTTGGCAACCAAAACGGAGCTGATACTCTTTACCACCAGGACAAGGGTGCCTCGAATTCCATCTCCTGCGGCTGAATGAACAAAAATTGGTTCTTTCCTCCAATGTAAAGTATATAGGTGTAGTCCTGGATCCGAAGCTAAATTGCAGATCGAACATAAAACTGCGAGTTAAGGTCTGTATAGTCTTCTATGCCTGCACGAAGATCTTTGCAAAAAAATGGGGGTCTCCGCCCGAGGATGGTTTTCTAGACGTACACAGGTGTGGTGCGTCCTATCCTAAAGTACGGTTCTACTGTCTGGTGGCAGATTTTGAGCAAAAAGTACAATAAAATCAAGATTAATAGGATTCAGAGAACTGCATGTACAGGTGCTACCTGGACTCTGCAGTCCTGCCCGGCAAATATCCTCAATGTACTTCGGCACCTCTTCCCCCTAGACCTCCACATTAAATACGTTGTAGTGTCCACTGTTATCGGACTTCGAGAGTCTGGATGCTACACAGTGAAGCCCTACGGCCATAGACGAAGTACCTCCGGAAATCTGGGCATTTCGCACGGACTATGCCACACCCAAGCTAAACTTCACGAGAAGCTTTACTATGGACTTTCCAATCAGGGCGCCAAGTGTTGCAAGGCTATAACACAGTATTCTTGACCGACGGATCAAAAATTGCCTGTGGAGTCCGTGCAGGAGTTTCCTCGGATAGACACGCAGCAGAGTCTGGACTATGACTGTGTAGGCAATACTGGAAGCCGGTCAATGGCTGAAGCAAGATTCGACCCCTAAGCACCACATAGCCGTTCTGACCGACTGACACCTCTGGGAGCGGAACGAGCGAGCTGACGGACTGGCCAAGCGGAGCTCTGCTCTTGGCATTCTTTCGTCGGGTATAGTCTGTGTCCTGCTGGCGACTGTACTTAGCAGCCGCGGATTTCAGATAACGAAGGCTCACCTGTGCCAAGTCAAGGAGGATTTGGCCGGCTAATAACAAAACCCGATCGTAAGGGCTTATGTTCCAGATGCGCGCAAATGCATAAAAGATTACATCGGTCTGCATGGGGCACGGGCCTATAGGGGATCATGTCGCCAGACTCGGCATACTCTATAATTCGCATTGCCGAAGCTGCGAACCTCAGAGAGATCTCTAGCTGCAGGGCGGGAAAGCTGCTCTCCTTCAGGACTGACGGTAAGCTACGGACTGACTCTGAAGATCTAAGCCGGCTGGAATTTGCTTCCTTATTCTCATCAGAACTGGACTCCTCAGAGCGGCCACTGATACCTACCCTACCTCATCTAATAATCATCTATCTGTTGGTTTTTGAATTTTTTCATTGTTTTTCTGAAAATAAAATTTTAATTGTTATTCTTTGATTTGAGGACTTTTTTATTTTCCGAAAAACTCTGAAATGGGACACCTCAGACATTGCTCCTGCTAAGGAGGATAGCATATAGCTGCCCCACCTTACGTTCCTAGTGAAAATAACTAGTTCAGTCTTCTTAGCGTTCATATATGATATTACGTCCGCAAACTTCCCGGTAATTATTACGACTAGATAGTCCGCAAATGCTTGTCAGAAAACCTTTGTTTTCTCCAGGAGCCATAGCAAGATGTCCATATCATGGAGTGCTGTCTCCGTGGATTTGCCTTTCTGGTAGGCGTGTTGCCTATAGTAAAGTAGCCACGAAGAAATGTATATATCCCTTATGAACCGATGTACTAGTAATTCCAGTCCTTTTAATACAGGGTGCGGCTGCATAACTTCCTTTTTTAAAATGCGCGCCACTCAATTAGTTGATGTCATAGCGGAGCGCTAGTGGTCTCGTTCAAGAGGGGATACTGTAAAGTTTTGTCCCGACACGGTTCAGTCGCCATCATGTGTTGGAATAGTGAGGAGCGTGCCTTTGCCGTTGAGGTTTACTTTTCAAGCGGATGTTCGGTTATTGCAACACATTTGTGTGGGTCGGTTAACAAACAAAACATGCGCTACTGGGCTGACACCAACCCTTGAGAAAAAAGCCTTTGCATTCACACAAAGTCACAGTGTGGTGTGCAATTTCCTCAGCTGGAATTATTGGTCCCTGGTTTTTTGAGGAAAATGAGGTTACAGTGACCGTGAATTCGGACCGGTATGTAAACATGCTACAGAATTTTTTTTTCCCACGGCTAGAAAATTTGGATTTGGGGGACACTTGGTTCCAACAAGACGGTGCAACAGCACACACTTCAAGAGCATCGATGCCTGTTTTGAGGGAACACTTTCCAGAGCGCCTTATCTCAATTAGAGGCGATTTGGAATGGCCGGCACGCTCTCCCGATCTGCCCCCTTGTGATTTTTTTCTATGGGGTTTTTTGAAATCCCGTGTTTATGTGAACCGTCCAAGAACCCTACAAGATTTGAAGACCAACATCCAAGAAGAAATTGCCAACATAACACCTGCTATGCTAACAAGAGTCATGACAAACGCCAGAAATCGGTTTACGCAAAGTATGGAGAATGGGGGACGTCACCTAACAGATTTGATCTTCAAAACAATGTAAATAAAAACTTTAGACATGTACCTACATTATAAAAAATAAATAAATATTTTCCGATGCATACAATAGTTTTTATTGAGTTTTGAAAAAAGGAAGTTATGTTGCCGCACCGTGTACAATTGAAATACATTCAGCTTTCTAGCGTAATCTTGGAACACTTCAGATTATTAGTTTGATAAAACTTCAAATATAAATGTAGTGTTGCAGTGATCCGAGCTGGTTGAGCGACAGCCTCTCGACTTTGTGACCGAGTTCGACTCTTGATTACGTCATGGATGCTTGTGTTTTTCTTTGTGCTTGTTCCGCTGGTGTAATCTTATCACTTACATGGTATTAAGTGTGGTGATAATGAAACTCATTTGAAATGAAATGGGCACGACAATTAGAAAGGAGTTACTGTGGGGGATGGCATAGGGTCACAGAAAATTGGAGGGACTTGAAAAGAATAAAAAAAAACCCGAAAATTCTGGAAAACAGAAGAGCAGCCCCATTTCCCAAAAAATAGCAAATTCTCACACTCTTAAAGCACTTCAACATCCAAAAATACGTTAAATTAAACCCACCACAGAAATGAAGAAACCAAATTAAATTATTTAAAATTAAAGCGAAAAAATCTCTCCGTCAAACCAACTCGCAGTTAAATTTAATGAAAACAAGATAATTCCCTGCATATACTTCGCGTATGAAACATGCAACACCGATGAACCATGACCATTTGTTGGCTTCGTTATCTCAAATTGTGTAGGAACACATTACACAGGAAAAATGTATTATTTTATATATTTATCTGCAGTTTACCTTGTCGTACATGTCTTGAAAGTAATTTATGACAATACAATGTTGTGCAACAGACGCAAAATTTGATCATATGATTTCTGACCGTGTGGGAAATTAAATAAATATGAAAAGTTGTAACGCAGAATTCCGAGGAGAATTAGAATAAACCGGGAGACATCCTATAACTTGGCAACGAAAATTGAGAAAGATTGTGAGTACCTGACGTAACCATCGAATATTGTATCAATCAACGTCACGCCTTCTCTTCTTTGTCACTCTTTCTTTTTCTCAAGGTGCAGATCCATTAGCATATCAACTACGGAGGAAGTGTTCTAAGTTTGCAAGCAACACACCGCTTTGACGACACCTTCTCCCTGTTCACTCTGACTGGCTTTCACGGATATATCCCCTCACAGCAGAGATTATGGTAGCATTTGAGGAACTGCTCTTTTCCTACAACAACAAACAACAATGTAAATGAGTAGATTTCTTTTTTCGTAAATTTATTTTAATTCCTGCATGCATTCTGAAAACAGTTTGTTCTCTCCTTCAATGCGAGATCTCGAACTATGGCCCAAAAGGAAACTCCTATTAATTTCCATTTAAAGATCCTCCATCAAGCGTGAGAATGGAGTACCGTAACTTTATTAGGCTAGAATTGAAACTACATTTGGCAGATGCAAATCAACTTTCCGCTCCAAAGGACAATTGAAAGTGAAATAAATTCACCCAAAATAAGGTTCGAATCAAATAGAGGAGCCATTCTCAAACTTCACTACAACTATTTTCATAACAGCTGCAGCTTTCTTGGGAAAAACCGCGATTTTTCCTTTCTTTATTAATAATGACAGAATTCACACCAAACTTTTCAATATCATATCCCAAGCTCATTTTTTCTCGAATCATTCAACGATCGATAGATATGCTCAAATCGTTCTCACCTTTGGACCTATCGAACTTACTCAAAATCCAATTCAGCTTTGGCGAAATGACCCCATCGCAAAATCATTCTTACTAAAATAAGTGAGCTAAAACGGTCGAATTAATTTTAATTTGATCTACTATACTGGAAATGTATTTGCATGGGGAATTAGCGGGACCGGCTGGATCAATGGACAGCAGAACAGCTGGACCGGGGAGTTGATGATGTGGACAATTTCATTTTGAACGAGGAGATTAGTGGCGAGTACTTCTGCGACGTAATTCCGGGCTGATGTTCTAACACTACGAAAGCAAACCTATAATTCAGTAAGACCTTCATAAACAAAACAAGTGAGGAAAAGTTAAATTCCAATATAAGGAAGAGCACTCTTTCAAAAAAGACTTGCGGGAAGTGACAGTTGGGAAGTTGGAGTCATCGTAGAAAAGGCCCCGGAAGCGAAAATTAAGGATTCTCTCTTTTTCTTCGTTAGAGTATCATTCATCCGACATTGGTGATATTGGCATCGTTGTACCAACGATACCGGACGAGGCGAGCGCTTTGGTATTTCAAGTGGCACCGGATCGGAGGAGTGCAAAGGTCCACATCTGGCGTTCACTGCATCTTTAATTTCCGAAAACCTTTAACTCAACGTATACTTCGATCGATAAGTCTTCAGCTGCCGACCGCCCCTTCCCTTTCAGGACGTCCTAATAGCATTGTAACGTCCACGATGTTCCTCAGCTTTACTACCTGATCGACTAACAATAGATTTCTCCAAACACGTGAGTCAATCCCCAAAGTTTTAATCGTGCTTTGTGTATTTGTTTTATTGATTAGTCTGACTGCAGTCGACGCATCTCAGACGTTCAATTTTTATTCACATTGAATTGGCTATGACCGCACTGTTGGGTATGTATTTATTAATGGAGAATCTTATTGGCTGATTAAGATCTCTTTTGATGTCAGCGTGTATCAATAATTGCGGGATTATGACAACTTCTATGTAAGTAGGTCGTAATAAGTTTCAAAGAAGAACATTGACTTTATTTAGGGGAACTAATGAGAAGGCATTTTGTGAAGAAAGAGAAGAGAAACAAAGCAAGGAAGGAAAAATTGTAACTGTCGCAGCATATGGAAATGATTGTGATCTGCCGTGAATAGTACTTGCATTCTACTGCTGATAATAATGAGGACTTCCCTTTTCCTCTACTCCTCTCTAGTCCCGCAAAACTGATCTAGACAAGGAACAGCCTCCACTATCATGGTCAGGGGATGTCAGGACTAGGTGTGAATCTCAAAGGCCGCGACTCACCATACATCTGAGGCAGGGGAAACATTGATCGAGGATGTGATCCGTCGTGGATCCTCCTTCTCGATCGCACCACTCCGGAGTTGTACGACTTCACGCACGTGGTCGAGCTGCCCTTTTTTTATTTCATTTTCAAGTTTAACTCGCGTGTTGCTTATTTCGTTAGGCTCACTGCGATTTCCGTGTTTAGTTTATTTTTCAGAATCCAGTGCGAACCCGCGTACCAAAAAGGACACGAATTTTGGTGTAATGACACGTAAGGGATCGAAATGCTCAAAGGACCCTCCCACATTGATGCCTGACCAGCACAGAGACGTACAAGCACGCTTCGATGGATATTCAATATTTGCCGGCGGACCTTCGTGGTCAATTTCGCCATCTTTTTAGATTTTTTGGGACAGCTCTCCCCTCTTGGTCGTCTTCGACCACTCACGATGGTCTTTTGACTATCGGCAATTCTAATTGAGTCATTACAATCGGGTTAGCTACACCAAATTTTGTTTAGGGATTGAGAGAGTCCTAAGTCCGGCACCCACTTCATAGCAGCCCGGTCCAGAGTTGAGAAGCAACTGTAGGCCAAATTTTTACACCTTGGTTGCTTGCCTAACTGGTCAAGTTCACCGTCAAGCGGGTGGCGTACTTAAGACCCCCTCAACTCCTAAGCAAAACAAAACCTCCTTTTTTGATATCACGAGAACCGATTCTCTTCAAACAATTTTTTTCTAAAATTCATCAGCGAAAAGAGGGAGGTTTGATGAAATAAACATTGTCGAAAATCGTGTCGTTGGCATCGGATTTTTACATCGAATTAGTGCAGTTCTCGGGATTCCGATCTTGAACAGAATGTGGAGACCAGGCTATGCTTTTGAATGAAGACATGTGCTAGCCTTATGTCCAGACGTTTGTTAAGTGTACGATTGGTTAATGAAAGCCATTGAATTCCTGTGCACGTTCGGTAGAACTGGGAAGACATTACCCATATCACTGATCTTGGCCACATTTCGTGACAGATCTGAAATTGCAGTAGCAGTTTCTCTTCCGGGATAGCGACCACATTGCTAGAAGGATGCCGAATGGCTCAGTATGGAAATCAGCATTAAATTTTCAAGCGACTGAAAAATCGACAAGCAACATTGTGAAGCACTCAGCAATGGTACCCAACGCGAGTTGGGGAAGTACTCAATCAAACTGTGAAAGATCTGCGCAATGACTTAAGATGTTTTGGATTCGCCATGATTCTACTGTCTAGCAATTTCCCCCAAACTCTACCAGTCATTCTAAGAGCAACTGCTGGCAATGAAATTAACGCTTGCCTCACTCAAATCATAGACTCTGTGGCGCGATGTGAAGAAATTTCCCCTGACGTCAAAGATACGAGTGACACTACTAACCAACTCATCTGCCGAAGATTTCTCGGAGCAATTGCTGACTACCGGCAATGGACATGTTCCTCACACACATTGATCATTTTTTGGCAATTTCATCTCGGACGATCTCACCCAGAAAGGCCTTAATGATCAACAAATGACAGAACCAATCCCTGAATATTTGTGATATACCCGAAGCAAGTCCAATATGTCTGCCGCAGTTAAACATCGCAACTCACATAAAATCTTAAAGGAATATAGCACTGAGTCAACAACCAACTATTGCTGGATGGCCATATTATATGGAACGAAATTTAAAAACAGAGAATAACTCTGGTGTTATGCAGTACCATAGAGTGGTATCACCTGACAAATTGTTCCTTGGTACTGAACGAAACTACCAACTCAGACAAAAGGCTAACACAGCGAACATCCCCCCCCCCCATTTACTCCAAAAGCTACAAATTTACGACCGCTGAAGGACCAAACCTCCGTGTTTATGACGAAGTGAATCTCCTTAACCTTTAACTTTGACTCTCAAAGTCAGATGAATTTAGATTCATGGAATCAATGACATGGTAAGGGTGCACTGGTCGAGTTGATTGCGCATCAACCTCTCGATCTTGTGCTCCGGATGGGAATTCTCGTTGCGTCATGAATGTCCAGAAATGCCTTTTTGTTGACCCACTACTATAGGCTTATCACCACTTAATAATGTTCTAACAGAATTTACACCAGGTCCTGAAAAACTATTCCTCTTTATTACCGATAATCCAAGTAATGGCGAAACAGCTATAACAAATTGTGAAGTGGAGGCCTGTCCTTAGTATAATGGACAGAAATTGTAACAGTCCTCCCATAAAACTTGACCAACTCAAGAATGGATCCTCTTTTCAAGGCAATAAGAATTGAGGACATACTGTTAAAAAATGAACCCAGCAATAATCATTAGGCGCTTTGATATTTCCTTCAGCATTACCAACAGCGCAACAACCGATGCCCGGTGTATGCCTGCCATAGCAAGAAACTCCTCGTAACGCTTGACGTCAGAAACGCCTTCAATTCCGTAAGATGGAAAGATATTCTAGGCACACTAGACAACACCTTCAACGTGCCGAACTATCTCTTACGGATTTTGAGGGACTATCTGAGGAACCGCTCCCTGCTCTATGAAACACTAGAGGGTCAAAGGTGGAGGTCACGTCGGGGGTAGCACAGGGATCCATCTTAGGGCCGGACCTCTGGAACGCTACCTATGACAGTCTCCTTAAACTCGACATGCCAGAGAAGTCGCGCCTGGTCGACTACGCAGATGATGTCGCAGCGCTTGTTGCTGGACGCACTGTCGAACAGGCGCAAGGGTAAGCGGATGGATGACTACTCATGGTTTGAACCTCGTACTGGAAAAAACCGAAGTAGTCATCCTGACTAAAAAGAAAATTCCGACCCTGCGTCCCATATCGTTCGGCGAGTCGATCATCGAGTCAAAATCAGCGGTAAAGTACCTCGGGTTGACTCTTGACTCAAAGATGAGCTTTACTGAGCAAATCCAAGCAGCAACGAACAAGGCTGCGGCTGGAGTTTCGGCGTTAAGTAGGCTAATGGCAAACATTGGGGGCCCTACGTCTAGTAGGCGACGTCTCCTGATGAGCTCAACGCAGTCTGTCCTGCTCTACGGCGCAGAGGTATGGGCTGGCGCTCTTAAACAGGAGGTATGTCGTAAACGCCTCGCGCAAGTACAGAGACGGGGAGCTTTACGGGTGGCGTTTGCGTACCGCACTGTCTCTGAGCCGGCCGTGATGGTGATCGCGGGAGTTATCCCCGTTACACTTCTTGCTAGGGAGCGTCAGGCCATATACAAGCGCAAGGGAGATGAGCCAAGGGAGGTGGTTGCTCGCGAAGAACGGCAACACACTCTAGACGATTGGCAGCTCTCTTGGCAAAATGAAACTAGAGGCAGATGGACTGCGCGGCTCATCGGCAACTTAGGTGCGTGGCTGAATCGGAAGCATGGTGAGACTGACTATTTCCTTACCCAATTTTTAAGTGGGCATGGAGGTTTTCAGTCTTACCTGCACAAGATTGGAAAGGCGCGTTCTCCGGATTGTGTGTTTTGCAATGGAGTTGTGGACGACGCCCACCACACTTTTTTTTCTTGTGGAAGGTGGGATGGGGTTCATCAGCAGCTCTATTTAAACACAGGGGATCTCCAGACAACATTGTCGAAGAGATGCTGAGGACTGCTGACAGGTGGAACCGTGTTGTCCATTACGTTCGGGCCCTTCTCGTTGCTAAGAAGATAGAACTCGACCGGTGGAGGAGCCGGATGGCAGGGGATTCCTTGAACTGACAGTTCCCTTCCTCCTCTCCCCTCCCGTTGGTGAAAGGAATTCCCTGATTTGAAGGCTCCGCAAAGCGGGAGAGTTCGGAGACTAGCCCCAAGTAATGTGACAAACGGTTCCAGGCTAGCTCTCTGACGATGGGGAGGTGTTTAGTTGGTAGTCCGACGACGTACCGAATCGGGAGTCCAACACTGTGCGTAAATGCATTCACCTATCCTACCCAAAAAAAAAAAATAGCAAGAAACTCCAAACATTTTACTTTTGGAGCGGCCAATGTAAATTCCGTAGCAGCTACCTAGCATCCTAGCCTGCACCCTCGCTCGATCTGATGCAGTCTGTCTATCACGTGCCTGGCAGAGAAATTGTTCCTATGGACATTTTGGGTTAGATCATCTTCTTTTTCTTCAGCCTTTGTCCCATTTACAAGCGGGGTCGGCTCGTCGTGATCGGTTTCCCCAATTTACTTTATCAAATGGCCTAATTTGGATACAATCGCGAGGCTTTTAAATCCCCATCGAGCGTATCAGCTTATCATTGACTTTGATGTTCAGACCAATCTTGGCGAGCGAATTCTCATTAGCGCGGATTACGTGATAATATCATCGAAGACGCCTCTCTCGCAGTTTTTCACGATCAGTGGATCGCGTGATCAAAACATTACCGCAAGACGCCGGTCATTGTCTTTTATAGTCGGCCAACACTCAGAACTATAGAGAACGACAGAACGGAAGGCATTTCGGTAAATTTTAAATTTGAGACGTTCGTTAATACGTCGATCACAAAGAACACCAGTTTTGGAGCGCCACTTCATACAGTTTGGATGACCCGATACCTGCAGTCTATTCAGCCGGCCCCAACCGAAATTTACATTTTTTGTAATATTTTCTTCCATTCTTCTTATTTATTCTAGACATCCACAAACTTGTTGCTATGACCATGTGGATAGAACATCAAAAGGACAACCCAAGTAGATCAACCTCTCAGTCCACTGAATTGGACAAAAAATTTGGCACAATTCAACTCTATCAAACTTTCCTTGTTCTCCTTGTCTCCGTATGCCATATGGATACCAGTTTTCCTAGTTCCAATTAGCAATGTAGCGTTCAAAAGGTGTTAAAAATTAATTTCAATCATTTTAAAGTCAAGATATGTATCAAATGCAACGCTAACCATTTTCGACTCACGGTCAAGCGATTAAAAAATCTCAATTAATTTAATACAGTTGAATGAGGTAACCATGTCCCGGTCTTTGTAGACCAAATGAATCACATTACATTAGCCATTCGTTCATAGAAACCCAATTTTTCCACAGACATCACTTGGTATGATTGAAAACTCAACTCTCTTCCCATAAATTTGCTTTAATTGATCACCATATTCATCCATTAATCCAAATTCTTCCACTAAACGTGAACATAAACGATTACAAATTATTTTTCAGTTGAAATAGCCCAAGAACCGTAAGTCGAATATCTAAAGTTTCGGTTGACTGATTGCAAATGAATGAATGAGTCACGGAATCACACAGTTAATCGAGTCATACTCATATCATTCAATTTCCATTTCAATGGAATCATCATGAGCAATTTTGAGTAAAAAAAAACAAGCGAAGCAGAGCCAAGGTGTAATAAGATGGGGAGAAAGTCAGACTAAACGACAAATATGCTAGCTACTGACGCGGCTGATGCTTTTAGATACTATGTATGGAGATTTTATAGATACTCATGAGACAGTTTATGGTTGTGACGCGTTTATGAAGAGTCATTTGTGCTAAGTTTGATGCAAATCCGCTCGATGAATGGATGACTCACTTGGCCTTAAAATTTTGCTCAAGCTCTGATTCGTATGCAAGATGAGTAAGGTTGTCGCAGCAATGTATTACGTGATTAAAATCTGTTGTTAGGAGCACTTTAATGTAAAAAGCTGCAGATTGAATGAGCGCTTAGACCCAGAGATATTAAACTTGGACAGATATTTGTCTACTATGGTAAACGTTCGGAGCCAACTTCAAAGCTTCTAGTGGGGAACGGTGATTAACGCGATAATCATCGAAATTTATTCTGATTCGAGAAAAAAGTATGTCAAAAATACGACCTGGGCAATCCCATTATATTCCAATGAGATGGGGCAACCGAAAGTCAAGGTCGAAGACCACAAAATTGTTAGTTATAATCCTCGCCTTAAAAGAATACCACTTTCACTGCAACTTGTAAATTTTTATAGTCAAAGTCGGCTAAGACAAAAGGTAACAACTAAAAGAATGAAATCAAGTTTTCAACAATTTCGGCAATACCATGGTAGACTCCACTGAATGACCTGGAATTATATACAGACCCCCTCGCCGTAAGAAGTACACGCCATTGCGTTGTATGTTAATAAGGAGAACCTGAGAAAGTGTTCAGTTTTTGGCATGTATTATGCCACAACAGGCTCCGTTGACTCCCATTTAATAATGAGGCATACAACGGTGGTGATGAATCTAAGATATTAGTCGATTCAGTTTTGAATGCGTATCTGAGTCAATTCAAAGTAAAAGTCCCAGGTGAGCGCGATACTGACCACATTGCCTCTTAGCATACTATTATAGTCTCGAAATTAAGTGGTCTAAAACGCTTCAGGGCCTAGGTTCACTACAAGACTGTTGCGCAATGTTATCATGAACTAACCAGTTGAGCACCTTGTAAGGTTTAGAGGAAACGAAACTTTATTCAAATTAACTTTGTATGTTAATCCGTGCCCAGTTATTTACTCGAAAACATAGTGGACTGACGTGATGAGTGGTTTGCGGAGCAATGTCCAAATATTTGAATAGAAGAAAACATGAAATTTCGTTTCTCGCCCAAATCATCCGCTTTCTCTGTACACTTACAGCATTTCGGGAGCCAGTTGTTCTATTCGTAACCACAGACAGTCCAGAGTCAGTCGTTGGTATCACAAGCGCGAGTTCTTCCGAAAAAGATATTCCTTTCGTCACTGCGAACCAATTGCTCATTTTATTTCTCTTCAACAAATGCGAATTTTCCGAAATAATGCCAATTCTCCCAAAATAGTGCGAATTATTTTCAAAACAAATGTAAGTTCTCCTGAAGAACTGTGTATAGAAATGGGAAGTTTTTCCGAAGCAATTTTTCAAACTATTTCCAGAAAGTTTAAATTATATTCAAACAATGCGAGCTCCTCCGAACCAGTTGCCGATTCGTCAATGTGAGTTTCCGGAATTAGTTTCATCAATATAAGCTCCTTCACAGAAACGAAAATTATTCCAAATAAGACCGAGCTATTCTAAAAAGCACGTGCTTCTCAAGAAGTTTAAGGTCATCCTCAGAATATGGAAGTGGTAGTCCTTTTCAGGAAGTGGAAGTTCTTCTCAAGAAGGGAGAGTTCCTCACAAAAAAGGGGAGTTCTCAGAACATGCGAGTTCTTCTCTGGAAGGGGGAATTCTTCTCTGGAAGGAGGAGCTCTTCTCAGGGAGGGGGACTTCTTCTCAGGGAGGGGGACTTCTTCTCAGGGAGGGGGACTTCTTCTCAGGGAGGGGGACTTCTTCTCAGGGAGGGGGCAATTCTTCTCAGGGAGGGGGCAATTCTTCTCAGGAAGGGGGGAATTCTTCTCAGGAAGGGGGAATTCTTCTCAGGAAGGGGGAATTCTTCTCAGGAAGGGGGAATTCTTCTCAGGAAGGGGGGAATTCTTCTCAGGAAGGGGGGAATTCTTCTCAGGAAGGGGGGAATCCTTCTCAAGAAGGGGGGAATTCTTCTCAGGGAAGGGGACTTCTTCTCAGGGAGGTGGGAATTCTTCTCAGAAAGGGGGAATTCTTCTCAGGGAGGTGGGAATTCTTCTCAGAGAGGGGGAATTCTTCTCAGGGAGGGGGGAATTCTTCTCAGGGAGGGAGCGGGGAGTTCTTCTCAGGGAAGGGGAGTTCTTTTCCGGAAGAGGGATTTCTCAGGAAGGGAGAGTTCTTCTCACTGAGAGGAAGTTCTTTTCAGAGAGGGGGAGTTCTTTTCAGAGAGGGGGAGTTCTTTTCAGAGAGGGGGAGTTCTTTTCAGAGGGAGTTCTCAGGGAGGGAAAATTCTTCTCAGAGAGAGGGAGTTCTCAGGGAGGGAAAATTCTTCTCAGAGAGAGGGAGTTCTCAAGGAGAGAAACTTCTTCTCAGGAGGGCGAATTCTCAGGAAGAGGGGAGTTTTTCTTAAGAAGTGAAAACTCTCTTCAGGAAGTGAAGCTTTGCTGAAAAAGTGGAAGTTTTTCGGAACAAATGACAGCTGTTCTGAAAAAGTGGGAGTCCCGAGAAAGTGGGAGTTCTTCCGAAGAAATGGAAGTTCTTCTGAAGTGGGCCTCCTGGGGGCCTTCTTCCGAAGAAAGAAAGAGCGAAACAAAAAAATATCCCAACACGAAATCAAACATGCTCCAATTCTCGGTGTGAACAAACCTTGTGTCGCATCGTTACAATAATACTGAATAATTCGGAGCGTGAAACCGAAAATTGAACGGAGTCCACACCGAAAAGACAAGAAAATTGAAAATTAATGCCCAGCTGAACATACCAGCACGAAACATGCAATGCATCTTGCGAAACGAGCTCAGACTCAACCCTTAGGAAGTTCCAACGATCTCAAATCTCAGCAGAAAAATGTTTTGATGAATTCAACGCAAAGAGTTCTTATGATTGCACCAAAATGGAAAGTTGCCAAAAATCTTCTGCAATGAGGCCCCATTTGTTATCGTGCATCATGTCAACAACAAAGGGATCGTTATAGGTTTACCTGCTAGAGTACATACGAACATTTAGAGCTTTGAATGGATACAAAAAGCAGGTATCGCCCATTGTATTGGTGACAGGAGGAGGGATGGATAGCTTCAGTCTGAATGGCTGTACGCTACCGCAGCGTTTCAGGGGGAAGATGAGGAAAGTGCAGAAACTTTGCAGTCTTGCAGATTACTCACTGTGGAAGGAGGATGGAAATCCATCTAATGAGGAGGGGAAACTTGAGGTCCGATACAGGTACCGGAGGGAGTCGTCTGACTTGGTGACTGGGTCGGGCTCCTATAATGCACAGCACGGCGTCGAAACCACTAGTCGTGGGGCGGTTCAACGTCTAGGCGGCACGACGACTAGGAGCATTGCTCCGCCTGCTACAGTTGTTTCGCCACAATCTGTGGCAACCACTTCAGCAGCTTCGCGTAGGCAGTGAATGAAGTGAACTGAAGAAATGAACTTCATCATCCGCTCGTGTTATGAAATAACGGCGGGGCGAGTACAATATCTTACCGTTGGTTGTTGCACCAGAGATTCGTCGAGCGTTTCGCACAATTCGCGCACGTGACTGCGGAGCGAGTCGCAGACCAGTATCGCTTTATTACTCACAGCGACACAATCCCGGCTCCCACCAGGGAACGTGTTCAACTTGAGGTCACCGCGGAAACTGGTGACCAAGAGTCGATGGCACTAACTCCACCGTTCACCTGAGGTCTCTGCTGAAGTTCAGGACGAATTCCAAAGAACGTGTATAGAATTCTCGAAAATGGATCCTTTGCATAGACCTGGTATTCCCAAGCTCTATACATCTCCAGCGACTCCGAGAATTCTATTCTATCTAATGATGAGGTTGCATCTCGGCTGTGTGCTGATATGTTGCGGCCGTCACATTGTGCACGGTCAGAAGATTTGCTTTCGCGTTATTGGTTTTAGTGACCGAAAAGATCCACCTTGGAAAATTCGTCAGGAACGTCGGCGGAATAAACTAAGGCAGGACATTGGTAGACTGCTGCAGATCAGCACTGGCAATGCCAGTAGACGGGTGTGAAATAAAATGCAAAGGGGTTTACGGGGTTTCCCCGGTGAAACAGCCGTAGTTGAAATTCGGGATACACTAAAGCAGAAACTTTCTGTCATATGCAGTCAGTTACGACGGTATGGCGAAGGTCACTCCAGACGTGCCCAGAATGCAATAAGATTTTTCGGAGCACCAAACGAATCCCAACAGAGCGTCCAGACAGTACAGTTTTTTGGTGACGAACGCGGAAAAATACTCGGTGGACTTTGGGGTTACCCGCCCAGCATGCTGAGTGGATCGCCGCCGAAAGCACTCACCATGCCAATACACCTGGCATTAAATTTGCGAATGCTATGAAAGAGGAGCTTCGACGAGCCATAAATATCTCCAAATACTGAAGGGCCCCTGGTCGGAATTAGGTCCAGATTTTTTTTGACACGTAGCATAAATCAGATGATTAGTCGGCGGTGCATGACCCCGCAGGCACAAGACTTGCTTTCTAACCCTCTACAAATTCATAACGTCCATTATTAGTAGAAGGTTCAATGCGCACCTCGAGACAAATAACATTCTGCCCCGAGGAGCAGAAGAGCTGCCGAGTTGGGTCAAGGGGTTGCAAAGAGCAACTCATTATCGACCCAGTAGTTGTAGACAACCAACTAGAGACCTAAAAAACTTCTTTAGTTGCTATATCGATTATGCCAAGGCTTTCGACAGGATCCCATATGCCTGGCTAATCGATGTCCTACTTCTATATTGCATTGATCCGAAACTAATAAACTTTTTGGCGACAATCATGAAAGGGTGGCATACCACCTTATCATCGCGTACACCTCAGGATACTATCCATATACCGAGGGGTATTTTGCAAGGGAATTCTTTGAGTCCCCTTTGGTTTTGCATGGCGCTGAACCCCCTTTCATGGCTACTGAATGATGCTAGAGGGCATGGTTTTGCAATAAAATATGACCTACGCGCTAAGTGCGAACGGATACACTTGATGTACTTAGATGACAACAAGCTGTATGCTAGTACTGACGACCACCTTAGAAGTCTGTTGCGAATAGTAGACATGTTCAGCCGTGATATTCGGATGGAATTTGGATGAGACAAGTATCGAATCGGGCGGGTCACTTAATCCATATGGATGAGGATGATCCAGCCCGGAAAGTCTATAAGGGCAATATATATGGTAGAAAAAGAAGACGAGGCAGACCCTGCCTAAGATGGAGCGATGGCGCAGGTCAGCACGGCAGACAGCTTTTAGGGATATCGAATTGGTGGACCCCGGCGCAAAACCGGGATGTCTCGAGTTCCTTATTGAGGCAAGCCTAGACCGAATACGGGTTGTTGCGTCATTGATAATGATGATCGAATCCAAGCCATCTACAAAAGTCATCACGAGCCGCATGCCGTACATAGCATTGGTGACCTCCACATCTAAGTTATGACAGAGACAGACTTCTAGAAATACCTAAGAATTCTGACGCTGAAATCACATCTCTCGGGGAAGAATAAGATAAGCGCATTGAATGCATTCGCAATCCCTTCACTGCCTTATGCATTCGAAATATTGCCGTGGACAAAAACCGATCTGGAGAACGTCCAGCGGCGGATAAGGACAAATGTGTTCAAATTCCGAATGCATCATCCAAACTCTGCCTTGGAGCGGATGAACCTACCTCGTGACATCGGAGGTAGGAGCGTGGTTGCCGTGGCGGTACAACATCATCGCCAAGTCGACTCGCTACGCGCTTATTTTTACAGCAAAGAGCAGGCGAGTCCCTTGAATGCACATGACTTGAAGGATCGATCTTTCAATCCTCTGAGTGGGATGAAGTCGGACCAAGAGCAGATCGGTCAATGGAAGTCGAAGACAATACACGGTAAACATGTGAATTGTCTTTGGCAGCCATTTGTCCATTTGAATTTGACGAACAGATGCGTGTGTCTTGAGAAGCCCTTTGCTGAGACGGGGGGACTCATGTGTACCATTCAGGACGGCGTGGTGGCCGCCCAAGCTTATAAAAAGTTCATAATAAAAGAACGGGTGGAGAACGATCAGTGCAGAATGTGTGGTCCGGCGTTAGAGACGTTGGACCATCTCATTTAGCACCAGTGCAATACACGAATAGGCATAATGCTGTATGCAAGGTGATCCATCAAAATCTTGCATACAAGCATGGGTTCCTCACGGGAACATGTTCGGTTCTGCTTACAGCATGTATTGGGACCGACAAGTTCTAACTGATCACCATATTCCACACAGAAGCCTGACGTACTGTTAGTTGACAAGATGGGTCGCCCCGCGTATATTATTGATGTTAATATTCCTCATAATAGCAACATTGAACGAAATACGTGTAGAAGGTGAACTATGAGCCACTGGCTCGGAAAATCAACAAAATTTGCCGTCTCGATAATATTATCAGCTACAGGTTTTGTACCTAACTCACTCACGCAAAAAGAAATAAATTCTGTATTAAATAATTATTGGTGATAAAAAGTGGATTCACTATGACAATCCTAGGCGAAAAAAACCAGAGTGAAGCCAGGTGAATCGTCAACATCGACACCAAAATGAGACATTCACGGCAAGAAACTTATGTTGTGTATCTGGTGGGACCAGCAAGGTGTGCTGTATTACGAGTTACTGCAATCGAAACTGGGACAACTGAACGATAAGCGACCTGAATGGGCCGAAAGACACACGAACTTGATTTTGCCTCAGGACAACGCAAGACCCCATGCTTCGGAAATCGTAAACAAAATGTTGGATTTGCTCGGCTAGAAAGTTTTGCCTCACTCACCTTACTCTCCGGACATTGCCTCTTCGGACTATCATTTTTTCCAAAACTACTCAAAACTCTAAAATTGAGTCGACTAGTGGATCGCTTCAAAAAATCAGGAATTTCTTCACAAAGAGGGACCCATTTTCTTCCCAATTGATGATAAAAGGTAATCGATGCAGATGGAAAATATTTTATTTAATTTTAGCTGCAAATTTGTTTTAAATAAAATTATTTTCGAAAATCTAAAAAAGTCTGTTATTCCTTTTCCCAATATGTGTGGTCAACTCAACGAACGCGAACTAGTTTCTGGTAGTAATGTCCCCAAAGGCTCAAAGCGAGCTCTCATTTCTCTTCTACTTTCTTTGTCATTCTCTTCTCGATATAAGTACAAGCAACGAAATTGAGAACTTTGGTGGGAATCGGACTATTATTAGCAAAACTGCAGTAGTCAACAATTTTTATATCTTGGAATTTTCACACTTTCAAACTACATAAAGATACTTTTCAGCATGCAAATGCTTTTTTTTGCAGTTCTAAGAGGAAGGAATGGTCAAATTTGAGTTTTGGTATGCATTTGTGATGTATATAATAAAGGAAAGAGGTAATTCAGTAGACTCATTCCTACAAAGCTTAAAGATATCAAACTGGAATGTGCAAAAAAATTTCGGTAGAGAATTTACTCAGCAATATATGAAATAATCAACAAAATTGCTGGATTTTACATATTAAGGCAAGTGCACACCCAAAAAATTGAGCACCTAGAACATACCTCTTTTTGAAGAGCCACAATTTTCAGTTTTTTCTTCTCTTTTTTAGAAAAAATACCTGAGAGTCGACAAAAAGTCTGTGGCTCCGGCCAAGCTTTGGTCTGAACTGTGGGCGGATTTACGTTGAATACACCCTTGTCGTGTTTTGCGAATTATAAAAGGAGCGTATAACATCTGCGAACCGCTTCGATCACGCTGCTCCCAGAGCCGAGGTGAGGCAGCGTCTGATGAGTTGTCTCTGCCCTGGTACGAAACCGTAGCCCTCTTCGTCCCTCTTTTACTTTTTGAACCTAAATTATTCTCATTATTATACCGTTAACCATTTAATAGAATAAATCAATGCCAGTAAGGCTTAAAAAAAAACCTAAACAGGATTTGCTACTGGAGACTATTAATCGATTTCAAGTTGAACAGTCAACCAATTATTTTCATCATGCAATCACTTTCGAACCCGTTCACAGAGCAAAAAGTCAATCCCCTCCGTCACTTTTCCTGCCAACATTGCACATGCAGCAACTTACAACCAGTATAAGTACTTCATTCCCTGGCTATATGTTACCTACAGAAAAATCTTTGCGGTCAAGGCAACAATTTTCTCCAATGGATTCGTTGCGGTCTGAATGTGGTTTTTCAGAAATAAATAAAATTAACATGTACGACGGGAAAAAAAAAAGCAGCAAAAGTACTAGACGACTTAGCTTGTATAATTGAAAGGAGATCGCGCACACGTCTCTCGGTAGCCTTTTGATTATTTTTAGATTGCGGGAAATTATAATGTGAAATGAATGAGAAGAAGGAAAGAACCAAGCATTGTTTTCCAAGCACGGGCACAATAGTAGGTGAAAATTGATAGAGAGCGTGTATGAATGCGAGGAAAACCACAAGAATTTATTGAATGCATTTCAGGGGGGGGACGGAATTAGGCTAATGGAAAGTGGATATAAAAAAGCCACTTCGGTTTGGAATAGACAATTTATGAGGAAACTTAATTAAATAGAGAGAGAGGCGGTGAAGATTAACCTGGTTGGTTCTGACCTGAGACAGGACATGGTTGGAGACGGAACCTATCTGTCAAAATAAAGCCTTCAAGATGACAAATGGACGTTTCAAAACCTCGTTTAAAATACAATCTAACAAGTGTTGTCTAAACACTAAAGACAGAGACTCAAAAGTAACTCTTTAAAAAAAAGTCGATAAGTGGCGTTTCCTTCGTTAGTCAGACCTGAGCCTATTGAGTGCCAAAAATCATTTCCTAAACATACAACCTTTGCCAATTTCTCGTTTTCTGTCAACCCACTTGATATACCCAAAAATATTGCTTGAATATGGAAACAACTCCGTAAACATGAAATGGGAACAAAGCCTCATCACGCCCACCACCAACAACGACTGCAACTGAACAACTCAAACATTATGCACTCGAAAACTATGTGTGACTCAGCCATGTCAATCGCATTAATTACACGACAAAACTATGCAGAATATGTGATTTCAACGCCATCACATTTGCATTTTATTCACATCTTTAAGCGAGACATTATCTAGATTTCAGCAGGAGAAACCCGCAAGTCCAATCCATTGCAACCATTTCACTACTCGATTTAACTCAGTTAAAGAAATTTGCATTCACTGCAAGCATGATAAGATTTCATACTAAATATTTAAGCAAGTTTATTTTCCTAGAAAAATAATAACAGCATTTTCCACAAAATTATCCAGCAATCTTATCAAAACCGGGAGAAAAGCTTTGAGAATTCAAGACATGGCTTCCTCCCCGTGTATATGAGTCAACCAAGTTGTTTTCCTTCTTGGAAAATTTATTTACTTTCGTAAAGTACTACTTGAATGAACAGGGAAGTCAACAGGCATCCTTTGACTCCCCCCCATCAGTGCCCGGTGTGAAGGATGAATCATAAAAGGATTCTGTACAAAGAGAAGTGAATCATGTAGGATTGCTCGGAAGGAAGTAAGACAGTTGCAGAGACCCAGTCAGATTTTGTGAGTCATAAATGGATTTTCGTGGTAGAGAGAATTAAAAGGAAGCGGGAAGATGTGATATTTTTTTATTGTTATGTTTGACCTTTTTGAGACATAACATTTTAGTGAGGTATTGAGTCATTGCGGCATTCGATAAGGCCACTGCTTCCAATGATTGATGTACTATGGATATAATTCGAATTGGTTCCTTCGTTCTTTCGATCCATACGTGCTTCAATTCAGAAGAAAGAAGGGTTTTCCCAGATTGAATTAGGCTCTATTAACGACCACCAGTGGTGCGTGGATTTCTTCGTTTTTAAGGCTGTAAATTTGATCCCCAACCAAGCGCATGATGCATATAGAAATGTTCGATTCTAATGACTGTTTTACGTTCGGGGTGGTTGATGCATCCTCTTTCTTTTCTCTTACCTTCTGGATACTGTTCTATCGCAAAGCGGATGGTAATTTTGACAATTTGGTTTACATAATTTAGTAGTGCAACGCCTCGTGATTTGGTGGACTTTCTCAAGTTACCAAACAGGCATCACAGTAAGTAAATGTGGAGGTAAATCCAGAGTTACTCTTGTTCTAAAAGGAACTTCTCCATTGAAGAACCCGCAATTTAAAGCCGGCTTAAGACACACCTGCTTCTTTAAGCAGCTCTGGTCCATACCTTTTTTGTATTATCCCCTGAACACCCCTAAAACAAGTCGAGAAACCGGAAGCTAAACGTTTCAGGTATGAAAGGTTTTGCATATTTCTTTTATAAAAGCATTTGAGTGGGCATTTGTCCCATTACTGCCTAGCACGCAATATATGCATATTGCTGCTGACGTTCAAAGTCCTGAATTTGCACAGAAGCGACAGCTTTGACCTATTATAAATGTTTTAGTAATATTCCGGTTTCCACCAAACTGCTTGAATCATGCCCTATGTTGTAGCCTATATTGCTGCAAAATTTCGTGATTCTAGGATGAACTTATGGGGGATTTTGCAGTCAATTATTAAAAATTTTAGTTATATATCATTAACTTTACTTGCAGATATCGGTATGGAGGATATTTCGGAACCTAGGCACCATATAATGGCAGCCTCTTTATTTTTTTGTTCAGATTTCTCTGTTGGGTAGTTTCTGAGAAGGGATCCGTGAAAGAAATGACCACTTTTGGCCCCCCGCACTCTCCAACACATATCAAAACTAAGATCGGTGCTTGCCAACTCTGGGTGAGCCAGCAAATTTCGGATCGGAGAATTTCAATCGGTGGTAGACCATACCTTCGTCAGTAATACTATTATCAGGACTTGCAGTGGCCTGTCAGCGAGTAGTACAAACATAGCGATCATCTTCCTGACCTCGCAAAGGGATATCATGAAACCAGTGCACTGTTGTGACGCAGAAATGTACAGAAAGGTACTTCTGGAAGATACATTGCTATCGGGAAGCGGAAGGTCTTGGGAAAATTGCAGCGGGCATGCGATACCTCCATGCCTCGGCGTAGCGATTTCCAAAGACGAAATCCCAATTTCTGGTGAAACTCAGAAAACGAGGAATGCCGGAAAAAGTGCCTCAAAGGAGACGCTCCCAGCGCAGAAAAAAATCGACCTGAGTTCGAGGAACTACACGTACAACACAAAAATGCAGGGAAAAAATTGCAGTAGCTATCACAAAGCGGATGTGTACTGGAGCTGACTATGATCCATGTGATCGGACACACAGGTCGGTGATGTTATCACTAAAAGACAAGCGCTTCCCGCCGGTTACTTTCTCCGAATTGTTGTAGAATACAGTGAACTGTGCGATACCGGAAACGCGAGATATTGCCGAAAATCGGCCGCCAGGGAGGCTGGCTGAAATCCAAGAAAATTGAAAATTTACACGACCGCCGGGTCGACAGAATAACCAAAGATGCAAAATCGTTGGATTTTCGTGGGCGATACCTGCGATCTGTTCCCAGCAGAATTAAACTCTACTAGTCTACCTGCAGTACATGTAAATCCCGACGAAGTTCTGGTAATGGTAAATGAGGAAGTTCTTGACGCAGCAAAAAGACCCTACTACCGGATGGAATTCCTAATATTGCCCTGAAAATAGCCGCTAGGACAGCGCCAGGAATGTTTGCCCAAATTTGCACGACATGCCGTAAATAAGGAGAATTCCCCAAGCAATGGAAGCTGATACTTATTCCGGAGGTACGTGAACCATTGCCTGATCCCTCCTCATATAAACCGATACGTCTGGCCAGTACCATTGGCAAACTATTTGAGCGAGTAACATACAACAGACTGCTCGGTGTTGCCGAAAAAGAAGGGAAGCCTTTCCGGAACATTTTCACTGGTTTGGCTAAGGATGCAATACAAGAAGGCAAATGCTGCGCAGTAATAACCCTCGGCGTAAAAGAAGCGTTTAATATTGCAAATTATCGAGGCACTCGTCAAGGTGCAGGCCCCGAAATACGTTGTACGCATTGTTTAGTTTGTCTTTCGAAAAAGACTTTACTGCGACTCGGACGATATGCTAAAAATATTTCTGAGAACTTGCGGGGTGCCACAGGATTCTGCCCTAGGTCCCTTACTGTAGCTAGTTATATATGATGGAGTATTGACGCTACGTCTTCCGGACAACATGACAACCATTGACTTCACCAATGATATGGAAATAACAGTACTTGCAAAACATCAAGACGAGATCGAGATCTACCCAAATGAAGCGATAAAGGAGATCAATTCCTGGTTGAGAAATTCCCGACTATCATTTGCTGAACATGAAACAAAAGTAGTTCTCATCAGCAAGAATAGAAAGAACACAATCATGAAAATCGAAGTTGGCGAACAAACAATATACTCCCAATCATCGTTCAAATACTTGGGGGGTAATGATTGACAGAAAGCTCAACTTCAAAAAGCACATTTAATGGGCCTCAACTAAAGCGTCTTCCATCACTGCAACGATCTCGAGGATACTATCGAACATTTGTGGGACAAGACTGATTTCTAGGGTAGTCAGTTCCGTGCTAATCTGCGCAGCTCCAATTTGGGCAACTGCCCTGAATAACAGAGTAAAGTGCAGAAAACTTGGAATGGCGTATCGGCTAAGTGTACTCCGGATATGCAGTGCGTATCGGACAATATCAGGAGAAGCAGCATATATACTAACAGGAATACTTCCTATAGACATCTTGGCGAATGAAACCCGGCGATTTTACAACAAAACGTATGCAATTGGGGAGTCTAGCGTATTTCGACGGCAACTGGTACGGTGGGACGGGTCATAAACTGGTCGCTGGGCATACCGCATCATTCCGGACATTTGGAGATGGTTTGAGCGAAGCCACGAGGAATTAAGCTTTCTTAAATGGACATGGAGGTTTATCCTGCTTATTTACTGGTTATTTGGTCACGACGAGTCGCCATCCTGCCCAAGATGTGATAACTTGGCCGAAAATGCAAAGCATGTCATATTTGATTGTCCCAGGTTTACCACGCACCGACCAAGAATGGAAGCGGTCGTAGGCAGGCGCTTAACACTCAAAAATATTGTGGAGTCAACGGATGCTTGGAACCAGGTTGTAAAGGAATTGAAAGCTATTCATCAACAGTTTAGGCAAGAGGAACTACGACGAAAACAAGAAAGGGAGAGAACCATAATGACCCGCTTTTAAAAGCTGAACCAGCCCCGCGACGCAATACTTTATAGGAGTTCCGTGGGGAGAGTGGAACGAGGAGGTGGTTTTAGTGAGTAGAGGTCCCACATGACAGGAGCCAGCAGTAGGTTTTGAATCTTCCCATCTTCCGAAACAAATGAAGCTGCTTGTCGATTTATTGGAAGGAACCGTGAGCAAACATTTTTGATACCTCAAGTTGATATCGACATTCTCAAGTATGGTAAGGGTCGAGAAATCGATCGGAGAAACAAAACCAAAAAAGTCAATTCCCGAAATACAGTATTTGTGATTTATAGAAATAACTTCAGCCAGCAATATTCCGGAATAGAAGCCATTTGATTCCTTCTGGTAGCGCCATGGCTTTAGCCATTACTTCGCCCAGTATTGTATTGATTAGTTTTGAAGAGAGCGGGCATTTTTTTTTATCCCACCGTTCGGAAGTATTCGCTCAGGCCACTATTTAGCAGTACAACCAGGTCCACCTCTCTGTAGAGTTTCTGAGTTAGGCAGATGACTTTCCTGGGAATCTCTTTTGCTATGCTAGGATCGGCTCTATTAGTTCTAGATTAAGCGCATCAAGTGATAATTCGGAGTCTATAATTGTGAAGTACAGAGAAATTGAGCGTTTTTCCTGACATTTCTCAAATATTATTAGAAGATAAATGCTCGAATTGAAATTCCCCGTGATATCCCCTGAAAGGAATTGGTCGTAGTGTTTATTGTCACTCATTCAATTTCCTTTCCATATTATGACTTCAAATTCATTAATGAAAGCAATCTTTATTGTCAGAATATAATGTGGTCAAAACTGTTATTTATTGTCAAAACTATTAATAATTGTCCACGATATCTTCAATCGGTTAAGTGAAATTTTTCGTTGCGCAATTTATACGAAACCAAGTAGAAAAGCGAAAGCCAAACGCCTCAGGTACAAACAACTTTATGGTGTTGTTATATAAGCAACTTAAGATGCGTAAAACGAAATTTTGCACTATTTTGAAAAAAAACATTTAGCGCAGTATATATGCCTTTAAAATACCAAACTATCCACTTCAACACGATGCTTCCATTTTAGGATACTTTATAGTGTAGGAAATTCACACGAAACATTAAGTTTGACCTGCTATAGCTTTGTATGGAGTAGTCAGATTCACACCAAACTTTCTAGAATCATCCCTTATGTCACTTGCAATATTTTATACTCTTAGGATTGTTGTTGTGATTCATATATATAGGGGATCTACACAGAATGGTGGACCGGACCAGTTAGGGAAAAACTGTCTCCAACTTTTTTAATCAACGAACCCCTTGCTTGTGCCAAAGTATCCATTTTTCGAAATATTTTTGATTGAAGATTTCGTCCGGGAGAGAAACAGAATGGCTGAAAGTTTTTGTTCCCTTATAGAAGGAAGAAATGGGTACGCATTGTAAAATTAGTTTAAATATAAATGCTCAGTTGGGTCGGATGCTTTTCCAAGCTTCCAACACCTCACAATCTATTCCTCAAAACCAATAATGTTCTAGTATAATTTCGAGCGTCCAGAGGCCATCCTTCCGATTATCAGCAAGTTTTATAACAGTCATTGCGGGCACATCTATAATCACCGAAGTACTCATCATCAGAGCCGGCAGTCAAAAATCTTTATGAAGAAACCCGGGGGCGTTAAAACGGCATTTTTGTTGTCCCTTAAGAATTGGAACACGAAAACCTTAGTAGAGCTTTTAACGGGACAATGCTCCTTAAACTATCACATGGAAAAATTTCGAGTGGTAGTCTCAACCATATGCAGCCAATTTCAGGAGGAGGAAGAGATGGCCCTGCACACCGTATACAGCTGCCCGGCCTCTTCAGACCTCAGACAAAGATACCGTGGTAAGGTTTTCTTCAACGAAGAGCCTGCGTATCTCTGCCTTTGAAGAATGCTCTCAGATTCGCGAAAGCGTGCGAACGCCGTAGGCGATCTCCGGGAACATTATAATGGGTCTAACAAAGGTCTGAGTGCTTGGAGTTCCAAAGTGGGACTACACAGAAGGTTCGACACTCGGTTAAGGCTGCTCTATAATTACCGCTCGGCGATGCCAACCCCGCCATAGTCACCGAACTTAAACCAAATACAGGACCTATGGGATTTATTGAACGGCAAACTGCGTGAGAGACCCATTACTAGCCGCATTCAGTGCAAAGAGTGTTTCCAGGAAGAATTGAGCAAAATGCCAGTGGATTACAGTCGCTGTGAGGTTTTTTCATTCTGGCGGCGGTTAAGAAGTGGCATACGAATTACTCATGTGTTCGTTTACTGAACAATCGAAGAAGTGCCAGCCTTCATCACTGGCCAAATATAACTGTGGCGCACCAATTTCGGCTTTTCGTGGTCTTTGCACTGTTGCTGTGATACTTTTTCGTTTTTCTGTTTTTAAGATTTTATGTAAAACAAAACTTTATTAAAATTTATTCACACGCACTTTTCTCCAAAACGACTAAACCGATCCGAACGGAATTTGGTGGACAGATGGGAACTGTGAAATCCCCCGCATACAGTGAGTGACATAAATTTACGTGGAGCAGCATGCAAAGGGGAAATGTACAATATTTTTCACCAAATATAAGCATGCGGGGTACCAAATGAAAGGTCTCGATTAGTACTTTCCAAAGCTGATATTAGTTTTGAGGTTAGTTGTAAAGTTCGCGAATAAGGAGTCAAAATGTGCACACTTAGAAATGAAATAACTCAGTTTCGGTAACTACGCTTATATGAAATCTAGGTCTCAAAATATGTCCCATTCCGATATCTGGTCAAACAGACTTACTAATAGTTTATTACCAACTTTTAGACATTGAATGAAAACCGCACTTAAGCTCATTCTAGGAGTACTGAACTGCACACTACTGCAATAAGCATAGATGACCGTATTGCCCATACGCCTACCAAGTTTCATTGCGATCCGCCTGTTAGTGTCAAAATAATACAAACTTATCAATTTCTCTATGGATTAAAATGAAATTCGAAAAATTATTCATCGAAACTTTTGTTTCGTTCTTGGACATAATTTGCTCGACCTTTTAGTAAGGAATATTAGGATCCGCTCGATGTAGCACTTTTTCCTGAAGGTATGGCAGCTCAGGACTTCAAAGCAGTTTAAGATACCTCAAAGCCCTGCCAATGATTCAGAAGCTGCTTCAAAGGTAACGACGGAAGCGATTTCTGCATCGTGTCGCGACTGGGGACGAAAATTGGGTTCATTACGATAATCCCAAACGCAGAAAGTCATAAGGTTTGCCCGGCCATGCTTCCATATCGACAGTCAGGCCCAATATTCAAGGCTCAAAGGTTATGTTTTGAATTTGGTGGAACGCGCTCGCTGTAGTTTACTACGAACTGCTAAAACCGAGCGAAACCATTACAGGCGAACGATTCCAAACTTAACTGATGTGTTTGAGACGAGCACTGAAGGAAAAACGGCCTCAATTCGAGGAAAGGCACGACGAAGTTGTAACGTACTTTGAAATGCTTAAATGGCAAGATCTACCCTAACCGCCGTACTCTCCTGACATTGCTCCATTTGATTACCACCTTTTCCGATCAATGGCGCACGACCTGACCGATAAGCATTTCGATTCTTACGATTAAGTGAAAAATTGGATTGATTCGTGGATCGCCTAAAAGGATGACGAGTCCTTTCGATGCGGGCTCCGCTTGCTGCCAGATAAATGGGGAAAAGTAGTGGCCAGCGATGGACAATACACTGCGTCATAAATGGACTAAAAAATTTTGAAAATAACGCCTTAAATTTTGAGAAAAACTAACGGCAGAAGTGAAATTATGCACCTATTAATAATCAGTACAACCCGGATGGCTTTCCACAACTGACGTCTTTGGAGACCGACGTTAAATTACTTTTTAATTTCAACATATACCTTAACGTTGTTTGTTCTGTGGCGCTCTAATAAATACTTTGGGTTCTAAACAGCCATCAAAGATGACAAACTTTGTCTCATGGTTTTAGGAAGGAAGACATTGTCCTGAATTAGAATAGTACCTCGCTTTGAACACGTCCAAGATGACGTGTATTATCGAGAAGTTATGGGAAAAGCATTCTCGACTGTAGTATCACATCATCCGCGCTAACGATAACTCGCTAGATTAGATTAGGCTAAACATCGAAGTCAATTGAAAACGACCAAAAGCCCGACTGTAATAGCGATGGCTTGACACTATAGACGAAGATTTGAAAACATGTTGATTTCACCTAAATCTAGCTTACAATCGAGGGAAGAACCAAAAAATACCCTATTTCTAAACGGGATGAAATCTATGAAAATACTCAATAGAAAATTCGTGTTCGTCGATCGGAGAAACCACCAAACTTTGTGGGTATCGACACAAATTGCTAATCTTAGTTAATTACTTTAATTGGAAGATAAAATCAGAAGACCGAGACGATGCATCAAGTAGGCCAAAGTCTAAATTAAATTGCAGCGTCAAGGAAGCAATACAGAGAACTCTCGATGATTCATCTGTCACGTTATTTGAAACGCAGTTTCCTCTAAACTTCTAAAAATAAAAATAAATGATTCACGAGGACCATTTGACTGAATACCACCACGATGCTAACGAAACCCGAATTTAGTGGGACGATTGGGTTTCTAGGTATGCTTTTTACAGATTACGATAAGATTGAAAGAAACATGATTTGTCGAACTCTCTTCTTTTTCAAATCCACTTCTCGGACAAAATTATACGCCACTAATTAAAAGGAAATATTTGGACTCGTTTGCTGTAAGCTAGAGATAGCCAGAAACGAATTGGGGTGCCTGGAACATTGGTCGTTGGAAATAGTGGGGCACGGCGATGACCCTTTTTCTTCAGCCTTTGTCCCGTTCACAAGCGGGGTCGGCTCGTGGCCGGTTTCGCCACTTGGTTCTATCAAACGGCTGACCTGGATGCAATCGCCAGGCTTTTAAATCACCATCCAACGTATCAAGCCACCGTTATTTCAGGTGGCCTTTTGGTTGCTTACTGTCGACTTCGATGTTGAGACCAATCTTGGTGAGTGCATTCTCGTTAGCGCGAATTACATGACCATACCATCGAAGACACATTTTCAAGGAGAATATCCATGCATGTGACGCGGAAGGTCCCCGAATTATCTTTAACTGAACTTATAAGGAAATGACTACGGTCGGAATAATAATACAACAAGATTTTAGGCAATGATTGATAGGAGAGGACGCGTTCGCCAAAACCCTTCTAAGGATGTTGCAGAAAAAAGGGTTTGACAGCTCAGAACAAGAAGAAGAACAGATTTAAGTGATTTTCCTTTAATATTCACAGCAAGAATATTTTAAGAAAATATTGTCTTGTATGAGCAATATTCAACCTAATTCATATTTGTTAAATTATATAGACACACTGAGGTGAGGCAGCTTCTAATGAGTTGCCTCTGCCCTGGACGAAACCGCAAGTCTTATAAAATAGAAAATTTAACGCAAAATTTTTTTTAGATTGGAACAAATAAAGCAATGAAAGAAAATTTCTTCAATATTGTCGTATTTACTAAGCAGATATCGATATTTCGGGAGCAACTTGTTCCTTTCGTCAGTTCAAAATGCCTTTCCTTGCGTTTTATTATTTTTTTTTTTTTGTGGCCAGAAACACGGTAGACATACTTCGTTTGAAGATTGCCTCAAGATTAACGCCTTTGTCTAATTATATTGAATTGATTGCGAAATTGTGGATAACAAGGGTCCACCCTGAAAACTCCAACAAAATCAAAATTCAGTTATCAATGCAATCCCCCAAAAAACCAATTCGCATCTCAAAACGGTCGCATTGAATTCCATCCAAAAACCCCAACTGCAATCTGGCAATGTCGCAAAAATCTTAAAACTCAGCCGCCGTCTACGACACATGCTGAAAACCGCATCGGCTTTATTCACCGTTTCAGCAAAATTCGCCGCACTCGGGGGGCTACATCCGCTGTTTTCTCAATTGGAAACCACATGGCCATAAAACCCCGCACACAATCGCACCCAACAGGCAGCGAATCGTCCGCCGCTCCTGTATATGGATGCGAATTGCATGCAGCCGTGTGCACTGCATGACTGTTCCGAATTCCTTTGTTCCGCGGAAATAATCCATTCCCGTCCACTCACCCCCGCACGCACACTCTTGCCTATCCAGGGTGGCTGGCCGCCACGGGCGCGAGCGAGAAAGCCGCGCCAATGAATGAATCATCCCATTTTGGACAGCTGGCAAGGTCCCCGCGACGAGTGGAAATTTGGGCAACTTCGAGAACTTTTCCAAGATTGCACGACGACGTCCCGAAAGGCCAGCCATTGCGAAATTCCTCCCGACACACAGGGACTGGACCGCGATGGAGACCTGTTCTGCGAGTGTGTGGGTCAAACAGGTTTCGTTGTGTGCGGGGATCGGAGACAGCAGCGGCTCCGCCATTTTGGAACCACGAGCCCAAACCCCTCGCGGCCGACAAGGATTGTGCGAAGCCGGTTTTCACCTGGACAAAGTGAAAACCGGAACCGCAGGGAAAATCTCTGCTCAACATTCGACTCCCTTCAACGTAGCATTCGCAGTCGAACCAAGCGGGCACGACTGCAGCCGGGTTGGCGGCCGGCACCAAATATGGAAAATCGATTTTGGACAGAAAATCGTTATCGCAACACGCACACACACATCCCCAAGTCGAGTGACACGTATTTACCCTACACAAATCCAGCGCGATATGACTAAGCCCACACACGCATACCGGCGCAACGCAGGACGACAGCCGCCGTCACTGAATTCGCCCCGAAAGGGCAACGGCAAGAACTGCGACAAGGAACCCGTCGTCCACGGGAGCAAAAAGGCAAAAGAAGCTGAAAAGGCGACTGAACCGAGCCGGGCCGGCGTGCTGGTCACACCCTTGAACTTGCCGACAAATTCCTCCCGAAAATGCTGCCGAGCACCGCGTCTGGCCGAGCCGAGTGCCGGCTGCGGCCGGCCAATGTCCCCGCGCCAGGCCAGACAAAGCGCCCCGTGCACGCCAGCCAGGCCCGTTCCAGCCGGAGCGGCCGCGGGCCGGTCCTCCGCCTGCTCAAATGAATTACCTCGAATCCTTTCGACTGGGCCCAGATGTTTCCGTCGTGTCCAGCGATGGCCGCTTTCGAAACGCACTGTGAGGCCAAGAGCTGGTTGTCTACGTAATCCTGCCAGCTCATGTTGGTCGCTTGCAGTAACTCCTTGTCTTTGGGGGCGAAGAAAGCACGAGCGAGTCTCGCTTGCAATTAGTCCAGGGGCCTCTGGCCAAAATCAGGTCCGCACGACAGCGCCGCGAAACAAAAACCGCAGCCACACGAAAAACGGGCAGTAGGCGCGAATCCACTCCAATTGGCGACCTTCTCGCGACTTATTCGACTTCTGATCGCGTTCTGCGAATTTCACGTTTTCCTCGCTGGAACTGGCGACAACGACGGCTCACCGCACTGTACTTTGTGTCACGATCGCGGCCGCAGCTACTCTACTCCACTCGGCGGCGACTCACGCGAAAAACCGGATCGAGACGAGGTGCGAGACACGAGTTGGGCCGTTCGCGAAATCGGCGACGGCGGCGAGACGGAGGCGAACGACTGGCGACGGAGACGGCGATAGGCTCGGGCCGGACGTCGGAGCGAGCAGCAGCACTGTCGGGGCTGGAAATGGAAAGTTCGGCGGTTCGCTGTCTCGCTGGTGGGCGACTCGTGTCACAATCAGCGGAAAAGGCGACTTTTCTCAGGAAATGACTCTGCTAGCGCGGAACTGATGAATTGCAGGCGGACGACGGTCGGGCGAGCGACTTCTCGGTTCAATGGCAAATGGCACACAGCGCACGGAGCAGAATGCGAGCGTTTTATTTCACACAGTTCGCGATGGCCGGGACGGGAACGGTCGACTTTCTCCCTCTCCGTGGTTGTCTTTCGTCTCGCTTGCGCACACGGAATTCAGCGGGATGTTGCGCTGAATTCAGCGCCACCGAGAGAGGATGCTGCTCGACTCGCGCGCAAGGAAGCATACATGTATGATGCATATTCAAATGAGTCAAAAGCGGATGTAGGCGTGGCTAACTTTGACGCGATAGACCCGTGGCGGCATCTTTTAATCAAAGTTTGAACTTTCATACGTTCTTTCGGGCGCTCGAGGTTATCTCTTGAAATTCTTGATCGAATTACTTTTGTGGCTCCTCCCTTGATAATAAAAATTATTGAAAGCAAAAGAAACACAGAAAATTAGCACAAAACTTTGTCTAATGATACACGCCATGACTCGTTCATTTTTCCGTTGCATTTGGGTCAAAACTTTCATGATGAATCATCCGTGGGGGAAATTATTTGTTAAACAAGAAAATGTCACACACATATGCCCCGTCATAACTGTCGACGACGACCAGAGCTGCCCTCCTGGGGACCAGCCCGACGCTCGGACTGGTGAAGAAGACCACTGCGTTAACTACATACAAGGATTCCAAGAGGATTTCAAACTTGCTGCAGGGAAGTTTGTTTCCAAACGTAAGCAAACAGACTCGGGCATCTCGGACAATGAGGCCCCAGCGAATAAAAATCGATTCCTTCTACTCCCGGACAACGAGCATCGCCCCGAAGCGACGCACGCACGACCCGGAACATCGAAATCCGCTGACACGGCCATTCCACCGTTAGTTAAGAATAAAATAAGCTTTCTCCCCCCGATTTTCCTGTACGGTTTGACTGCCAGGGCACTGGGCCTCGTAATCAAAAACATAAACAAAAATGCTACTTTTGAAATCACCAACCTTCCAGCAGACAGGCTCAAAGCCCGGCTCACTTGTCCTATCATACACAGGAAACTAATACATTTAATTAAGATCACCAAATTGGAAGGACATTTCTTCACTCTGAAAGAGGAGAGGAAGCCAACCCTCATCCTCAGAGGAATCTCCCCCCATGAGTTCACCCCCGAAGACGTGGCTTCGGAAATCAAAGAGGTAACGCAGATCACACCTGTACGAGTAACCAGGCTTTCCACCCCGTGGTCACGAGCCAACAACACTAATCTGAGCCTCTTCCGTGTGACTTTCAACTCTGACGCAGAGGCCAATATAGTCACAAAAAAAACATCCTCCTGCATCAACGGATTAGCTGGGAGAAGCCCCGAAAAGGGGAAGTCACCCAATGCTTCAATTGCCAACAATTTGGCCACGTATCCGCAAACTGCGGTTACGACCCCAGATGCGTGAAGTGCGCGGGCCCACACGCCTCCAGGGATTGCCCCCGCTCCAATGTAGAAGACAACGCCGAAAAGGAGTCGGCGGCACCATTAAAATGTGCAAATTGTGGACAATTAGGTCACCGTGCCAACTTCTCTAAGTGCCCCCGCAGACTGGAATCTATACAGCGCAAAGAAAGAGCAAAAAGCATCCCGCACTCTCGATCTGCTTCGTTCTTTCCCCACCTTGACAAACCCTCCTCTGCTCGTGTCTCGCAGCCTAACACTCTGCCTTACGCCAATTGGACCGCCCCTCTCTCCCCTTCTCCTCCCGTCTTTTCCCGCAGTGACCAGGGGGCAAGCAAGACCCGAAACCCTTAGCCCTTTATCACCTACACATTCTTCCATCCCAAGGGGCTTCTTCATGGAAGCGAGGTCTCTATTCAATATGTCTTTCTCCTCGCTGTGGAGCACAATTTCCGATTTCTATCACAACTATCTCCGTCTCCCCCCTGAAGACAAACCCGAAGCATACCTACAATTCCTCTTCAAATTGCTAGACAACCAAAATGAAGGTGCTCACACTCAACACTAATTCGCTCATTTCTAACGACAAACGTTTCGCTCTCCACAAGCTCTTAGAGGATTCCAATCCTAATCTCGCTCTCCTAAACGAAACCAGACTGGGGGAAGCCCCCAACGTAAAATTACATGCCCCTGGCTACAGTACCTTTCGCAACGACGCGGGCAGAGGCACAGCCATACTAGTCAAAGCGGGACTAAGGGCAACTAGTATCCCATCGGCTGCACTGGCGTCAAACTGCCTGTTAGCAGTAGTCAAACTTCTTGTCAGGGGCGGTGGCATCCTTCGAGTCCTAATCGGCTCTCTCTACTTCCCAAACGGTACAGGTCGTCACCTCACTCCCATTCTGGACGTACTCTGGGAACTCGCGAGCAGTTTCGACGCCTTCATACTCGGCGGCGACCTCAACGCGAGGCACGTATCCTGGGGCGACTCAGTCAACAACGAAAACGGCAAAGTGCTCTTTGATTGGTTCCAATCAGGTCCATTCCTTAGCGCGGACATCATTAACGCGGGAGTGCCATCCTTTCCTCGTGGATCCTCTTTCCTAGACGGCTTAATAATCTCGTCTAATCTCTCAGCATGTGTCACTAGCTGCTCCTCTCTAGCAGCACACTCGGACCATCATGCCCTCAGCCTCTCTCTACATCTACAGCAAAGTCTCCCTTCACTCCACCACTCGCACAAACGCAGATCTTTCAATCTGACAAACTGGGACGAATTCCAACGCGACTTAGACAGCGTGCTGGGCCCTCCCCTGGACAAATCGCGCATACACTCTAATGCTGAGTTAGATACATACATCCTGAAAGTGAACTCTGCCTTCGAATCAACAATTGACAAACACGCCCCAGCTAAAGAACCTGGGTACTACAAATACGGGTGCCTTTCCCCCTCAACCCTCCTCCTAGTCCGCGATAGAAACAGTCTACTGCAGCGCAGGAAACGTTTATTTCACCGGTCACGGAACAGATGCAACGCTGACTACCGTCTCCTCACCGAGATCATCAAAGACCTATCCAACAAAATCAACGGAGCTATTCGGTCCGAACTGAATGCGGCCTACAAGAAACTCCTCAAATCCCTCAAACCTGGCCCACAAGTTTTCTCAGTAATTAATCGATTGACCGGAAGAAAGAAAAAATATACTAACTTCCACCAAACCCCGATAAAAATAGGTAACCTCCAGTGTCACACCCCCGAGGAAAAAATATCCGCCTGTGTAGACTATTTCAACCACTTATTCAGAGCAAAATCGCCAGCGGACCCCATCTGGAACTCGGTGGTCGCCAATGCTGTCAGCGATAAAAGGCTGAGCTTGGAAGGTTCTTACCTTTGCCCCTTTTCTCCCAAATGCCCGGCTGATGTAGTCAGAACAGGCCCGTTCGCCCCCTTCTTTACCTTCCTAGAAGAAGCCCAATCTTCGGGCCCCGATCGCATCGCTAACTTTGTTCTGCGGAAGTGTGCGCCTACCATCAGTGAACTTCTCGCCATCCTTTTCAACAACTGCCTGAACAACGGCCACTTCCCGGTATCTTGTAAATCAGCCCTCCTCATACCTATCCCTAAGAAGGGGTGCTCGGGCGATCTCAAAGATATGAGGCCTACGTCTCTTCTTTTCAATATTGGAAAAATCTTCGAACGTCTCCTACTAAGTGACCTCAATAGACACTACTCCCCCATCATTCCGCTTAATCAATTTAGCTTTGAAAACGTCAGATCCACCGAGCAGACAATCCTGTACCTGCAAGACCATATCCTCAATCAACTGGAAAACAAGCATTGCACCGTAGTCAGTTTGGAAAGAGGGATTGCTCTACAAACTAATTCAGTCCAATTGTCCCTTCCCCTTATTCAGAATCCTCGCAGACTTCATCTCCAACAGAACTTGCTACGTGCGCTTCGATGGACTTCGCTCCATCGACTTCCCGGTAAACTCCTTCCCCCCCTTCCCCAGGGATCCATTCTAGGCCCCAAACTTTTTAACATCTCCCTCCACGATATTCTCCTCCCTCCCGTAAACTTATTCCCCACGCCAACGGCAACTCATTCAGCCCTTCACCAGCCCTTTTCCCCCAACGACAATGGTCCTTCCGCGTCAGGAGGGATCCTCTTCGCTGATGACACCATCCTATATGCGAGTGGTCTCAGGCCCTCACTAGCCTCCCTCTCTCTCAATCTCCTAACCAATAGGGTCATCGCTTATTTCAACTGGTGGGCCCTTACCGTTAATTCCCTTAAGTGCAAGGTTATTTGCTTCAGAAACCCCAGTGGGAAGTGCCACTGGCGCACAGTGCCAGGAAGCAAAAACCTGCATTTACGCATTGCTAACCGCACACTCAAGCCGAAATCAAACATTAAATACCTGGGAATCTCCCTCAACAACAAAATCAAATCCAACCCTCACGTCAGATCTGCTATTGTCAATGCCTCTAAGGCCTCAGCTGCCTTAAGAAACCTCCTCTCATCCCGGGCCATGTTCCCTGCCACCAAAACCCTTTTATACAAAACTCTTATTCGTCCTACCCTGACCTACGGTTTCCCAGCATGGGCTACCATGTCACCGAACGTAGCAGACGCCCTCCAACGCTTTGAAAGGACGATACTCAGGAAATGCACGGCGAAATACCAAACCTAAAATTTCACCAAAACTCTCTCTCTCCCCGGAAAGGTCGTATTCCGGGGTTTGCTCCATAATTCCGCAGATGAACAAGTTGTCGCGCGTCAGACTGAAAAAGTGGCTGTCCCACCCTAATCCGCTGATAAAAAATCTCTCGGACAGTAATTCTCCTCTCAACCATCACACCTCCCCTCCTTTTATTAAAGCTCCTCCCCGGACTTTCACAAAGGCTAACCGCGTAAATCCAATGTTCCGGAAGTCAATCCCCGCGCAGGTGTAGATCATCTTTCATTAGCCGCATTATGCATAAAATGAGTAGTCCGTCCGCCGAAATTGGGGGAGATACTTTTTCCACAATTGATACGGACTAAAAGTTGCTTCAACAAAAACAAGTCGGAAAACAGAAAGCTGGACGCTTCAGGTACGAAACGATTTGTGTATTTCTTAGTACGCAGCACGTAATATTCCATATATTATGTGAGAGTATCCACTTTCGGATGATATTGACATTGATCATCAAAGAAACAAAAACTTTGATACCCCACATGGCTATATTTGATAAAAAAAAAATGTTCACCCCCCTTTTGCATCTACGGAGACCCCCTCTTAAAATCGACGTAAAAGGATGTAACTCACTGCATGCGTGGGCGTTCACAGTTCCCAACTTTCTACCAAATTTGGTGTTAATCGCTATAACCGTCTCCGAAAAGAATGCATGTGACGAACAGACAGACAAAATGCAACTCTGAAGGGTCAGTACGCGATGGGGGTGTTCGTGGTTATTGAAGGGGCGTTTGACTGTGCGTCTCTTCAAAAACTTTGTGATGCCGTGAGAGGGCATGGTTTTGATTATGCTTTAATTAAGTAGATCCATGCTATGCTAACGCAGAGATTGCAATGTGCTGAAGTGGGTGTTGATCACTACCTAACAGCGGAAGCGACGAAAGGCGGCCCTCAAGGAGGTGTGCTATGGCCATTTCTGTGGACTATACTGATCAACTCATTACTATACGAACTGCAAAATCTGTCAATATACGTTCAAGGTTATGCGGATGACGTGGCTGTGCCGGCTGGATGTAACTCATTGTATGCATGAGCGTTCACAGTTCCCACCGTTTTACCAAATTTGGTGTCAATTGCTATAACTGTTTCCGAGAAAAATGCGTGTGACGGACAGACAAACAGACAGTAAACCGATTTTAATAAGGTTTTGTTTTACACAAAACCTTAAAAATTACTCCATTTCAGAGTTAGTCAAAATCGTAATTATGATTATGATTGCGAATATAATTACGTGATTATGCGATTGTAATCATAATCAAAGGTCATGATTACGATTAAAATAATGTAATCCTGCAGCCATAATCATGCAATGATATGAAATCATCATGAAATTATGAGCAGTGCCGTTTGTGCTTTGCGAATTAGCTTATTTTGGCTAGTTAACCTCAACAGCTAGACAATTTTGCGGATTACTTGCAATCAACAGAGGTACTTTGGTTGTTAGTTTAAATTATATTTCCTCATTTCAGACAAATAATGTTCGTCTCGGGTAAATGTTTGCTCCTTCGACGGTTACCTACCTTGTGGTGGCGAGGGGGCTTAGTAAGGATGATCCCCGGGAAAGGTGACACCTGAAGCCAGTTTAAACTAGCCTTGTCTTAGCAAAAAAGAGCTCTGCCGAGAACGACTTCTTTTCCCCAATAAAAGAAACGCGGCAACCAACTGTGAAGAAGCTAAAAACCTAAAATACAAAAGAATTCAAAAGCACTTTGATCATGATGATCCAAGCCTCAGTGAAGGGAGAACCTGAGTCTAGACTTAGATTCTCCATTGATTCAAGCGGGAAACAACTTTATTGGAACGGTGTTACGTAAGCAACACTCGAGTCCCACGTTGCAACACCTGCCATCAAGGCTGTCAACCAGCCAAACTCCCCTAAAAGGTTTGGCAGTCGTGAAATAATATATGGAAGCGGACGGCACTTGCTGGAGTTAACCCGAATGGTAGCAGGCCGGCGGGATGTGGGCCGGGGTTCTTAGTTCTCAAATATTATATCCCTGTCAGGACACAGAGATTTAATTAAGTGCTTTGACCCAGCAGTCAACAAATCAAAACTCACCGGAAGTAACCTACTCTAATAGAGACGTGAAGCGTCTACGCGGAGTGAATCCACCGAAGATTTCAATCCCAAAGAAACTACACTGCCTAACGGCCCAACAAGGGAAGGGACACAATCAAAAAGAAAAAACCTTACGCTCACGAGATGGACGAGGAAAGATCTCTGGCATCCACGCGACGAGTGGCACCGTCTTCCTTTCATTCCATGGGGGGCCAGGTGATATGATGTCTCTGCGGCGACCTAATTATTCGAAACCTTTTTATTAAACGTTCATCAAAATATTTGTGGCAAATCAATATTTTGAATCTGTACAGGGAATTGAAGTGACTGGAAAGAACAGAACAGAACATGTGCGTCCCCCATCAATTGAAAAGACGCACTTATTGTGCAAAACAAGCAAACCTTACGACTACAACCGAGTGGACCGGACACTGTGAGTCTCTTTAGATTTTAGAGACTTTCGCATTGAATTTCGTCCTAAATTATCTGCTTATGGGACAGCGTAATGGTTCGATTAGATGCAATTTGCTTCGTTTTTGCACGGCGCCTCCCACCCTGGCCTCTACGTTGTCTTCAACTTCTTCCGCCATGATTGCTCAACCTGTTGCTAATGTTAATCTTAATCTTTCCACTCGTGACGGCCGTGCCGGGACAGGTTGGTCCAGGCGAAAATCCCTAGCTCGAGTCAAAACCTCTGAAACATGAGGAAACTTAAAAATTTCTAATTCTTTCCGCTTTTCGCTCGCACCAAAAGGACCCGAGGGATGACGTGAGTCAAACGCGAATGAAAAATGACGGCACTCCTTGGCTTACTGCGAAGTCCGACGAGTCAAGCGAAAAACAGTTCGTCCGAAATAGGTACTTTCACGATCAGAAGATCATAATTAGTTGGCTGACTGACTTGCGGCAGACTTTACTTAGTGAATCGTGTCAAAACTACCGTCTGATGCCTCCCGTGTCGAACGATTCACCTCCTTCGAATGCATCCACCGCGGCAAATAAAGCGATGGAATCTCGGCACTTGACTAGTTAGAGTATTGTGCAAACTTATATGTTATGAAATGCTGCCCGAATTACGACTTATAATATTAATGTTCCGCAGCTAGGGGTGATAGATCACTCATTTTGGCGGTGTACACGGCCGAGCTAAACCGTTGCTCTCTTGCCACCGCAAGAACCTCTCCATCCCTTAGAACTCAGTCCATAATCATCCTCGCTCTCCTCAGGGAAATTGAACCTGAAGAAATTATGGTCCAACTCACTTCAGAGTGCCCACTTCTGAAAATCTATTCACAGGGAGAATCCCTCACTCCCTATCAAGAAGAAAACAATGACGCATAGGATAAGCGGATAATATATGTAAATTTATTAATGCAGTCAAAAATACGCGAAAGACCCTGACGACTTTGTTGGAATCACTAGGAAACTTGGCTGATTTTCAAAGTGATGACATAAACGAACACACCCGGGATATCGAACACTTCTGTTGCGTTAATGACAAGAACGGTACTTTGCTTACCGACCGTCGAGCCTCGACCGATAGATGACGAGAATACTTCGAGCAGATTTCAACTGAAGAATCTGCTCATCCTTCGCATACACAATCATTGCTAACATTTGGAGCAGTTCCACCTGTCAGCGCAGCTGGTGCTCAGAGGTGGCGGGGAGGAAGGCGGGCCGCTAACCCTGTCAGCTGAACCAAAACCAAGTGACCGAGGAGAACCTCCGCCAGGCACTAGGTATAGACTGGTACCTTTGTAGTTTGCTGCAGCGGGGGGAAAATCAATCCGTGTCTTAAGAAGACCGTGGGATTAAGTCTACATGACAGGTACTCACGTTAAAGCCCCAGCATTCTCGTGCCAGTGCAGCTGAAGTCGAGTAAAGCAACAGAACCTGACTACAACGCATCTGTGCTCTGGAAAGCGAGGAGCTGGGATCTAACACTGTGCCTCAGTGAATTCTTTAATCGGGTTATTCAGGAAGGTCTGACTGATAAGAAAGTACCACAGTTCTAATATAGAAAAAGAAAGGTAGTCCAGCAGAATATTCAAATTGCCGTCCGATCCAATTACTATCGCATACCATGAGGATTTTTGAATGCATTCTTGATGCGCGAAATCGTTGAAATAACCGTGAATCAAGGCGGATTTGTGAAGAACTCCGAAATTACTAACGCAATACACGCTGCGCAGTTACTCATGGAGAAACACCGTGAGAAGCATCACCCTCTTTACATTGCATTCCTGGACCTAGAGAAATCACGAACTCATCTGGTATGCTTTACGACAACACTTCGTGCCAGAAGAACTCGTGCGCTAGATTAAATTGCTCTACGATGATCCGAAAAGTAAAATTCGAAGTGTGGCGGGTGTATCAAAATCGCTTCGTGTCTCTGTTGGTGTTCATCAAGGAAGCGCCCACTCACCACTCCTCTTTGTTCTTGTTATGGACACCGTCACACGGGATATCCAACTTCCAGCGCCCTACACACTGCTTTATGCAGATGTTTTCCCAGCATCTGATAGCAAGAATGATCTCGAGCAACTTGTCCAAAAATTGAATGATCGCCTCATGCAACACGATCTCTGCTTGAATTTAAACAAAACTGAATTTTTGACAATCGATTCCCATGCAACAGGCACAATCACTGTCAGCGACAATAATCTGCCCAGAACTGAGCGATTTAAATACCTCGGGTCAACGCTATCAGCCAATGGAGAACTGCGTTATGAAATTGCTTCACGCATTAACGCAACCTGGATGAAGTGGCGTTCCACAACTGGAGTTCTTTGTGATCGACATATCAACGAACGTCTCAAATCTAAAATTTACCGCAATGTCTTCCGTTCAGTCGCACTCTATGGTTCTGAATGTTGGCCGACCTTAAAAGACAATGAACGGCGTCTTGCGGTAATGGAGACGAAGATGCTACGTTGGACTAGTGGCGTCAGACGTTTAGATCACATCCGAAATGAGGATATCCGCGATCGTTATGGGGTTGCACCGATCGTGGAAAAGTTGCGAGAGAGGCATCTTCGATGGTATGGTTACGTAATGCCAAGATTGGTCTGAAAATCGAAGTCGATGGTAAATGACCAAAACGCCGGCCGAAACAACGGTGGCTTGATACGCTGGATGGGGATTTAAAAGCTTCGAGATCCAGATCAAGCATTTGATAAAATAAAATGGCGAAACCGATTACGACGACCCGACCCCGCTTGTGAACGGGGCTGAAGAAAAAAGAAGTCCTTTTTGACAATCACATTTCCCATTATAATTACATGCTACTTTTGCGATTGATAACGATTTTTTTTGCTTTATTGTTTATGGCAGATTAAGGAGAAATTTCCCAAATGTGTTAAGGCTATGCGGAACATATTCCCGTCTGGTATTATTGTTCTTGATGGGATATCCTGTTGTGAAACTTGACCTAGAATTATCTGAAATCGGAATAGCCCGGAGAACTTGCACTCTGGAATCTTGATGATTTCCCTCTGACCCAATGGAAGTTTCATTTCGGTTGTGATTAGAACCAATCGCGACCAGAACTTCTTCAGGAACGAATGCGGGAAATTGCGTATTGGAAGTTGTAACTCTAATTATGTCAAAGATTCTATCAAACATAGGCTTCGCAAACTCCGCCATGCTATTAATAAAGCATGCTGGTCCCAAGCACAGATAAAGGAGGAGGGTTTGAGGCAACGTACTTTGCATTATCCTCATCATCATCAACGGCGCAACAACCGGTATCCGGTCTAGGCCTGCCTTAATAGGGAACTCCAGATATCCCGGTTTGGCGCCGAGGTCCACTAATTCGATATCCCTAAGAACTGTCTGGTGTCCTGACCTACGCCATCGCTCCATCTCAGGCAGGGTCTGCGTCGTCTTCTTTTTCTACCATAGATATTGCCCTTACGGATTAAGCGACCCGCCCACCTTAACCTATTGAGCCACATTTTATCCACAACCTGACGGTCATGGTATCGCTCATAGATTTCGTCGTCATGTAGGCTACGGAATCATCTATTCTCATGTAGGCCTAAGGCCTGTAGGTAAGGATAGAATCATCTATCCTCATGTAGGGGGCCAAAAATTCTTCGAAGTATGCTTCTCTCGAACGCGGCCGAGTTCGCACTTTTTCTTGCTAAGAACCCAAGTCTCCCAGGAATATATGAGGACTGGCAAGATCATATGTCTTGTATAGTAAGAGCTTTGACCCTATGTGAGACATTTCGAGCGAAGCACTGCCCTCGCCGGAGATTATTATCCTGATTTGACTCAGGTATTCATTCACAGCTGAGTCGATTGGTATCCGACATCCAGTCACGATAACAGATTCGTCAGCCATCAGTGAGATTTGAACCGCGACCTAGAGCTACGATAACCCAGGGCTCTAACCGCTTAAGCCATTCGGACATCACAGCGACTATTACATAGCGTTATTGAAGCGTTTGAAGGATAGAATGGCAGAAAAACAGCACCATTTCAAGGAAAAAGTCACAAATCAATGAAAACGATGACAAAATTGCATAAATTGGGGTTTGAATTACTTTCGCATTCACCGTATTCTCCATATTTGGCTCCCAGCGACTTTTTCCTGTCCTCAGACCTCAAGAAATGCTCACTGGAAAGAATTTAAAGCCGATGAAGAGGTAATCGCCGAAACTGAGGGCTATTTTGAGGCTAAAGACAAATCGTACTATAAAAAAGATATCGAAAAATTGTATAACCGCTATAATTGTTGCATCGAAGGCATTGAGTAATAAAATCAAAATCAAATTTTATCAAAAAAAATGTTAACCTACGAACCTTTCAGCCCACCTGCTATGTTGAATTTGCAAACCCGAAAGTCCTCCCTCGCATAAGGTGAAAATTATAAGGCAAAATGGGACCCCAGATGTTCCCTTTTCCTCATTCAAATACCTACTTCCAGCCAAGGAGGAATTTTCCTCTTCCCATCCCACTCTCGCTAGAACTTGCCATTAGTCCAATTGGAGGCAAGCGCCTATCTATCACTCTCCATGAAACACTAGAGGGTCAGAGGATGAAGGTTACGTCGTGGGTAGTACGGGGATCCATCTTAGGGTTGGACCTCTAGAACGCTACCTATGATAGTCTACTGAAACTCGGCGCATGCCAGAAGAGTTGCGCCTGGTCGACTATGCAGATGTCGCGACGCTTGTTGCTGCTGGACGCACTGTCGGACAGTCGCAAAGAAGACTCGGCATATTGATGCGGATTGGTAAGCGGATGGATGACTACTCATGGTTTGAACCTCGCACTGGAGAAAACCGAAGTAGCCATCGTGACTAAAATGAGAATTCTGACCCTGCGTCCCATATCGATAATCGAGTCAAGTACCTCGGGTTGACTCTTGACTCAAAGATGAGCTTTTTTGAGCAAATCAAAGCAGTAGCGAACAAGGCTGGAGGTGGATTTTCGCCGTTAAGTAGGTTAATGGCAAACATTGGGGATCAACGTCTAGTAGGCGACGTTTCCTAATGAGTTCAACGCAGTCTGTCCTGCTCTACGGCGCAGAGGTATGGACTGACGCTCTTGGCAAGGAGGTATACGTAAACGTCTCGCGCAAGTACAGAGACGGGGAGCTCCGGGTGGCGTCCGCGTACCGCACTGTCTCCGAACCGGCCGTGATGGTGATCTCGTTAGTGACCCCCGTTGCCCTTTTTGCTAAGGAGCATCAAGCCATATACAAGCGCAAGGGAGGTTATCACTCGTGAAGAACGGCAACGCACTCTAGACAAGTGGCAGCTCTCTTGGCAAAATGAAACTAGAGGCAGATGAACTGCGCGGCTTATCGGCAACTTAGGTGCGTGAGATTGACTATTTCCTTACCCAATTCACGGAGATTTTCAGTCTTACCTGCACAAGATTGAAAAGGCGCGATCTCCAGATTTTGTTTTGCAATGGAGTTGTGGACGACGCCCATTACACTTTTTTTTTTCTTGTGGAAAGTGGGATAGGATTCGTCAGCAACTTTATTTAAACACAGAGGATCTCTCTCCAAACAACATTGTCGGGGAGCTGCTGAAGAGCGCTGACAGGTGAAGCTGTGTTGCCCATTAAGTTTGGGTCCTTCTCGTTGCTAAGAAGATAGAGCTCGACCGGTGGAGGAGCCGGATGGCAGGGGGTTCCTTGAACTGACAGTTCTCTTCCCCTCTCCCCTCCCATTGGTGAAAGGAATTCCCTGATTTGAAGGCCACGCAAGGCGGGAGAGTTCGGGGACTACCCCGAAGTAACGTGACAGACGGTTCCAGGCTAGCTCTCTGATTATGAGGAGGTGTTTCGTCCCCTCGCCCCAAAAAAATGTTAGAAACATGTTCAGATCGAGTAACAAGCCTCGAAAAAATGCCAGGGCGTCCACCTCAGTCGACGCGGCAGGACGGACCCCGGTCCTGTCGAGAAAAGGGGAAGGGCTCTTAACACATGGACGGCGTCAGAACGATAGTCTGAAGAAAAAGATTAGATAAGCTTCGCCACGACTGACATGATGCTGAGCCTGCGGGGGGGCATTAATAGCGACACTCTCTCATATACAGAATTCAGCCCCAAAATTGATGGGCAGTTCCCTTCGCAGAAGATTTAAGAACTCTTAATTATGCACCTTGCAAGCAATAATTAACATCACACTGCAATCCTGTGTTTTTGTGTTTTTATTTTTATATATTTATCCTTAAAAATTTTCTTAGCAACATTCATCATTGATTACATAAGAAAACCTTTTCATCTTCGTTTAATCATTTTGTTTCATCTTTTAATTTATAATTACTTTCTTAGTTCTTTTATTAAATCTTATGTGTAAATTCTCTTAGTTAACCAACGGAAAAATAACGCCAATAAACGAAGAATAGCGAACAGGAAAATTAATGGAAATATTTCTTTCGCTTGTAATTTTGTTTGTTAATATAATTATTATAAATTAGAAATCATAGTCGTTCCCTTTTTCACATAAAAAACAAAAAAATTAACCCTTTTCTTATCGTCAGTGATCTTTCACGCGTGTCTAAGTGCAGAGATTAGTTCAGAAAGCTGCCTATTAACAACAAATAGTTAAAATGGATAATGTAACAGGGAGAAAAGTGAAATAAGTCACCGTTTTGGTTTTGTTATTGCATCGCCAAATCCGCCGACAGAAGCAATACTAACTACTGACCGACATTTTGACGGTGGACAGAGATGTGTTAGCGAAATTTCTCGCTATATTTTGGTTATTTACAATCGATATATCGTCGTATTCGATTCTTAGCTTCACAGATTTATCTTCGAAGAGCGGGGGATACTGTAACGCCCAATCAACACCTTCGAATGCAATTTCAACAGAAGCAGAATTTTTGAAAATAGTTACATCCAAGACATGTTCCAGTTCTAATCAACCAAAATATATCATCAAAAATTTCACCAATTGTAAAATTTCCACGTCTACCTAGTGTTTTTCTTCTTGATTTGTATGCGTACGAGATAAACGATGTAAAAGCCGAACAAGAACAAAAACGAGAAAACAAATCAAGAAAACAATCTACAAATAAAATGCACAATTTTATGTACGTGAGGAAAAAAATTTTTATTAGAGGAATTTCTTTTTCGATCTAAAAAAAATAATCAAAGAGGAAAAAAATAAATAAGGACAAAGTATATATGTATGTAAGCTGCTATTGCAATTAACGGATCGTTTTCTTTCTACAACATTCACCTCTTTCTCTTTTCTTCCTTTCTTTCTCTTGCTCGTTTTCCGGATGGATTATGATGTAATGGGAAGAGTATGAATTGGAACCCAAAAAAAAAAGTGTTGGAAAATTTGATTACACAAGGAAAAACGAAAAATATAAAGCAGCTATGCAGGACAGCTGGTACAACAACAGAAAAAAAGTAGTAAGAATAATATGTATGGTGGCGGAAAATTTGTTATTCACGACAGAAAGATGCAAACTGATGTTGGCTTTGCCTAAAAATCTTTCTCGTCGTTTTTCACTTCAGTTTTTCGTATTAGAAATCGGTAAAAGTTTTAGTTATTTCTTTTTTTTCAGTTTTTTGTTCTGCTTTGTAAATGTAGTTTTGGAAACAACAATATTGTGTGTGTGTGTGTGGTTAGATGTTTTCTCCCTCGTTGATTAAATACTCTTCCTCTTTTTCGGTTTTGCTCGGTCGATGTTGTTACCTTTTTTCTCTCTCTCGGATTGTTAACAATTTTCTTTCTCTTGATACCTTTTTTTTTTTTAGAAAAAACTGTTGTATATTTTCTTTGTTTTGTATTGTTTTTTAGTAGATTTATATGTTTGTTGTTTAATGCCTCTTCTAATAATTTGTTTTAAATTAAATCAGCGATGTTAGCAGGCATTTCTTCGATAGTTGTATGATAAAATTGCTCAATATCCTTGAGAGTACGTTTGTCTTCATCCGTAATGAAGTTTATTGCGACACCTTTACGACCGAAACGTCCACCACGGCCAATTCTGTAAAAGGAAACAAGAAAGTGTGATTATTCTCTGATGACAGGCAATTGTGGTTTATGGTCAATAAAGGAGAGATAAAAGCTGCTGTCAGTAATACACACAACTTGGTAAGATCATGCTCTATATTATAGCCTAGCCAGACACCATATAGTGGCAGCCTCCTGATTTTTTTCAGATTTTTCGGTTTGGTAGTTTCTGAGAATGGCCCCCTTAAAGAAGTGATCACTTTCAACCCCCCGCGCTCCCCACCCTTCCAACGAATGTCAAAACTAAGATCGGCTTTGAAAAGTACTAATCGAGACCTTTAATTTGATACCCCACATGACTGTATTTGATGAAAAAAAATTTTACTCCCCCCTTTTGCATGTATGGGGACTCCCCCTTAAATTCGAGCTAAAAGGATGTAATTCACTGTATGCGTGAGCGTTCACAGTTCCCACCTTTCTACCAAATTTGGTGTCAATCGCTACAACCGTCTCGGAGAAAAATGCGTGTGACGGACAGACAGACAGACAGTAAACCGATTTTAATAAGGTTTTGTGTTTACACAAAACCTTAAAAAGGGCTAAGGAGAATTAGATTCTTCTTGAATGGAATTTTAATATTTCACCCGAATTTCAATTATTCTCGTTAATTATGACGTCAGCATCTTATTTGTATGGCTTAGAATGCTGTTAATTAGCACGAAATTGATAAGTTTGAACTGCTATAACTTTGGCGTTAATTGCTAGATTTTCACGAAATTTACCACGTATGTCCTCTATTCTGGTGCAAAATTCGGAAGTCCTAAGATGAATTTAAGGGGGGTTTTTCAGTAAATTTCTAAAAAGTAGTAATATACTATTAGTAAGTTTATTTGAGCAGATATCGGAATGGGACATATTTTGAGGCCTAGATTTCATCTAGGCGTACCACCCTGATTTTTTTCGGATTTTTAGGTTGGGTAGTTTCCGAAAATGAGTCCTGTCTCACTTCAAGTGCGTACATTTTGACTCCTTACTCACGCACTTTGCAATTTAAGCCAAAACTAATGCCAGTTTCGGAAAGTACAAACCAAGACCTTTCATTTGATACCCTACACAACTATATCCGGTGAAAAAATTTTTTGAATCCCCCCTTTAAATTCCACCTAAATTTATGCCACTCGCTGTATGCGTGGGATTTCATAGTTCCCATCTGTCCACCAAATTTCTTTCGGATCGGTTTAGCCGTTTTGAAGAAAAATGCGTGTGACAGACAGACATTGAATCGATTTTAATAAGGTTTTGTTTTACACAAAACCTTAAAAAGATAAGAACGTCGGTCGCCGGAAATCAACTAAGAAGCAAAGTTCCGCTGCTGTCTTGCTCAAGAGCTAGTATTGTCGACGAGCGGAATTAAAAAAAAACCTCGCTAAATACCAGGCGATTGTTGAGGAATACAGTAGCAAACGCCTGGCAGACGAGCAGAAGGCGAAGCCCATCGCTCTGATACGCAATCGATCGCAAGACGAGGTCAAGCAAGATCAGAAGCGGAGCAGAGTGGGCAAGAGCTCAGATGCTAAGCAACATCCGAAGAAAAGTACGCAGCAACAGTCAGCCGACGGGCCACGAACTGTGAAACCCTTCACTGACGTGGCCAGCAGCCACTTCTGCTCGCGGCAAACTAGCGCCGAAGGTGTGGACCAGTATTGAGGCCAGGCTGTCGGGGATGATCTTTTGAGGATCTACTGGACACCGAAGGCAAACACACGAGACTCATCCCCTGCTTTGACTTCTCTCAGGTGGTCTGTGGGTTCCACGTTATAGCTGGCGAGGAAAAATTATGTAGGGACTTTCTCGGTTCATACGTCGCAAAGATCAGCGACGCCTGGGAGGGCGTAAAGCTCATCCCTTACGACGAGATTCCCAGGAGACCGGTCGCTCGCATCTGTTTGCCGAAGATCCGCATGGATAAGGACAAGCTCGTCCAATTCCTGCGCCTTCAAACCATCAAGATTCTCATGGAGGACTGGGTTGTTATCAAGGAGGAGGAACCCTACACAAGCAGCCAACCTTTTCCACTTCGTATAAACGAAGAATGCCTGGAGTTACTGGAAAAGGTTGACTACAAAATGGGGTTCGGAGTCAGGAATGCAAAGGTAAAAGTGTTCCGCTCTGCAAAACCCGACGACGACGACCTAGATCCAATCGACGACGTAAACGGGCTGTTGGAGAAGGCCACGATCAACGGCCCGTCGGGGACTGACGAATCCTCCATGCAAGCAGATCATGCTGAGGATAACGCAGATAAATCTGCAGCACTCGAAATGCGCCTCGGCTAACCTGCTTGTCTTCCTTCTAGAGGATGACATCGACATCACACTAATACAGGATCCCTGGGTCGGAGGCTGTCAAACCATCAAAGGGCTCCAAAGCAAGTATTTTAATTTATACCACAGCACAGAAGACGCTGATCAGGACAAACCTAGAGTTGTATTCCCGCGAGGAAGAGAGTCTGCACGCTTTTCTGTATCCGGACCTGAGTTCCAGCGACTTAGTCGTGATCAAGCTGGCGGGGGCAGAGAACGTGTATATTTCCTCGGCTTACATAGCTCACAACCGATCCGGAAAAACTATTAGGTTGTTGCATATGAAATGGCCGACTTGGTAATCAAGTGAATTTAGTTGCGATTTTGCTGTATCAAACCACCACCAATTGGCGCTGTTGGTTTCGGATAATGAAGTATAAATACTTCTAAATTTAATCAAGGAGTCATTTTAGTTTTGACCACCGTCGTGATAACAGAGAATGAAAAGGAAAAAAGGATGGAAAAGAGCCAAAAATGTATACTTTTTCTGTATCAGTTCAAGCTCTGTTAGGTGACCAGGAATATTAACAGCGCATTTGGAGCTGATACGGTAAGCGAACGAACCACACGGCGGTGGTTCGAAAAATTCCGATCAGGCGACGTAAATCTTCGAAGTGAGCCACATGGACATCCAGGACCATCGATTGATAACGACGAGCTGCGTGTGTTAGGCGAATCCGACACACGTCAGTCTGTGAGAGACATCGCAGAGAAACTGGGTGTACCCTATTCGATAGCTTCCTGGCACTTGCAATAACTTGGAAAGGTGAAAAAGCTCGACAAATGGGTACCGCAAGCTTACCGAGCAAAACATGGCGCTTCGAATGGACATTTGCAGTTCTTTACTCTCCCGCAACGAAGCAACCTCTTTTTGCACAGAATAGTGACATGTGATGAAAAGCGGATATTATACGACAATTGTAGCCTATCAGCACAATCGCTAGATACTAAACTAATGAGCCACCGAAGCATATGCCGAAACCGAACCTCCATCCGAAGAAGGTGGCTGTTTGGTGATCTACAGCTGGAGTTATCCACTACTCTTTTTTGGCACCTGGAGAAACGATAAATCCACAAAAATACTGTGTACAACTCGAGAAAATGCACGAAAAATTGAGTATTCAACGGCCAAGATTGGTCAACAGAGACGGTGCGATATTCCTTCACGACCTCATGAATCCAGATCCAAAAGTTGAACGAATTGCAGTATGAGACTGCCTCATCCACCATATCCACTGGACCTTTCGCCAACTACCACTCTTTTAAGCATTTGGATCATTTTTTGGCGGAAAAACAATTTAGGAACGAAGAGGCTGTCAAAATTGCGTTCGACGAATTTATCAACACCCGACAGTTAGACTTCTACGAAACTCGGATAAATGCTCTTGAATCTCGCTGGGAGAAGTGTTTTGAATCATTTCATTTGCAACAACCTAATACCAGATTTTAACTGTGTCGTCATAAAAAAAATTCACAAAATTGAGCGCGTTTTCCAGGAACTAACGTTACGTAGAAAGAAGGAAATTTATGAAAAATCTACCCGTAAATGGTCTGGCACAAACCCAGGTGTATAAATCCTTCAAGGAGATAACGACTGGAAATGCAAAAAAGCATCACGAAGATGAAGTGGCTAGCATAGTCGCCAGATAACGTTTGTCCACTCCGAATAATAATAATAATCGTTGGCGCACCATTCCATATTGGATCAGGTCCTTGAAGTGTTTAGGGCACTTTATTCAAGACCGTAACGGTACACTATAGGATTACAGTGCCCTATTGGAGGCAATGTGGTCAGCATTGCGTTCGTCCGAGAATATTACCCTGATTTGACTCAGGTACTCATCACAGCTGAGTCGACTGGTATCCGACGTCAAGTCACGATACAAATTCCACTGCCACTAGCGAGATTTGAACCATACGACAGCCTTGTGCTCAACCACTCAGCTATCCGGACACGGACTCACTGTAATACGAGAAGATAAAACACTGAAGGAGACAGTTTGTCCCTGAAATACGTATTTGTTTAAATTAGCTACGTTTAGCCAAAAAAACGGACAAATATCTACCAATCTCTTCATCGCTAAGTTGTCAGAATTTTGGAAAGCAAAAACACAAAGTCAAATAGCTATGAAGCCAGGTCAGGTCGAAGAAAGCCATATACGACATTAGACAATTAAGTAATGAGACTGATTTCATAAAAACCGTATATTTAAAAATTATTCTACAACTCTGCTATCCCCTTCAAAGTAGTCCCCTTGGGCAGCTATACAGCGATTCTGGAAAGGTTCGACTGGGATGTCCGCGGGTACCCTCGTCACGGTCCGTAATTGACTCAAAATGGATTCCTTTGACCACCGATTTTGTTCTTGGGGAACAAAAAAGAGTCACAGGGTGACATATCATATCGATCAAGCAGTGTGGAATCTTTTTCTGCTTGTCCCAAACAGTCTTCTGCGACGGTCATTCTGTGCTCCTTTAGCTCCTTCGAAAGGTTCTTTGGAATCATCTTCACGCACAACTTTTTCATCCGGACTGACTGTTTCACGGTTTATACCCAGTTCCGAGGCCAATATTCGAACTGCTAAACGCCGATCTTGACGAATTAGGGCGTGCAAACGCTGCGCATTTGCGTCAGTCCGCACCTCGACTGGGCTCCCACTCCGCGCCTAGTCTTCCATGCCCCTCCTTAAACTCTTTATGCCATCGAAATACCTGGGCACCACTAAGATCACTAGCACCATGCACTTTTACAATTTTAGCGTACGTTTCCCAAGCGGTTTCGCCCAATGTAGCGCCAGATTTTATGGCGGCGCGTTGCTCCTTTCTCCATTTTCGTGACGAGCACCACCAACACACGTTTACTCAACACGACACAGTAGGCCGACTAAACAAACTAGAGCGATGGTGAATATATCAATGGAGAGGGAAAGGATGCCGAGGAAGAGAATTTGAAGGCTGCAAGTTTACCACAAGCGCGACAATAAAATCAGTATCATTATTGATTTGTCTGACCTCGTATATCCAAAAAGAGCCGCAAGGAAAGACTTCAATTTGCTCGGGAATACATAAACAAGCTCGCAGTTTTGGTTTGACTCTATTTTTGGGGACGAAAGCAAATGCAACCTCTTTGGATGCGATGGAAGAGTTATTGTGTACAGAAAGCCAAACACTGAGTTGGAAGAAAGAATGGTTTCCACTGTGAACCATGGCGGAGGTGGTTCGATGATTTGGGGGTGTATGGCGGCGTCGGGGGTGGGAAATATAGTGCCAATCAAAGGAACTATGGACCACCGATACTATATTAACATTTGAAAAGAAAATTTGCGTGGCAATTCCATGAAACTCAGAATCGAACGAATCTATAAATTTAATCAGGATAACGACCCAAAGCACACAGCTCACAACACAAGGCTTTGGTTTCTTTACAATTGCCCAAATGTCATTAAAACACCAGCCCAAAGCCCGGATCTCAATCCAATTGAGCATGTATGGAGTATTTTGGAAAAAAGGTAAAGAGACATATTGGAAAAGTCACCTTTCGAGCTTGAATAATTTAGACGAAATAGAGATAAACACCGAAATGTGCTGCCAATTAGGCTGGACGGAATTATGGTGTATAGGGATCACAAAGTGAGTACAATAGATTGTTAATAGGCAAGAAAGTAATACTTAGAACAAAATATTTAGGACTTTAAACATAACTTACCTATGAATATAGTTCTCCCGGTTGGAAGGCAAATCATAATTAATAACTAAGGAGACTTGTTGCACATCAATGCCACGAGCTAACAAATCAGTTGTGATCAAGACACGCGATGATCCCGATCGGAATTGTTTCATAATTAGTTCGCGATCACGTTGTTCCATATCACCGTGCATAGCAGACACAGTGAAATGGTTACTCGTCATTTCTTGGGTTAATTGATCGACCTGAAAATATAGGTTGAAAGGTAAGATCCTTGTGGAAATGGAAATATGGAGAAACATTCGATATATCGAGGAAATTGTATATTTTTTTTATGTAAAAGCATCTAAAGGACTCACCTTACGTCTAGTATTACAGAAAATGACGGATTGTGTTATTGACAATGTGTCGTACAAGTCGCACAAAGTTCCCAATTTCCAACTTTCATGTTTGACATTCACGAAGAATTGCTTGATACCTTCCAGTGTCAATTCTTCCTTCTTCACCAAAATACTAATCGGATTACGCATAAAATGACGACTCACTTCCAATACATCTGGTGGCATTGTGGCCGATAGTAAAATGACTTGAACGTCGCTGGGTAAAAATCCGAAAACATCTTGGATTTGACTTTTAAATCCACGTGACAACATTTCATCGGCCTCATCCAATACGAAAAGCTTAATAGCATTCGTATGTAGGACCTTACGATTGATCATGTCATGTACACGACCCGGAGTACCCACAACGACATGACAGCCCTGTTCCAGTTTGCGCACATCCTCACGTACGTTTGTACCGCCAATGCATGCGTGACAATTGGCCTTCATGTATTCACCCAAGGCTAGGACGACCCGTTGAATTTGAGTGGCTAATTCACGAGTTGGGGCCAAAACCAAAGCTTGACACTCATGGAGAGAAGTGTCAATTTGTTGAAGAATGGCTATCGAGAATGTAGCCGTCTTGCCAGTACCTGAAATTGAAAGAAAACTTTATTAGAATGAATGATAATCGTATTTAGATAAATCAATAAATTATCCATTATTTTCAGAAATTAGTCAATAGTAGCGCCGCTGGCGTGGTAGGTAACGAGTTAAATGCGATTCACAACTTTTTAGTAGAAGTCATACTAGGTCTTGCCCTTTATATAATCGTTGGGGCAACAACTCATATTGGATCAGGGCCTTGGAGTGTATTAGAGCACTTCATTCAAGACCGTAACGGTACACTACAGTACACTGTAGGAGGCAATGTGGTCAGCATTGCGCTCGCCCGAGATTATTATTCTGATTTGACCCAAGTACTCATTCACAGGTGAGTCGACTGGTATCCGACATCCAGTCACGATAACAAACGCTCTAATCACTTGAGCCATCCGGACACATCCCCTTTTTAGGACAATCAAAATGGCTTGGGTTATTCCGCAAAATCCATATACATCCATATACGTCGTGACACGCTTTTCTTGTTAGTTTCAAATGAATGTGTTTCTCATTGAAACAACAGTACTTAGGCAACCAAGTACTTGGATTTACATTAACAATAAACGCGAGACCTCGTACCGCACACAAACTGGTCCATCATGCGGGGGTACATTTCCGCAATACTAAGCACCAGGGGACTGTTCCCAAGAAGGGACAAATTGGAAAGTCAAGCATTGATGGAGCCAAGGTCAACATTTGGCTTACTGCGAAAACCGCACCCAAAAAAGGTCCTTGAAAACAAGAGCAAAAATATGTTTGAGGTCAGAATATCAGACAGGCCTCAGTGGTGCAGATGCCAAATGATGCCTACAATATCTGAAGGGAAGCCGAACAATGGAGCCAAGGAAAAAAGAGATCAGCGGAGATAACTCCAAGAAATCCCAAATCAGAATCCAAGGGTAACCAAGGATAACCCACAGTATGCCAAGGTTGAATGTAGGAGTCAGGAGGTAAGCTATTAGCTATGCTAACGCGGCAAAGGACATTCGACTGTCGAAACCATTTCCGGAGCAAAAACTCAATCGTGAGGAACAGAAAATCATTGAAGACCCCATCGTCATGAAGATTTATGAGAGATGAAATAAGGAACACGTGTTAAACGCCATACGATTATACTGGTAAACTACACGATGGAGGACACAGCGGACTGGCTTAGGATCATAGTCCCCAAGTTGTCAGGTTGGAAGGCAACGGAATTGTGACAACATGTGCTGTGGCAGTGTACGTTCCCAAAGCCGCAGCGTTAAAGATGGAGAAACTTCTGAGCCTCTAAACTGCTCAAAATAAAGATTTCCATTCGCGATTATTATCAAGGACCTTTAGAACAAAGCAGGAACGCAAAGGCAAACTCCTCACGACCGGGGTAGATGCTCGACCCCTGGAAGCAACTAAATGCCGTAGTTGTCTTATCAATTACAGATTTGACTGCATATCCCTGCATGTGCACAGAGAGAAACCAAGGAAGGACACTTCGGATGACACATCGATTAGAAAAGCAGCCTTCATTTATGCGAAAGAGCGATCTCCTGAGAATCTCTTTGTATTGGACAACTTTGGTCGGTGATTTTAGCGACGCACGAACCGAGAAAGTTCATGAAGAGTTGATCTGGCATACTAAAATGTGGAACCCACGATTACTTGGGGGGAATCAAAGCAGAGGATGCTTCCCTCATTCTCCCCTTCTCGTAAAATAGATACTCGATGACCATATTTGACGGTTTGCCTTGACTCAGAGCCATAACTTCGACCCCAGTTTGCCACTATCGGAATAGCCATCCGCTAACATCACCCGTAGATGACACTTGGCCACATCGCTGAAGGGTTTAAGAGTGCATGCCTGTTTCACTGTTTGTAGAGGTTGCTTGGTTTCCGAGTCGTCGCAAACTTTGCTGCTTTCGTTTTGTTGTTCAACCTAATCATGAGATCAGTTGTGCTTGAAGGCAGTAAATTTCGCTTTCTGCTGGTTTCCCAGGCGTTTGATGTTGAATTTCTCTACCATCACATGGTATTTAGCGATATCCTTTTCATCCCGATCGTCAACAGTACCAGCATATGTGCCGCAATCTTACTAAGAATATGTAAAACTCTCTGGTACTGGCCTTTGAGCAGGACTACAGTGGCCCTCTGCTTCCTCGGTGGCTGCCGACGTTCTTGTTCCTTGGGAGAACTCAATGTCAATGGTTTCAGGATAGGGAGTACTGTGGCTGAGACTCGCAAAGTTCAATTTGACGACAGTGACACCGACTATACTGCCCTCCAAGGCTACTGTCTCCTGGCTAAATGATTGTAGCTCGTCTTCCGATGATGCGTCTGACATGAACATCTCATCTTATATCGACGTTCATTTCTCGTTTTTGACGTTTGAGTCCATGTCTTAATCTCACGAGTAATCCGGCAAAATGTCCACCCTGACTAGACCGGCCATCAAAGTAAGAGTTTTGTTAGAAACTAAAGATGTCCAAGATATGCAGAGTGCTAGAGATGCTAGAGACCATTCATTGACCACGTAACCTTCGGGGTAAGCTATTTCACCTTGGCTTGGGTCCTGTTAGCACCTTTTCCAATGCAGGTGGATGGTCCGCAATCTTTTGTTCCGGAGTATTATCTGTCAGATCTGCTTCCCTTAAAATATGATCACCAGAGAAACAGATCCTTCTGTCGTGATCACTGAATGAATCGTGGAGAACATAGAGGCTGAAAGGGCAGAGTCAAGCAGGGAAGTGGATCTGCTTGTCAGTGAGGAGGAGAAACTGGACGATGTTCTATCTCTCAATGCGGGGAGCGGTACACAGGAAGTGTCATGTCGGAGGATGAGCATGATACTCTGACATTGGAGAAGAGCCCCAAGCAGTGAAGTCAACGATCACACAAAAGCTGCATCTGCAGTGATTGCAAGGATAATTTCCAAGGAAAACATTGGAATATTGGGTGCACCGAGGCAGATTCACGGTCTGCGAGGAGGAAGAAAACAGGTAACTTGGGGTTCTTCTTACGAAAAGACAAGAACTTGCATAATTGCTTGCCATGGAAGCTAAGAAACCGCATTATGTGCCTTTTTAGACATCGAAGGAGCGTTTGATGTTGTCAAACGCATCGCATACAGAGATACGAGGTACCGTGACCCAAAAGGTAGTGGGACCCAGCGATGCTTCAACTTCTTTAACCCGTCTGAAAAATATGTTTTCTCTGGGACAGTAAAATAGGCCTCCGTGGCGGTGATGGCCTCTTCATTGGACTCAAATTTGTGCCCGGTAAGTAACTTCTTAAAGTTTGGAAGCAAAGAGGAATCGCACTTGGACAAATCTCGAGAATACCGTGGATGGGGTAGCAGCTCATAACCCAATTCGACCAATTTGGCCGTGGCGACGGCGAAGGTGTGAGCAAGTGCGTTGTCATGGTGGAACAGCATTTTTTCCTTCGCCAAATGAGGCTTTTTCCTGCAATTCGACGTCAAATCGGCTAAATAATTCGGCATAGTAGAGCTCTGTGACTCTTTTGCCCTTCTATAGGTTGCCGATTCAGATCACACCTTGTGAAACCCAGAAAACGGTGACCGATAGGGAAGTCTTCGCCTTCTTCGGAACACATTCGCCGGCTGAAGTCCCCTTGGCCTCTGGTGTATCAGTGCATCCATGTTTCATCGACCGTCATCAGACGGCACAGCAACTCCTTCAGATTATTAAACAGCGTCAGATGCTGCTCTGAAGTGGTTTCACGAATCGAATTATCGACAGATATTGCTTTTTCCATTTTTTTAAAAACCGCGGACACACCCGCTTCTATAGTGGTCGTCTACGAGAATGTAATACACGATAATGGATTTCTCTTTCGATAACGATGGCCCAATGGCAGTCCTGGAGGTCCTTCTAGAATTAACTTCTCATTACCACATACAGATGCCGACAAAAAGGACGATCCTGAGATTGTTTGAAGGCGGGGATCTGGCTAAATCGAAAGAAGCTTGATATTTCAAATCACTGACACCAAGGGATATCATGACAACGAGATTTCATTTTGACTTGAAGTTTGACACATCTTTGTGTAACAGAGCAAACTAAAACAAGTCGGAATACCGGAAGCTCGCGCTTCGGGTATAAAGGTTTTGTGTTCATCTTATGTAAGAGACGCACATTTCTCTGTCCGTATATAGCTACAAATCCAACATAATCCTTCATATTTTTCCAAACTACGAGACATACGTACATATTAGAGCCATAGATATCACGCTCACCCTAAACAAACAAACTGCCTATTACCTGCTGTACACATATATGCACGTATCTAAATTTATCGTACCCATATTTCCGATTTACGTCTTATATCTATCTGAATTAGGCACTAGCCGCAAAGTTCATTAGCACGCATATATTATATACCTACATACACACATGTCTGGTTGACAAATAACTAAAAAACTAAAACAAAATAATTGTCTGCGACCCAATTCATAAGAATTCATTTCGTTGTGGTATTGACGAATTGATATGTGATGATGACGTCATGCGGGTTGTAGAGTGCACGAAATTCACAAAAAATTGTAAAGTTTCACCCCCAATAACTTTGTTAATAATAGTTGGATTTTCTTCAAACTTGACCAAACTGTGCATTATATTCTTCGTTACACTCATGCCAAATTTTGTATTTCTGGGATGAACATAAGGGGGGGTGCCGGGTAAATTTCTAAAATGTGGAAATATACTATTATTAACTTTATTTGTGCAGATATCGGAACCGGATATATTTTGAGGCCTAGATTTCGTAGAGATGCACCACTGTGATTTTTTCCAGATTTTTCGGTTGGATAGGTTCTGAGAACGAGACCTGTTACACTTTTTGTGGGTCATATTTTCAACCCTTACTCCCCTATGTTTCATCTAATATCAAATATTGAACCAGATTCGAAAAGTACTAATTGAGACCTTTCATTTGATACCCTACTTGGCTACATTCTGTGAAAAAAAAATTTGCACCCTCCATTCACATGTACGGAGAGCCCCCCCTTAAACTTAACGCAAGATGGCGCCTCTTACTGCATGTAAAGGGATCACGAGATTACATACTCTCACTAATTTTCGTGACAATCGGTGTAGCCGTTTCCGAATAAATTGGGTGTGACAGACAGACAGACAGACGGACAGACAGACACCGTCACCATTCTAATAAGGTTTTGTTTCACACAAAACCTTAAAAACGTACCTGTGACCTATGGTTTCAATCAGTAACTGATTACCTAGCACACTGACGGATCCCTCATAACAGAGGGTGCAAGCGCCGGAGTTACTGGCCCAAGGAAAACCTACGTTGAACCAATGGGTCAGCACACTAGCATACTCCAGGCGAAAATATACGCCATAGATAGATGTGCCACCTTCAACCACCGAAGGAATAGCGGGCAGAACATTACTATTCTGACCAACAGCCAAGCGGCCATCAGGGCACTTAAGTCCAATCAGGTGACCTCTAGGCAGATATGGAATGCTCTAATAGACTGAATACGCTTGGCTCGCATAATAAGGTCCGGATAATTTGGGTTCCAGATCACAATGGGGCCAACCTACCAGGAATGGAGCAGCCCAGGTTGCTCACCGGGGGATACGAGTCCAAATGTTCGAAGGGTTGTTTAAATTTCACTAAGAAGATTATATAAAAATTCTGCGAGGAGAGTGACGAAGTCTCCACATACATGGCACTTGCTCAAACTAGGTTGAGGCACTTGGGAGAACACGGTCATTGGCTTGGTTCACTTACTACAGTTAAAAGGTGCAGTATAACCAGTTTAGGGGCTCAATAGTTCTTCTTATACGCAGTGGAACTTCCCTTGACAGTTTTATATTTCTGAATGTATTCAAAAGATAATGCAAGGGAACTTCCCCAAAGCTCCCCAAAATCATCCCCGGATAAACGCAATCGTTATCAAATTTGATATTATTAATTCACTTCCCTTTTCCCCAGAATAATACAGCCAGTCTAAGAAACGCTGTGATTCAGAGTTATAAAATACTCAGTCTTATAAAAATACCCAGAGGAAACACTTGAACAAAAATGTCTGCGATAGCTGAAAAACATGTGATAGTTCTTCAACTTATCAGTGCTCCTTATCATTTATTTATTGCGTATTACGACTGTATTGCTAAATGGCGAATCTTTTTTAACAGATGAGCATAGGCATTTGTATGGTATTATTTCTCACGTCATTGAATTTTTCTGATGTATGAGGCAAATCCTTACCAAAACTAACTTCAATCATCACGTTAACATGCTGCTCTCAATTCCCATTAATACTAAATCGATTATTTATAGCAGAATCGTATGATTTGCTGATTCGTTGAGATAACAGAAAGTAAATCCAGGGTATCATATCATTTTATATTGCTCAAAGCTAGAATTGATGGAATAATGTAATAAAAATGCATTGATTGATCAGCATTTCGGAATGCATGCTGCGATCGAATCATGATCAAAAACAATATTACGCGATTCATATGAATAGACGTTGCGGTTAGTAGTAATGGACTTGCTTTCAATCTGACGACTCATGGAAAATTTCGAACATAAGCGAATAAATGAGCGAAATCTACGTGTTTATGGTTAGCGTTATCAACAATTTGTGCACTTTGATTTCGTCAGACTAAATATTTGGTGAGAAAGGACAGACTTTATTATGATGAGTTGTTTGAGCATTTAAAGTCGAAGCGTAGTGTAAATAATGGGGCATTGTGAGTTACTGTAGGATCGTAGTACATAAGAATACAGAATCGATATTTCGGTATTGTTAGCTGTCGGTGTTTTTACCTGAAATCAACGCAACCCAGTTAATTCCAACCTCTCAGCAGAAAAAACTTTAGCCACTAAGGAGAAGCTGACTACAGCCCGAATCCTGCCTGTCAGAACTTTCTCCTTCACCTTTCCCTTCAGGAAGAGCGCAAGAACGAGAAGCTGGTGATGTGGACGATACTGGTTTAACGCCGGTATGTGAAAATGGAGATAAGGGGTCCCGGCACCATGAAACCGGGAAGGCTCCCAACCAGCGGCAGAGGGAAGCACTACGGAAGGTCAATCATCTTGGGAATGAAGACATGGACGTGGTTGCCATGGTAATGCCATGCGAAATCGGACACAAGGACGGCGGCAGATGAGGACAAACTGGTAACCCCGGTGAACTCACATTGGACGCACCAGACTCTTTTGTCAGCGATAATGCGCACAAGAAGCGTAAGACCAACACATCTATGATCAGCAACGCTTTATTGTGCTCCGCACAAGGGCCTACATCTACCATTCTTATCGGGACTTGGACCGGTGTGTCGGGAGGTGATCAAATCATCGAGAAACTCAACGAAGCTGGTCCCTCCAACAGGAATACGGACACGAAGGCGAAAAAGAAGAGGACGTATGCGCAAACTGCAGCTTCATTTCTGTCCGCTGCGTTTCCTCCAAGGATATTCTGGATCCTGGAACAAAGCCAAGAATCAAAAATCAGAATTTCGCCTTGGACTCCTCGATTTAGAGTGCGATGACGAGGCTACCTTAAAGTGTTTCCAACCGATAACCCTTGCTCTGAGTTCTGGCGGTCGGCCCATACAGCATGGTCAAATTAACCTGTAGCATGTCAAAGCCTCCTCCTATCTGATGGTAGCGAAGCTGACAAAGCTTCAGGACTGCCCTTATATTTTCCTGCTGCAGAAGCCATGGATTCGATTTAATAAATAAAATCTATGGCATTGGATCAGTTATGGAGGCTAGGATTTTTTGCGATGAAAGATCCATGAGACCGAAAGCTTGTGTTCTGATGTCAAGACAGTTAGAAGCAACTATGCTGAGACAGTTTTGTTCCCAGGACAAATTCAATGAATTTCTTGGCAACAAAGTAAAACTCTCTACACTGCTAAGAACTCAGAAGAACTAAGAATGTTAAAGCGGTAAAACGGTTCCATGGTGAAACTGAGAACTACAAAGACTCAGGACATAAACTAAACGACTTCAGAGTCGTGCTTGTAAAAGCAGTTTTGCGAAACTCACGGCGTGACCGTGTGAATATTGTGAGAAAAATTGAGAAGAATCGGTGCAAAACTAAGAAAGATACAGCAGTTCTAGTAACCACGTCTATATATAACTCAGCACGGGCACGTGTTGTTCCAATAGCAAAAAGTCGCAGCTGTTAACGCATTGGATTCGTTCAAACGCACAGATAGGGCTCATCCCAAGGATGTTTTGAATGACATCAGGTCTTTCTATGAAGAATTGAGCAAAGACGACCTCCTGGAGAGTTGAGTTGAGAGTTCGAGCCAACTTATTTGGAAAAACTCACCAAATCACAAGCAAAGCGGAACCTCTGTCATCGTTGAGTTTGCAGCTTATGTGCCACCATCGGCTCACTACTATGTGAACTGAAAAATTTTATAATACACGGCCAAGCCTATGCTGATGAAGTGGCTATGCCAGCTGTTGAACGGGATATCGAAACCGTGAAATATACAACGCGCCGTTGATTTGATTCGACAGTTTGTTCCTCAGGTATGGACTTCCAATAAATCCACATAAAACCACGCTGGTATTGCCTTCTAAAGGTGAACCCTTCAATTCTCCGAAGTTGTAAAATATCTGAGAAACTAGACTAAGAAATTTCTTTTGAACAAACATGTATAGGAGATGAAAGGAGCTCTCACAGTATATGGGCTATGCAGACAGAGCTTTGCTAGGACATGGGGATTTAGACCTAAAATAGTGTTGTGGATATACGTTGCTATTATTAGGCAGATGTTTGCTTATGCTCCGCACTATGATGGATTAAGTTTAAGGTGAAATGTAGAGAACACTGGGAAGTCCTAGAAGAATGCGTGGCGGGAAATTCTGAAGTCTTTTACACCAATGATAGAACAGGGTCCCGGAGTCGGGGTCTACCTCTTGAGTATGTAACGATGTCTACCGCTCATGGTTCTACATTACAGTACTCAAGCATTTGAAAGAAAACAACTGTTTAGCCAAGAAAAAAGGCTCGCAAGGAGCTGGAAAAGATCCAGAATGAATGGCTTGTTGAAAACCTTCCAGCGGCGGTTCCGCTAGAAAACGAGATTTCTGCTAAAAGTGAAGAAAAACCCAATTCACTGCAAGCTATGTTTCAAGAAGATGTAGAGAAAGTAACGTACACAAAGGGTCGAAAAAGGCAACAAGAAAAGATTTTTCGGGAGCGCCACGTCCGCTCTGATCGACACATGGAGCAAGGAGGAAGTATAATGCGCCGGCCTCGTGTCAGGCCGCCAGAAGTGTCGGCGGCGGAGGCGTTTTTACTGCCGGCAATGCAGTCGTGGTTCCCGTCTCCGCTGTGCCGCTAGATCACTTCACAACCAGCTCAAAAAGGGGTGTGTGTGTGCAGCGGAGGAACCCGGGACATGATCCCGCCAATGGTGTTACTGGGGGAATCTGACGTTTCATGGACGCTTTTTTTGGAACGTCCCCCGGTTCGGCGAAGACTTTCACATCACAGCACTCCATTGTAAGCATTGTAAGCACTATTTCAAAGAAAGCAGTAGTCTCGTCAGAATTGAACGGCTCGCAAGAAGCTAGGGAAGACACGGGATAAATTGTTTGCCGCCAGAAAATTAGAGTCCTACAAAAAATGAAGAAAAACCCAATTCACCACAAGCAATGTTCCAGGAAGAAGACGTAGAAGAAGTAAACCACACAAAAGATAGAAAAAGGCAACAAGAAAATTTTTTTTCAAGAGTGCCACGCCCGCTCTGATCGATGCTTGGAGCAAGGAGAAAGTACAATACGCCGGCCTCGTGCCAGAAGTGTCGGCGGCGGAGGCGTTCTCAGACCGGCAATGCAGTCGCGGTTCCCATCTCCGCTGTGCCGCCACATCACTCCGCACTCAGCTTAAAAAGGGGTGGGTGGGTGTGTGCAGCGGACAAACTCGGGACGTGATCCCGCCAATGGTGTTACTGGGCGAATATGACGTTTCATAAACGCTGGAGATGACGCAGGATAAATGACTTGCCGAAAACCTTTCAGTGATTCCGCCAGAAAATGAGGCTCCTGTGAAAAATGAGGAAAAACCCAATTCACCACAAGCAATGTTCCAAGAAGAAGACGTAGAAGAAGTAAACCACACAAAAGATAGAAAAAGGCAACAAGAAAAAACTTTTCGAGAGTGCCACGCGCCACTCTGGTCGGCGGTCGGAACAAGGAGGAAGTGTAATACGTCGGCTTCGTGCCAAGCCGCCAGATGTGTCCGCGGAGGCGTTTTTACTGCCGGCAATGCAGTCGTGGTTGCCGTCCCCGCTGTACCGCCACATCATTTCGCCCCAAGCTTAAAAGGGGAAGGGGGAAGGGAGATCAGCGGAGGAACCCAGGACGTGATCCCGCCAATGGCGTTACCGGGCGAATCTGACGTTTTGGGGACGATTTTTTGGAACGTCGCTCGGTTGGGCGAAGGCTTTCACATCATAGCACTCCAGTATTGTAAACACTGAAGTATTTTAAAGAAAGACGTAGTCTCGCCAGGAACGAAGGGCTCGCCGGTAGCTAGAGAAGACACGGGATAAATGGCTTGGCGAAAACCCTCCAGCGGTTCTGCTAGAAAAAGCGAGTCCTGCGAACAGTGAAGAAAAACCGAATTCACTGCAAGCCATGTTCCAAGAAGAAGACATAGAAGAAGTAAATAACACAAAGAATCGAAAAAGGCAACAAGAAAAAAATTTCTGGAAAGTGCCACTCTGATCGGCGGTTACACAAGTGTGTAGTGTGCCAGGCCGCCAGATGTGCCCACGGAGGCGTTTTTACTGCCGGCAATGCAGTCGGTGGTTCACTTCTCTGCTGTGCCGTTGCAAGTAAAAACCAGAAGTGAGCTTTTCCCTTGGGACAATATACCACCGTTTTTAAGGCTGATGTGTATGGGATTCTAAGGGATTGACGAGCGATTGAAGGGCAGGCATACCACAATCTTTGATCACATCGAAAATCCTAGGAATGTAGAAACCGGTTGAACTCTATTCCTAGATTCAATACAATGGAACTCCTCTTCTATCTGGTGGTTGATGCTGATTAACACTACTCCAGTTGCAGCGGGTAGCATCGTATCCACTAACGAAAATCCTGCGATACTTAAACGAATCTAGAATATTTCGTTAGGCAGGAAGTCGAATACGATGGGTCACCACGGTTTAAGTGCTCAGAGGCTACGCTTCTCCCTCATACACGCCTCACACAACCGCATATTTACCAATAAATTATCAGCGACGAAGAATTAAAATATTGTCTAGATTTATACCAGAAACCATTGTTAAGCTTTATTGTGTCCCTTTACATTACGAATTCGCATGTCTGAATGTCATAACATTCGTCACCTATCGTGCTCACTGAGGAATACATGAAACCTCTATAAAGTCAAATACAATTGAAGTAGAGCAACGATATCAGACAACATTAATCGGGGTAGGGCACAGAAGAGTATTTTAAGTACTGCATAAAATAAATTGAGTTAAGTGCAAAGGATTTTATCATGAAATTCTAGACGCTGAATAGTGAATTGTGTTGAATGTGGTGGTCTTGGCAATATTTGAAGGTTAACTACAGAGATGAACAGAATATTCCCATGAACTAGGACGTAAAATTGCAAATCATTCGCAAATTCTCATAATTTCTCTCGAATTCACAAGCAATTTACCAAATTTCACGAATGGCAATGACAATGAAATTATTCGGCAGCAATAAATCGTAAGGTCATTAATTGTTCGGCTTTGAAAACGTAAAAATTCATTCAGAAATATTTCAGTCGATTACTGTTCCATATTTCCATTTAAGCCATTACAAAGGTAAACCACTACAAATCCGCAAAGAGAAAGAGAGAGATTTCTCCTAACCTGAGTCATAGACAACCGGTTAATTGAATGGAAAACATTACAATGAATCAGAGGTTGGAAAACATTGAAAAACATTTTATTAAGGTCAAACAACAGCATATGAAGCGAATCATCCAACTTTGTAATGAACGAAATTGCATATGTAAGCGTGGAAGATTCGAGAATGCGTTGAATGAAAATTGAAATTGGGACTCAAATTTGCAACTGATGCACACGAACTCATTGAATGAATTTCCACGTTTTTGAATATTTTTTTACACCAGCACAAAGAGCGATCTTTGTCGAAGATCAGCCATAACAAGTCTCTCAAAAATGCACGATTATGTGGCCTCTAGATTTTTTATGAAAATTCAACAAAAATTCTTAGCCAACTTCTTCCGCAGAATGGAAATTTCTACAAAGTTCGCACAATAAAGCAAGATTTCCACCAATCATACTTAATCATCAGCAGCAACCGCGATAATGAGAAAAGAGTTGGCGTTTAGCCATTCATATAAAAACGATTAAATATGATACGAAAAAGTGAAAGAAAGAAAAAAATCCCAACGTGATAACGTCACCACGCAATTGACTCATTTGCTGATACGTTGCGCAAGCTTTTCCAATCTTCACCTTCCCCGCGGTGTGCATTCAAGCACGTTTTCCTTTATGGAAACAGAATAATTTGGCGGTGATGCGACGTCAAAAAATTTGAACATTTTGAACGTTTTACTAATGGGTTCGTTGTTGTCTTTGTTGTGTATAATCGATGTTAATGACTTACATTGGGATGGTGACGTCATTGTGGGATTCTTCAGGTGAAATGTTATAAATCGGAGAAATGAAAGAATGCAACGTTTTCGGTAGCGAATCCATTGGGGGACAGACGCATTAATCTTATCTAGTTGGGCACGTGTCGGCTAGCGTTTGATATTGAAATAAAGTGTGTTGCGTTGGCGATTGAAGTAGAATTATTTGTTAATATTTGGATAAGCCTGGGATTGTCATTATCACATGATTTAGTTGCAGTTGATGTAGTATAAAAAGAACTGAGGCTGACGACCAGACATTTCCACTTCGTTTTAGAGAAAATGAAAGGTCTTACTACGCCTTACTAGCCATCGTTAGCTTCGAACGTAACAACTCCAAACATAATGCAGTCACGTGAGCTGCTCTGTTTCTATTGAGCACGACAGTCGTAGCGAGAGTGAGATGCTATATCCTCACCTACTAGAGAAGGGCCGGCAATCTCTTCAGGGAATACCTTTTTGCCGCGCCACCAGAACAGCCTCAAACCGAACGGATTCAATGGCACCGACTTGAGCAACGGAATAAAGAAATAGAATCCGAGCTCTGCGAGAACTTCACAAAAAAATTTCAGGACACAACATCAACATCCTGACAATCAAAAAGACGAAACGGTTCAGATGCTAGCTTGTCACCATACGTTCGCACAAAGTATTCACAAGCGGAAAAGAATCGGGAAGCAGGAAATTTTGAAATTTGAAATTTATCGTGGACAACTAATTCAAAGAACGAGTCGTTGGCTTTAAAGCAATAAATGAACGACTGTGTGCGATCCGTATCAAAACAAAATTGTTTAAGAGACGACGCGGTCAAACACGTTTGACAATACCCTGGAACGAGTTTATGGCGCACTGCCTTCAAACGACATAAAAATAATACTAGGGGAGATCAACGCCCAGGTTGGATAAGAGCATTCTTATCGAGGAACAACTGGAAGAGATAGCCTCCATTGATTTCGCTAACAATAAAACTATGGCGGTAAGCTCTACCTGCTTCCCACATCACGTCATTCACAAAAGGACATGGGTATCACCAGATGGTCGAACATTCAATCAAAGTGACCATGTTCTTATCGACGCTTCGATCGTGCTGCTCCCAGGGCAGAGGTGGGGCAGCGTCTGACGACTTACCTCTGCACTGGTAAGAAACCGTAAAACCTAACATTTTTATAGCAAAGGATGGTAATGAAAAGGACGAAGTTCAGCTACGAATAATAATGGCCAACAATTCATACTACTCAGTGAAAAATAAAAGGGGTCAAAAAAAAAATAAGCTCCGAATCTACAAGACCATAGTACGATCTGTGCTAGTGTGCAGTAGTGAAGCGTGGACTGTAACCCAGGCATTAGAGAAGTCCATCGCGACATTCGAACGTAAAGTTCTACGTCGAATACTTGGGCTGGATTTGACTGACGAATTATATACAACCATGAGTTGTGCCCGCTCTTTGACGACCCAGCCGCATCGGTGCTGGTAAAACTACGAAAATTGCAGTGGACCGGTCACGTAGAACGGACGGACGAGCGAATACCTAACAGGATATTTGAAGGCACACCCGAAGGACGCCGCACGGTGGAAAAGCCCCGCAAACGGTGGATTCAGTGGGCGAGGCCAGTAACAAGCTGCTGAAATTTCCAAACAGGAGGACGCGACCAAAGGATCGAAATGGTTGGAAGGAATCTATCCTGGAGATCAAAGGCCATTTTGGCCTGTCCCGCCATTGAAGAAGAACAATGCAATATGATTTTCTGATTTTAGATGGAGAAAGATTTCCATAATTTAATTCTCTCTACGACTTTTACTTCAGCATAGCGCAAATCCTGGAAATAAGGTTCAACACTAGTATTATATCAAGTAATTTCCTTTGAAAGCCCAATGATTGGCGGAGTAGAACGCTAGCCTTTCAATCTCGTTGTCCTGTATTTAAATCACATTGTCATGGACATCTATGGTAGTGTTTGTGCTTATCCCGCTGCTGAGCTTATTGCTTGCACAGCATAAAGTGCGATTCACGAACAGAAAGCCTACCTGTGTAAACTGGAGATTTGGCACATTGTTTCTTGTAATCTGCTGTTTAGAAGTGACGATAACCATACAATGGAATCTCAAACAGGACAACATCGTGAAATTGGCCTTTTTTGGTCACCGTGATGTCATTTACAATAGAGAAGATGGTATAGCTACCAGGATCGCTTATTGACACAAAAACTTAAAAAGTAACACTTTCGATCTAAACAACGCGTTTTGACGTGATCTATCCTGCAACTTGGACGAGATCCTCTTAATATATCTCTGAAGAGAGATGACCATTTCGTTTGGTTCTTTTCGCCAATTCCCATATTATATTTGGAAAAAATATCTGCCACCATCGATAGATGTAAATATATCTTTCATTTTACAAGTG